>NC_134121.1:19319846-19622876 GCF_040939455.1 Microcebus murinus | reverse complement strand
AAAGCCCTGAATCCAATTCCATGTGTGGAGGGGGGCGCTCTGGTGAAAACAGCTGGGAGAGTGTGGAAAGGTACCTCGGTGAAAGGACAGAGGAACCAGTGCGAAAATGCGATGAAGGAGGGGCCAGCCAGCAGCCTGAAGGAGGTCACCGCTGCCTTGGTCATAAGATGGTAAGATAGGAGGATAAAGGGAGCTCCCTTTGCAACCTGATCCAGATAGGTTTAGGACAAATAAAAGGAAGTCCTACTTCACACAGTAGGTAATAAGCTAATGGAACTCATTAGCCCCGAGGGAGAGTACCCAGAGGAAATGGAAACCTATTCACAAGCGCCTGAACACACTTTTGACAGACAGAGCCATCAACAGCTCCTAAGAAGAGTTGGGATACCTGACCTGGGAGGAAAGGCAATCATAGCCTTCTACAGGACTTCCCTGGGGGATTGGCTGACATTAGAAGCCAGGCCTCCAGGGCTGGGGGACGTGGCCCAGCGTAGCTGTTCCTCTGCCAAGTGTCAGGCAGCCGGGAAATTCACCTCTAAGTCAAAGGTGCCAGTGACAGGCTTATGGTCACTGATGCGGTATATCATGTGGCTGACGTAGCTCCTCAGAGACAGTGAGAAGTAGGGGGCTGGCAGTCTGGGGGTAAGGGAGCAGGCCCGGGACTGCCGCTTCAGCCTCCACAGGATGCGGTCGGTCCAGGCAGGCTTGCGTCGTTTCTCACTAGGGGTGGGGGAAGAGGAAGAATGGAGAGAAGAAAGGGTCAGCATGACAGCGGGAATGTGTCCCCACGAGCTTGCTGGAGCCCCTAACTCCAGTGTCTACAGGGCTGGGGGGACCCCTGGGCCAGGGCTGGAGGGGGTATGGCAGCAGGCAGGAGGGTGCTAGCATCCCTAGACTTAGCCAAGGACCCTCTGCCTAGCCCACATCTTTATGAATCAAATTGTGACTCAGAAACATTCCATTTTAAAGCTTTTCTTCTTTCTTGAACAAAAGCAGCAGTAGATCAAAGAAGCTGAGGTTTGCATTTTGAAATTAGACAGACCTGAGCTTGAATTTGGCTTCCCTGCTAACCATCTACATGCCTGTGGTCAGCACCGTTATCATCTACTCTTTATGGGTGGGGAAATTAAGTCTTAGGAGGGAAGTAACCTTTCCAAAGTCAAACAGCTCCTAAGTGGTGGGGCCAGGATTCAAGGCCAGGAAGTATGACCAGAGCTGTGCTCTTAACCACCAGGCCAAGCCCTGGTAGGCCTGGGCTTCCTCATCTGTAAAATGGAAATACCCACCCTGCCCTGGTGACTCTCTGAAGCCTTTGGACCTTTGCTCTTGCAATTTTTGCTGCCTGGAACAAGCTTCTTCAATAGGAAGAGGCCCAATTCCAACATTGCCTTTGTCATAAAGCCATCCCCGACTTTACCTTTCTGCTTCCAAAGCATTTTATACCAGTACTTATACAATTACATGATAGTGTAATTTTCTGTTTCCCAGTCAACACATCAGGTAGTGTGTGAAAGGATTGGTTTTTTGTGTCTGCATTAGTACATCTTCTTGGTGTCCTTAGCATTAGCATAGGTCCGGCATAGAGGTACTCAATAACTGAGCAAACTAACTAAAAAGCCCAAGCTCAGCCAGGTACGGTGGCTCACGCCTGTAATCCTAGCACTTTGGGAGGCTGAGGCGGGTGGATCGTTTGAGCTCAGGAGTTCGAAACCAGCCTGAGCAAGAGCAAGACCCTGTATCTACTAAAAATTGAAAGAAATCAATTGGCCAACTAAAAATATATAGAAAAAATTAGCTGGGCATGGTGGTGCATACCTGTAGTCCCAGCTACTTGGGAGGCTGAGGCAGAAGGATTGCTTGAGCCCAGGAGTTTGAGGTTGCTGTGAGCTAGGCTGACGCCACAGCACTCTAGCCCAGGCAGCAGAGTGAGACTCTGTCTCAAAAAAAAAAAAAAAAAAAAAAAAGAGCTCTATGCCCTTTGGCCAAGTGACTTTGCCTTGCTAAGCCTCAGTTTCTTCAACTCTAAGATGGGGTGATAACAGTACTTACTTCAAAGAGCAGCTGTGAGGATTAAAGAAATTAAAGCGCGTCAAGGGAGTGGTCAAGAAGCAGTAATTCTGGCCAAACCATGGTCTGCTTGTTGGCAGCTTGGGTTGCTGCCAACCTTTCACTCTTCTGAGGAGTGTTCAGAGGACATCGGAATGTGGCATTCCCATCCCGGAGATTACAGACAGTGAATCCTTGAATCCACCTTGGATATTAGGTGCCTGGCACTAATGCACCTTCTCTCTTTCAATGCATTCTGCCACCCCAACTTCCCTACGATGGTTAGGCGCCCACACTTGTTGTCACGTCAGGATCCTCTGTGGCCTGACCGCAGCCTGTCTCTCCTTCCTCCTCAGGACCCCTCAGCCTGCCCTCCTTTCTCTGGTTCCATGCCCTCGCCAGGCTCGTCACTGGGCACCCAGATTATTCACTCTTTCAAGCAAGAATGACTTAGCCCTTACTATATGCCAGGAAACTGGGGATATGATAAATAGGATAGACAAGGTTCTTGGGGAGCTTGTCTGACAAACAAAAGCCAAGAAATGAATAAGCGAAATAAATGTGTACAAATTAATATTCCATATTGTTTCCCAGTTCCCTATTTCTAACCATAGCAATAGCAAAAATTGGGTCCCTCTGTGCACTAGGCACTGTGATGGGGTCTCACAGACTGTCCTAATGTCTCCAACAATCCTGAGTTGCAGGTCATTTTCCTCCCTTTATGGCAGGACACGAGTTCAGAGGCTGCCTGTCCAGGTGGGAGCCGATGCTTGCCCAGGTCTGCGGACTACAAAGTCTGTGTTCCTTCCACTGAGCTCTGTCTCCTCTAAATAGCCTGCTGTAGTTTACTCGGGATGACAGGAAGTATCTTCCAGTGTGCACTACCACGGCGGGGCCTTGCTCATGCTTTTTGGTTGAATGGTTATGACTGAGTATGAAAATTGTTTCTGGTGATGAATTCGCATGTCTTTACTTTAGAAAAATTAAAATCGAGTACCTGCAAGATTCTTTTGACTTAAAAACTGAGCCAATTTACAGACCCCAAAGCAGAGATGTGCTCAATTTCTGGGTCCAAAAGCAGTTTCTTTCAGCTCCCTATAGATGCCTTTTGTTTTAAGTGTCTCATTGAACTCTGGGCCATGGTTAACCCATCAGGTACTTTAAGGCTCTGTGACACCAGTCTTGAATAGATTTGGTCATAATGTCCTCTGCTCATTGCCTACATAGAGGTTGTCCAGGTATATAAAGGCAATTGTAACAAAACCCTAGTGCAATCCGTGATTTTAACAGGATTTCCTGCCCTGCGCTCAGCCCTTTCACCTTCCCTTGCAACGAAGCTGACCTCGTTTCTCATTACATCTTGGCTCTGGGACACAGCAGTGGCTGGCCAAAGCTGCATACCATGCCTGGCACACACATCAGCCACAGTCGCTCTGTAAAGCTAGGGCCTGCCAGGGTCTCTGCTGGGTCAGACTCCCCTCTAGGCGCCTCTCATCGGTGCTGAACACTGATCATAATGCCTGTCCTTCTCCCTTCTGCCAAACTCTGCTGCCTCCAAGATGCTCTCTTAGCAAGAAGTGATTGATGTCCCCTGGCTTCAGCTGCTTGCCTCCTGACCATTCACTCCAGCATTCCGCAGAGAGTTCTGGAAACCTTCTACTGGCTAACTCCTGGGCTTAATAATGTTTATTTGGATCTCTTTGCCATGGGTGAGTCCCTCTGCTGGACTGGCTGCTCCCTAAATACCATGTCTTACCCTTTTGTCCTCTCTGGCTCCCAATTCAAACATATGCCAGGTACTGCTACATACTAGGGATGGTCCTAAATCAGATCCAGTCTCTGCTCTCTGGGCATTCAGAGTATAGCAAGAAAAGCACACTGCGCCTTAAAAGCAATACTGAAAGCATGGTGTGTGCAGGCTGGGTGGCAGCAGGGGGGACCTCTCAGTGAGATGGGGAAGGGTCCAGGAGAGATGGCTTCCTAGGAGAGATGAAGTCTGAACTGGGTTTTTAAGGCTAAATAACAGCTTGCTTGATCGCTAAGTCTGTTACTACCTTACTTAGATATTCCTTGAGACTCAGTTTCCTTATCTGTAAAAAGTCAATAATAACAGAGTCCACCTAGTGACGGTATGGTAAGAATTAAGTAAAGTGATACACGCAAAGCCCTTTGCACAATGCCTGGCACATGGCAAGTGCTCAATACTGTCAATCATAATGAGCTATTACATGGAAGCAAGTCTCTGCCTCTTCCTTAGCAAGTGTCTGCCACACTGAGCCTGTCTTGCCTTTTGCTGCTGGCAAGGCTGGCTGTGAGTTCTGAGGCACCAGGCCGAGGCAAGCACTGTTGGCTACAGAATCCAGAGACTCAGTCTGAGCCCCAGCTCCGCCACTCACTAGCTGAACTGCCTGGGGAAGCCTTTCTATCCTGTCAGTCGGTTTACTCCAGCCCAGGCTCAGCTTTTGCAATGACTTTTGATCTGCTGCAGGTCTCCCTACCATAACCTGGGGGAAAGGGACACCTGGCCCATGGCCTGTCAGCAGCTTTTCCTGCTGGCAAGTTTTTCATTTAAAGAGGTATTTTTAAAGTCAACTGGTAGAAGTCCTAGCCCTCAAGGCCCCAGCCTGTCCCACTGAGGCCTTACAGCTTCCACCATGGCTCTCATTTACAATGGATGCTTGTAGGGACTGGCAGTCTCTGCAGCTGTGGACCCAGCCTGCCACAGCCCGCCCTCTTACCTCCTTTCCCGCCCGCTCTGTTGCCCAGCCTGGGTTCTGTCCCCAGTGCTCACCGCCTCTTCTTCTGTGGACTGCCCTGGCCGTGACCCTACTCTGTCTTGCTCCACACTCCTGAAATGGCTCACCCTCTCCCCCTTGCCTTGGGGAGGACATTTTGGCTCTGCCATACCGCTTTCAGAGCCAAGCCTGCAGTTCTACCTCTTGCCCTGGCCTGTCTGTGGAGACACCAATTCACTCCCCAAATCCCAAAGGCCTGGGCTGTCCTGTAGGCACCTCCCGCCTAAGAAAACAGCCCTGCTAGGAGGAATGAAGGAGCTGCTTGAGGTGAAAGATAACAGGTAAGGGGCTCTTCTTTTCTAGAAAAGAGATTAGGGTCCTTGCCCTAAATTGGGTCAGGGACCTGTTGCCAGTGGTACTTTTGCTCCTCTGCGTAAGCCCCTAAGCCTTAAGTTTTAGTGGTTACCTAGCCCCTCTCAGCTTCTTAGGTTGTTTTTTTGTTTAATTTTTACTTTTAAAAATAAAATTTTTAAAGACAGAATCTTACTCTGTCACCCAGGCTAGAGTATAGTGGTGTGATGATAGCTCACTGCAGCCTCCAACTCCTGGGCTCAAGCAATATCCCTGCCTCAGCCTCCCAAGTAGCAGGGACTACAGGCATGCACCACCATGCCCAGGTAACTTTTTTTTTTTTTTTTGAGACAGAGTCTCACTCTCTTGCCTGGGCTAGAGGGCTGTGGCATCAGCCTAGCTAACAGCAACCTCAAACTCCTGGGCTCAAACGATCCTCCTGCCTCAGCCTCCCATGTAGCTGGGACTACAGGCACGTACCACCATGCCTGACTAAGTTTTTCTGTTTTTACTTGTTTGGTTAATTTCTTTCTATTTATAGTAGAGATGCTCAGGCTGGTCTCGAACTCCTGAGTTCAAGCAATTCTCCCACTTTGGTCTCCCAGAGTACTAGGATTACAGGCATGAGCCACCATACCTGGCATGCCCAGCTAATTTTTAAAACATTTTTTCAGAGATAAGGTCTTGCTTGGTTTCCCAGGCTGGTCTTGAACTCCCAGCCTCAAGCGATCCTACTGCTACAACTTCCCAAAGTGCTAGGATTACAGATGAGAGCGACCACACCCAGCATAGAAAGGTTTCTAGTAAAACCACTGCCTGGAGACACAAATCAAAAAATAACCACAGCAGTAATCTCCTATGCTTACTGGCTGTCAGGCATGGCTAAGCATAAGCAAGGTCTCTTTTTTATCTTCAACCTCATGAGGTGTGAACTGTTATCATCCACATTTTATAAATGACAAAACAGAGCTTAAATACCTCGTCTAATATCATACAGTTGATGAGGGGCAGAGCTGTGCCTCTGCGTACCAGATGCACCGTCTCTGTATTGTTCCCCATGCAATTCTCCAGTGACGTCTACTTCATCTCCTCACCTAGTATGTGACCCACTCACAGGCTGAGCAGGGATAGTTAATACCAGTAACTGGCTGAGCCAAGCTTTTTGCCCTCCATCTGGGGACCAGAGGGTCCTGGGAAGTGGGGGCAAGGGTTTTCAGAACGCTGAAGTGCAGTCCCTCCTAAGCCAGGAGTCAGCTGCCTCCACCCTCTCCTCTGGCCCTGTCCGTCACCCCACCTCCCCTGTCCTTGCCAGCACCGGCTGTCCCTCCTCTTCTCTCTGAGGACAATCTGGGACAGCTCCCACAGTCAGAGCCTCATGAGGGAGGCAGGAGGCGCCACTCCTGAGAGGTGATGGCTAGATGTATTCCTGTCTCTCTAACACTGTCACTAGCGCTGGCATAACCTGACTTCCTAGACTTCCTGGGCCCCCATTTCCTCCTCACCTGGTGTCATAGTTATTGGAGTTCCTATCGAACTTGTAGGTGGGTGGGAAGAGCAGGAGGCCCTCTTGGAACTCCCGGAGCAGCGGGTCGTGTTTCTTGGCAATGCTGAGCTGTAGATAAAGGCACAGTCTCCATCTCCCAATAGTCCCAACCCAATGGCCCAGTACATGCCATCCTAAGTGGGGCAAGAGTCAAGCAATGCCATGCCACTTCCTCACTGCCCCATTGGCCGTGCCTCAGCAGCCCACCCTCACCCCCAGGAGAGCACCTAAATTCTTTTGGAAGCACTTGGCCCAAGGGAGGCAGCTGCCTGCCATTTCCCAGTCCTTGGACTATAGGGACCAGGCTTTGAATGCCATCTCTTGGTGTGGGGGGTCACTAGCAGACATGTGTCAGAGGGGAACCCGGGGTAGCCAGAGTTCTCCAAGGAGTGATATCTTGTCCTCCAGGAAGCAAGCAAGGCTGGGGACAGGGACACAAGTGGGTTGATGCATGGTACAGGGCATTGCAGGCAAAATGCCTCTGGCTCCCTCTTCTAAAGCACACCCAGTGGCCGTCCCCTAGCTCTTCCATGCGAAGATCAGGCACTGACAACAGGAGTGCTTGCCCCACCCCCAGGGGCAAAGCCCTGCTAGACAGCCCCCCAACCTACACCACCGGGAAAGGGGGAGCAGCTGCGAGGGAATCTGAGTAAGCTCCACACATTTCACCACTGTGGGCTCAGATCACCCCTTGGTGCCCTCCTTTCACTTGATACCTGATCTTTTTCCCACAGGTGACTGTAGCACTGCTTTTTTATGGATTCTCGAACAAAGTGCAACCCAAAGTCTTCAATCCGAAAATTCATGTCTCCAAACCAGAGAATAAGGCTTCAGAAAGAAAGGAGGGCAGCCTGAGAGTCTGTGATGAAGTCAGAGAAGGGAGAGCAACAGGTGGCTCAGGTCTGCTCAATCCAAGGGCTGCTGGAAAGCTCGAGGGGGCAGGTGAGAAGCCAGATGCCAGGAGAGGATCAGGTGAGGACAAGGGCATGCATGGTTCCAATGGAACTGTTCTCATGGCTCCTAAAGTACCATTCGAGCCAAGAGACCAGCCTAGAGGGGCACATGGCAAATACAGAGCAGTTCCAGCCCTCCCTTCTTCTCCTTCAACTGGCCACTGTCCTCTGGTGACCTCAGGAACCATAAGGTTCTTAACCTGAGGTGTTGAGCTGTGTTCAGGGTTTCTAGGTAAGACAGAGGGGGAAGGAGAGCCTGGGCAGGCACTGCTGGGGGGGACAGCAGATGGGCATTAGGGACAGGGCTGGAGAGGGCAGGAGGTGGAGCAGTGGCTGGGTGGAGGACGCTAGCCCAGGCTGGCGTACGGGAGAGGGCAGGGATAACAGTTTGCAGCTCCAGGCTCACTCATGGTCCAGGATGTTGGGGATGTTATGTCTCTCATAATTCTGCATCTCCAGGATCCGGTCAAAGTGCTCCAGCCGCTGGTCATTGTTGGACATGTGGGGAGGCAGGTGGCAGTTGATAATGCTGACATAGTAGCCATACACTTTCAGGCAGATGTTCACTCCTCCCTTGTTTCCCTGGTAGGGCAGGTAGACAGAAGAGTGGGAAGCTACTCTGGGCTGGACGCATCCCTCTTTTCACATCCGAGGCCTGTGGGGAGATAGTCTCACCTCCCCCAGGGTCTCCCAGGGACACCAAACTTCCCAGGGGCATCTCTCCATGCACAAGCCAGCTCACCCAGCCTGGGGTCTCGGTGATAACAAGCCCCCTAAGACAGGAGAACGAGCATGCAGGACACTGCTTGCTCTTGGGCTGGACAGAGTGCCAAGATTTATTCCACACCCTTTTCCTGTTGCACAGCTCTACAGTTCCCAGCTCATGACTCAGACAACAGCGCAGTCCTTACCCAGTACCCGAAGAGACCCGTGGGGGTGGAGTTTGTGAAGAGAATCTGGATATAGGGCAAATGCTGATACTTGGCAAAGACCAGTAAGAGGATCCCCTGCATGCGGACATGGGAGACCTGCAGGAGAGTGAGGGCAAAGATCGCTTGTTAAACAGTACAGGTCAAGTGCATCCCTTCCAGGCCCTGTGCTCTAGAGCGCCCTGAGTCACACACAACGCCCTGCCCCAGGATCTGTGGTGTACAGTTTGAGTCTCAGAGTTCCACCCCTTTCCTTTCTTCCCCTTGGCTGCCAAATGATGCATCCTGGGAACTGAGATTTCAGTTTCTGCTTCTAGGCCTGGGTTTGGAGGGGAGAGAGGGTGAGCCTGCCAGAGTGCCCTGCCATTAGGAGGGCACTAAGTTTTTAGTCCCAGCCCCATGCATGCCTGGGTGTTCCCCACTGATGCCATCCTGGGATCCTCTGCATACTCTCAGGCTGCAACCCTTACTGGCCAGGACCTCAAAGAATGTTGCTACATAGGACTGTGGCCAAGGATACTGGCTTTGAAGCTAGCCAGATGTGGGTTCAAATCCTGGCTCCGATTCTTAGTATTTGATGATATTAGGCAAGTCTCTCAGTGTGTTTTTTCATTCATCAGGCAGGAATAATACTAGGTGCTGTGAGGATTACCTGACAGCTATTATTTTTTGGTTAAAGGATTTCTTTTTTTTTTTTTTTTTTGAGACAGGGTCTCACTATGTTGCTTAGGCTGGAGTGCAGTGGCTATTCATAGGTGTGATCATAGTATACTACAGCCTCAAAATCCTGGACTCAAGTGACCCTCCTGACTACCTAGGACTACAGGTGTACGCCACTGTGCCCAGCTGTTTGAGGATTCTTTTTTTTTAAAGACAGGTTCTTGTTCTGTCACCAATGCTAGAGTACAATGGTATCTCCATAGCTCACAGCAACCTCAAAGTACTGGGCTTAAGCCGTTTTCCTGCTTCAGCCTCCCAAGTAGCTAGGACTACAGACACATGCCACCACGCCTGGCTAATTTTTCTATTTTTTTTGTAGAGACAAGGTCTCACTTTTGTTCAGATTGGTCTTAAACTCCTGGCCTCGAGCAATTCTCCCACCTCTGCCTCCCAGAGTGCTAAGATTATAGGTGTGAATGATCACCCTGGATTGTTTAAGGATTCTTAAAAGTAGATGCAGGGAAGGAATAAGAGACAGGCTTCTAAGGTAGGTGTTGGAAATATTCTGTCTCTTGATCTGGCTGATGGTGACATGGGTGTGTGTATATATACATGTAAAGATTGATCAAACTGTACACTTAATTTCTGCATATGTTACAACTCATGTACATTTTCTGTGCATTATAACTCAGTGGAAACAAATTAAGAAAATATTCCCTATAACTATAGACTGTGTGCAATGAGTATGGAGGACACACGCTCACAGGCTGGGGAGAACAGCTAACATCTACTGAAGGGCTTCATATCTAACTTACTCCTCACACTAACCCTGTAAGGAATCACTGTCCCTGTTGTGCAGATGGGGGACTAAGATTCAGGGAGGCTAAGGAACCAGCAGGACTACATGTATAACAACGTCAAAGCACCAGAACTGGCAAAATCACTACTATCTGCAGCTGCAAAAGGTGGGGTGGGAACGGGCCAAGGCCAGTGGCCCTCCCTCTTGGGGTCAGGCCGTCTGTACACAGCACCCGAGTAGCTGTTTCCGGAGCATGAGGTGTAGAGGCCAAGGAGGAAATCCCCGGGTGGGGAGCGTATACTGGGGCCTTCCAGGAATTATGAAACTTGATACCACAGGCCAGGAGTATGAGCACGGTAGAGAAGTCAAATCAGGGGGAACCCCAAACCCAAGACCGAGGGGGGTTGGCCAGAGGTTGCTACAAATGTGTCCTCAACCCCACTTTCCACCCCCAGGCTTCTCTCTCATCCACAAGCATATATAAGAGAAGGTGGGGGGGAAGGGAAGGACTATGAGGGACTGGTTCCCAGGGTCATCACCGGAGACAGGGAGCTGATAAAGACTCAAGAATAGTTCCAAGCTTAATCCTACCTCATAGAGCGGTTTGGGCCACTGGGCTCCACCACAAAGATACCCCGTTCACTTTGGGATGGAGCTGCCATGGAAATGGGGGGAGGGGAGGATGGCATGGGGGAAGGACCCAGAGACTAGGAGAAAGGGTGGGGCTGTGAGGAAAAGCAGATTTCCAGGGGAAGTTACGGTTGGAGGAAATGAAGTAGGAGGAGCTAAAGAAAGAACTAGCAGGCCATGGCTGGGAGCCCTGGAGCAGTCAAAGGGGGTCACCCCCAGGCTTCTCAACCAATGGACAGAAAGAGCAGGCTGTAACTAGGTGATCCTCAGCTAGGTGAAGAAGAGACATCCGTTTTGGGTGCCAGGCCCTCAGCTGGCCTCTCCAACTTCAACAGGCGACATGTATAGAATAGGTTGTGTCCCTGCCACATGCTGAGCTAATTTCCTTGGCTCGATTCCACCTTGCCAGTCAGCCGAGGTGCAAAGAGGCCTGCAGTCTTGGGAAGGGAGTGGGTGGTGAGACAAGTGGGTCTGCCCTCTGTGAGGACTTGGCCCCAGGTCTGTAGGAAGAGGCCTCTGGGTCTGAGTTAGAGGGAACCAAGGACTCAGGGACTGGCATTTTCTAGCCTTAGCAAAAGACTAAACCTTGTATCTCCTCCTCCCCATTCTGCTCCCCTCTGAAGGACACACAGCTCTTGCCCCAGTACCCCCAGGCAGACTAGGGTAACAATTAATTCTGAAGAACAATAGTCACCCAGGCTAGGAAACAGAGAAAATTCTGGTATTTCCAACAGCTGTGTCCTGAATGCTTTGCATGGGAGTGTGTTTCATCCCTCAGAAGCGCAGGGCAGACACAAGGGTAAGATCCAGCAACCCAGAGCCTTCCTGTGGATTCTCCTACAGTCTAAAGATTCCTCAAAATACACTGGTCCCTCAGCCTGTGAACCTCTCCTCACCCTTCCTATCTCCCCTCTCCTAGCCTCTGGGCCTCTGGAATTAATTTAAGGTGCCTGTCCCCTGTGATCTGAGAATACCCTCTGATACCACCAGGCCAGCCATGGAATACCCGGCAGTCTTAGAGCTCACCGCTTTAGCAATAAAGTGTAGTAGTTAGGAACATGGGTTATGAAGTTCGAAAGACTTCAAGTCCCAGATAGCTTGTATGACTTCTGAGCCTTGGTTTTTATCTGTAAAATATCGCTATTTCAAGAGAATTGCTAAGATTTTTAAATAATCTGTATAAAGAGCTATATGTAATGCTTAACACTAAGTAAGCACTTGATAAATGAAAACAATCATTATTACACTTCA
Organism: Microcebus murinus; assembly: GCF_040939455.1. Classification (NCBI taxonomy): domain Eukaryota; kingdom Metazoa; phylum Chordata; class Mammalia; order Primates; family Cheirogaleidae; genus Microcebus; species Microcebus murinus. The sequence continues at coordinate 19,610,979 of NC_134121.1, read as the reverse complement.
GGCTGGGCATGTGCATAGAGACTGGCAGCTGGGGCAGGGATAGGTACTGAGGTGTTGACAAGCCCTGCGGCACCTGCCCCAGGAATCCTCCCAAGCTGATAAATCTCTTGGTGTCAACCTAACCTCTGGAGACCCAGTTCAGCTCTAGCTACCTGGGAAAGGCACGCAGCAGGCACCAGGTGCAAGGGAGGTTTAAGCTTTCAATAAATGAGAAACAACATGAAAGGCTGACTTGGTAAGAGAAACACGTTAGCCCAAACGACGGGAGGCTAATGGAGGTCTAATGGAGGTAAGACACAGTTCTCAATTGCTCATGAACTCGTAAGTTACCTTGACGAGGTTCAGAGGGGAAAGCACATCCATGAAGAAACTGCTCCATGGGTCTTCAAAGGCAGCGTCAGAAAGGCGGTTTATGATTCCAGAGTTCATTTCCTGCAAACTGACCATCCCAGGTCAGAGGCTTGTCCCCTGGCCTGGAGGGTACTTCCTGTGCCATAGATGATTAGTACTGTCCTCACAGGCCTTCAGGCACTGGGTGCCGATCACCATGATCTCTTCCTCCCCTGGCTGCTGAGCTCCAATCCCTTGCCATTGCTGACCCAGGAACACGAGACATGGGACTGGCTCCAATGCAAGCTGAAAGAGTCTAGCCTCCAGACTCCAGAGCAAGCGGGGAAGGGTCTCAGCAGTTCCCCCATAGGGACAACTTGGGACTGTCAGGGATGGGTGAAGGGGCCCTGCAGACACCTACCCAATGATACATATGTCCAGATTCAAGTCCTGGTTGTTCAGCTGAAGCAGGTCATTGAGATCTAGAGGGGGTGCTGCTGAGGCCACATTCCATGTCACGACATGTATGCTGTGGAAGAGATGCAAAAGGAGATCATGAAGGAAGGATAAGACCTTGTCCAGATAAGGGACAGGAGTCTAGGCCTGCTAATGGCTGCACCGTAATCTCCTGCAGTTCATGCCAGGAAATGCAAATTTCTGCATCTGATGGCAGGAATAGGGACACTGAACTACAAACCCTTCGCCTTCATCTTTGTTCCTTGAGGCAGGAAAACCCCACCCTGGACTGGCTCCTTCATGCAGGTGCTGCTGACACTAGCAGAGCTGCCAAAGGGAGCCCAGAGGCTTTGAGGTCACACAAGGCAAGGGATGGAGGGACTGGATAGCCAGAAATTTATTAATCCCCTCAGTTCCTCCAGCCATCCACACCTCACTGATCATCTATGGCTCAGTCAGCAACTTCCTATCCCCACCTGCCAACCCAGGGTTCCTAGGACCATGAGAAGATCCTGGGGGGGGGGGTGCAGGGGGTTCAGATTTTTACCTTGTGAGAGGCCTCATCACCAAAAGGATAGGAAATTTAAAAAATAACAGCAATAACAACACCACATTCCCTTCCCTACCCACTTCCTCCTAGCAGATCCCTGGAGCACAACCAATTCTGTAAGTACCTCAGGGAGCCTAAGGAGACGCTTCTAAGTAACAGGTTTCTCAACATCTCTCTCAAGAGTCTACCCTCCTCTCTTGGGAAAAAAAATCATCAGGTGGATAATATTTTCCACCTCAGCTTCATAAAAGTCCTAGGGAAGCTAAGGAACTAGATCAAGGGCTCTCAATAACACTGGTTCCCATGAGAGGCTCAGAGAAAGGAGAGACTTGCAGAGCTCTTTAACTGAATAGCTACAGCAACACTGCAAGGAAGCCCCAGACAAGGGAAGGGATGGAGGGACCGGATAGCCAGAAATTTATTAATCCCCTCAGTTCCTTGTGCCATCCACATCTCATTGATCATCTATGGCTCAGTTAGCAACTTCCTAACCCCAGCCCCCACCTGCCAACCCAGGGTTCCTAGGACCATCAGGAAGATCCTGGGGACGGAGGGGGTTCAGAGCAGGCAGGAGATGCAGACCCTGCACAGATGAAGAGCAGCCACCAAGGCTCACGTGAGTCCCAGGCATTCTGAGGAGACCTGCAGCAGCTGAAGATTTAGAACAGCAGAGGGTACAGGGGACTGGGAGAAAGGGGTAGTTTCGCCTCAAACATCCCTTCTCCAGTAGACCCTGTTCTTAGAGGTCCATGTTCTCAAAAGCACTTGAAGAAATTCTTGGCCAGCTTAAAGCAACTTCCTGCCCCTCCATATGAATACAAACAAAACAATACATAAACCACCTTCCCAGGCACTCGGGTTCAGATTCCATGCTTCATTTGTTTATGATCTCCCCCTGCTGTCCAACAGAGGATTAAGGAACGCAGACCTTTTACTCAAAGGCTTCTTGTTTTCCCAGGGACCTGCTCTACGTGGATGGGAGCAAAAGTCGGGATTTCTTGTCCCCACTCTGTTGTCTCATTGCTCCAACGATTAGCAGCAAAATCCATGCATTGTGACTTACACCAAGCTAGCGATTAGCCGTGTTCTTCGTGAAAGAGCAGGCAAGAGACCAGGGTATTGTCACTTAACTAAAGGATCTTATCTAAATCTGATTTCGGATTTCCGGAGGTCACAACGGGATCAGGCAGACCTCATGATGCATGTGCTGAATCAAAAGTAGGAACAAGATTCTATTCTAGAGCTGAGAGGTGAATGCCCTGTTATGTCTTTAACTTCAAACAGCCCAACACGGCTGTCTCCTTCAGAAAGCAATGAAGACACCTGCTTAGGGTGCCCCAGTGGGAACAAGGTTGGCAGCCTAAACTGAGAGGGGGCGCAAGGCTCGGGGACTGGACAAAGGCCTGGGAATAATTTGGGAGAGGCTGTGCACCCGCGGCAGCGCAGTGAGCCTGGCCCCTTCTCTCCGTCTGGTCCCGCACCCAGGCCCGCAGCCCGACTGGCTCGTAGGCAGCGATCCGCACGGAGCAGGCCGGCCTGCCCGCGGGGTCTTCCTCACCTGAGCTTCCTGACTTTCGGCCCGGTCGGCTTCCTCAAGGTCACGGCCGCCATCCTCCCCACGCAGTGGTCCAGCAGGCTCGCGTCTCGCCGCCCCAGCTGGTCCCAGCCGGAGCAGCCTCCGGGCGGCAAGCCTCGGACACCAGCGCTCAGACACCTCTCTCGCGCCTGATTGTTTTTCTTCCGGATTCCGAACGTCCGCTTCGGCTTCCGTAAGAGGCGGGCCTGGAGCGCGCCGCGGCCTCCGGGTGGTGCGGCTCGGGGGAAGAGGCGGGTCTCTCCGAGGAGCGCGAAACGGCGAGAGGCTGAGAAGAGAGGGGCTTTAGGGGACGCGGGGACGTAAAGGGGCGTGCCTGGCCTGTCATCGGAGCTCGACGCAACACTGTCCCGGTCGGCGTCTGCGTCCGGCCGCCAGGCTCCCAGCGCTTCCCGCGGGCGGGGCCGTCCCCCGCCGGAAGTCGCCGCCGCGCCCGCCACGGCCTCTGCCCCACTCGCGGGCCCGGTCCTGTGTGCCGTCTTCGCTCCAGCTGCCCACCGTCTAGACCAGAGGGCAGACGGGGCTCGGGGGGTGAGGACACACAGTCTAGCCATTGTCCTGCCTGTGACCCAGTCTCTCCCCTACCCCCAGCTGCAGGTAATTTCCCCAGTTCCCAGGGCGCTTTCTCACGTGGGCCCTGGAGCGCCTCCATTCATAGTTCTCTACTGCGGCTTTCAGGTGCCTTTCGCTTTTCAAACTCATTGGATGACCTATTACGTATGGGACGTTTGGGGGTTCCTGACTCTTAGACAATTGGCCACCAATGAACGAAAAATAAGTCACTACTTCTATTTGGTCTATATTCAGGACCAAACATGAAATGAAGATTACTTTGCCAAAGATTGACTGATTTCCTCCAAGTCATTAGTTCTTAATCTTTTTGGGGGTGGGGTGGGGAGAAATGCATGGGATTCCTTTGAGACCCATGACTTTCCCTAGAAAATTGCACACATTTTTACAAACAAGCTTCATGTGGTTCACAGACCCGGAAGCCAGGTTAAGAACTCCTACTTTAAACAAATGTTTGGCTTGGTAGGGTGGATAAAGAGGAAGATGTGTAGAGGAGGGGAAACAAATGCCAAAGGAAATACTGCCAGTTGAAAATGGCCTAACTACATTCATATATGCAATGTTTACATAAGTAAATTGACAATGGAATGTTTCACTTTACAGAAATCCCCCTGCAAAAATTTTCAGAGTAAACTTTGTACCTTTTTCTAATCCTGCCCTGGTAAAATGGGGGACATCAGTATGAGTTTGAGGATATTTAATTTGGGAAATGAATGTAAAAGACATCAATAAGCTGGACTCCAGAAAGCTCTGTCTAGGATTTTATTAGACTGCTTTTTTCCCAATATACCTGTATTGGAAGATTGAGACAAAAAGGCACAAACTCACATTAAATAAACAAGGTAATCTAATCAGTTCTACAAAGTGTAGTTTGTAAAAGAAGTAGCACTAGGAACCAACCAAAATAAATCAGGGAGTCCCAGTAGGGATTGTAAAAGGAGAACTTGGGAAGATACACATGTGCCCATGATACTGATCCTGTCCCTGACCTCTCTTCATGAGAAGGCCAGAGCCCAGCACCCCTCCTACAGAGGCACTGCTGCTTCCAGTTGGGACTATGACCCTGGAAATCTAATGGAAGCAGCTGGTCTGAAGGGGTGTGGCACATGCTCAGGTACTACCCCTGGAGCTGAGCCTTTATCATAAGTCCCTTGAGTGCCAGTCAGTTTGGGGGTGGGTAATGAGGGAAGAGGGTACTTAAAAGAAGCCAACACTGTTGCCCAGCAGCAACACCATTCATGGGGATAGAACAGACCAGGGACATCCCTCCTTTACGTTTATGTGGGCAAGAGCCTCAGCTCTTTCAAACTGGGGCAACAGGTAGAGGTGGAGGAACCCCCACTAGAGCTCAGGTGATATGTGTGGATCTCAAAGAAGAACTGAAGGAAGGAGACTAACATCTGCTGACCCTCAAACCACATAAACAGCTGTTTAGAATATCACAGTTTGTTTCTCCCAAGATAACCCACATCTGGACTTCACCTAATTGATGAATGAAGAAGGGAAATCTTTAAGCACAAATATAATTAATAGCTAATACAGAGCTTGTAGGAAAACATTTACATTTTTCTCCAGTAGGAATGCCAGTCAAATAAATGCTACCAGCAGTTGAGATGCTAATAACCAGCAGAAATGCCCCAGGTTACTAAAGACCCCTCAAGGTGAGGAGACTACAGAGGAAGTTGTCTGTAGCAGGACATCTCCCTGTTCCCAAAGCGACCTGGATGAAGGTCAGAGCTAACTAGGCTGAGGGGTCTGAATCTGTCCACCCCTGCCCCAGGAGGGCCACAAGGCAACAACCATCAGGATGTCACAGGTGTAATCCTGTGAGAGACACTCCCTTATTGCACTTAGAAATGAGTAAGGCAAACACACTGACAAAACAAGGATAAATTATCTCATCCCACTTCTTGCTCCCCCCAAAAGAGATTTGGTCTCTCTCGTTAGCAGATGCACCCAAGCGAGCATGGGCTTGGATCAAGCCAACATACTTCACAAGGTTGGAGGAATGTCAGGTGACATCACAGCTATCTCAGATCCTCCCACTAGGAAGGCGTACTCGTACTTGGGTTCTGCCAAGTTGTAGGAAACTATGAAGCACTCAGCAGCTTCTATTCCCCTGCAGCCTGGACTCCTTCGCCAGCTTGCTTTGGTAGAGTTCTATACTATGATCACCTACTTGCTTTTGATTGTCCAGGATAGAACTCAGCATGGGGGCAGGATTAGCTGAGTTCTTGATCCCCAAATTCCTTTCCAGCAACTGGAGACAAGAGGGAACATGTTCTGCTGGAAGAAAGCTTTTTGCATGCTCATTTTGTGCAGCATGAAAAGATCAGGACTCTTATGTCCTAACCAGCCTCAAAGACAGAGGACAGGGATCTAAGAAAGCACAGAGAAAAGAGGATTATTGCTGAGTGGCAGCACCAACCCAAAAGGGAAGAGGAGCATGGACACACAGAGCTCCTCAGGGGTCAGACTGATCTGTATCTACGGGGTAGACTCACTTCTGAGGGCCACACTGGACAATTCCCTGCAGGTGGAGAGTTGATTGGGGTGTTTTGTAGGCTCTGCAGAGAGAGTCAGACAGAGTGGGCAGCAGGAGGGCTGAGAAACCACAGTTGTTTCTAAGAATAGTGACCAGAGATCCAATGACTGGGGTAGGGGTTATTTGTATTTGTTAAATTTTCTTAAACAGAGACTGGCTAGGCCTTGGGTACCTCCATGGTGCTTAGAGCACTCTAACAGTGGGATACTGGGAGCAGACGTCAGAGTTACAAAGCCACATTACTATTCTGTGGAACTGGGGGGAAAACCTCTGTATTTCTAACTCATCTCCTCTCCCCAACTGAGCACTCAAAATTGCAAAGATCTGCCCAGGAAGCAAAATAACCTCAGTTTATCCCAAGGTTGAAAACAAATGGACGTAAATCATTTAAATTACCACATCACAAAAGGCAGCTATTTTGAGAGACTAAAAATGTCACTTGGAAATAATAAAGGTGGGGGCGCACAGAGAAATGGGTTGGAACACAATGGAGAGAGAGGGAGGAGCTGTAAATACAGCAACCTACACATATCTCAGAGGAGCGGGCTCCCGCACACACGGGCTTTGTAATACCAGACGGTCTATTTGTTTACAATATTAAAGGGCATCTAGAATTAGCTACAGTAAGGGATCGAAAGTTGCCTGAAGAATGGGCACAGAAAGGCTGCGTCCGAAGATGGCCTGTCACTCGGGAGGGTGGAGCTGCTGGGCCTTCCTGTTGACCACTGTCTTGCAAAACTAGAAGAGAAATGCAATTATTAAGGAGGCAACAGGGGAAAATAGAAACACACTGTAAATCATCTTGAATGGGGGAATTTCAAAAGGAGGAAGGATGCCAGTCACTGGGGAGGGGAATGGGAGGAGACAAGGCACTAAGCCTGAATGGTGACTGAGGAGCTGGCATCGCAATAGTCCACTTGGTCCTACCCCTCTTATCTCCCAGAAGCTGCCTTAAGGGATGTAGGGCAGGGAGAGAGAGCAGAGGTTTGCATCACTGCTGGTGAGACGCTAGGCTTCCTTAGCCTCTTAGTGCTAGAGGATGGGCTGCTTTTATTTGATAAACTAATGTTCTCTCAGAGCCTAACTGGGAGTAGAGCAGGTTTGTCATTCCATGACTGAGACTACCTTGAGCTGTTCCATTAACATGAGTACAGGGCACTGAGGAACCAGCGCTGGGAGCTAATAGAAGGAAGGGGCTTGGGGAAGAGTAACAACATGAAACAAGGGACACCCCATTCTGGCCCTATGAGCTGCACAGAAACATTCTCCTGACATCTAAAAGATGTCACCTCTGATGAGAACAGCTACTTAGTATGGGATTGAGGATACCAAGAGGAAGAAAATGAAGCATCAGACACAAAAAAGGATACTAAGAAAAGCTGTCTGGCCAGCAAGTTTTTTAAGGGAAGGGCAGGGAATGCCAGCATTTAGGAGTTAGGAATTGGCTCTGGCATGGGCAGTGCAGGTTGTGCGCCAGCATGACGATGGCTCAAGTGGTGAGAGGGGAAGAGTGATTAGCAGCAGATGAACTCCACTTCCACATCACTGCTGCCACCTCCACTTCTTAGCACCCTATCCGTGTCTCTATCTGGGCAGTTCTTTATAAAATATGTCCCTGAGGTTGGGCGCAGTGGCTCACGCCTGTAACCCTAGCACTCTGGGAGGCAGAGGCGGGCGGATTGCTCGAGGTCAGGAGTTCGAAACCAGCCTGAGCAAGAGCGAGACCCTGTCTCTACTATAAATAGAAAGAAATTAATTGGCCAACTAATATATATATATATATACACATATATATATATAAAAATTAGCCAGACATGGTGGCACATGCCTGTAGTCCCAGCTACTCGGGAGGCTGAGGCAGAAGGATTGCTTGAGCCCAGGAGTCTGAGGTTGCTGTGAGCTAGGCTGACGCCATGGCACTCACTCTAACCTGGGCAACAAAGCGAGACTCTGTCTCAAAAAAAAAAAAACAACAAAAAACGTGTCCCTGAAATGGCTTAATAGCTATGATCTCCTTCAGTGAAAGCCTGAGGTGTTTAGCATGGGAGTCATCATCATTACTAGAGGGAAGGACAAGGAATAAAGCAGGTTTTCTAACTCCATTGTGAACTGCTGAAGCCTTGAGAACCCAAACTGATTTTAGCTTCTATGACACGCACATTGAGAAATTTGGTACATACAGTGCAGAGGGGGTAGGGGTGGCTTTAGTCATCTGCTGTCATTCCTTTCACTGGGTCCTTCTGTCTCATCTGGAACAGAAAAAGCAAGAAAAATTAAAGGCTCCTGCTGCTGATGGAACTTTACCACAAATACATCCTGCCTTCTCAGTCCTGCCAATAGAGAGGGTGGAGCGTTTTTTGTGTGTGTGCACAAAGCAAAGAATCAGAAGGATAGAATTCTGCATACATATAGCCAAAGCCATACCATTAATATGTAGCTCTATGTCACTGGTCTCACCATCTATGATTTCTGTTTCTCTCCCCTGTGTTACAGTGTTGAGGTTCGTTCTTAAGTACCTCTCTGTTTCATTTATTCACTTATTCAACAAGTATTTATGGGCCGGGCGTGGTGGCTCACGCTTGTAATCCTAGCACTCTGGGAGGCAGAGGCGGGTGGATTGCTCAAGGTCAGGTGTTCGAAACCAGCCTGAGCAGGAGCGAGTCCCGTCTCTACTATAAATAGAAAGAAATTAATTGGCCAACTAATATATATAGAAAAAATTAGCCGGGCATGGTGGCACATGCCTGTAGTCCCAGCTACTCGGGAGGCTGAGGGAGGCAGTAGGATTGCTTGAGCCCAGGAGTTTGAGGTTGCTGTGAGCTAGGCTGACACCACGGCACTCAGTCTAGCCTGGGCACCAAAGTGAGACTCTGTCTCCAAAAAAAAACAACAAAAAAAAACCAACAACAAAAAAACACAAGTATTTATGAAGCATCTTTTCTGTGCTAGGAACTTCTATAGGGCTGGGTATATTTAGCAGTGAACCAAAACAGACCAAGTATCTCCTCAGGGAGCTTATATTCTGGGACAGGATGGTAGGAGAACAGACACATGAATATATTATAAGGTGGAACTAAGGGCTGCTGAGATAGAGAATGACTCTGGAGAAGTGCTGTTTTATAAGGTGGTTATGGAAGCTTCTATGCAAGGCTTGAGAGGGAGCAAATCCTCTGGTGCTCTGGGGGAGGAGCATTCCAGGCAGAGGAAACAGTGATTCCCTCTCCTGAGCTCTGCTTATGGGTGGGCACTATGTGGTGTCAGACTTGGGCATAGGGATGCAGGGATGGAAAGTGAAAGGAGTTCATGGTACATTTAGTCAACAAATTCAAGATTTCTTTTTTTTTTTTTTTTTTTTGAGACAGAGTCTCACTTTGTTGTCCAGGCTAGAGTGAGTGCCGTGGCGTCAGCCTAGCTCACAGCAACCTCAAACTCCTGGGCTCAAGCGATCCTTCTGCTTCAGCCTTCCAAGTAGCTGGGACTACAGGCATGTGCCACCATGCCCGGCTAATTTTTTCTATATATATCAGTTGGCCAATTAATTTCTTTCTATTTATAGTAGAGACGGGGTCTTGCTCTTGCTCAGGCTGGTTTTGAACTCCTGACCTTGAGCAATCCGCCCGCCTCGGCCTCCCAGAGAGCTAGGATTACAGGCGTGAGCCACCGTGCCCGGCCCCAAATTCAAGATTTCTTAACATGATATTGCCACGGCACTCTAGCATGGGCAACAAAGTGAAACTCTGTCTAAAAAAAAAACATGATAGAATCTACTGAAGATAGAGCACTGTCATATTTGCAAAAATCAACCCTGTGGTATTAGATTGCAATTAGAAGCATTTGTGTAAACATAATATATAAGATGGATATAGAAGTAACCATAGATATAAATGTTCCCTAGCTCTATCCTATGACAAATCCTGAGAGCAGTAGTACACCAATAGTCATGGGCACACCTGGCACCCAGATCATGGTTTCTAAACACTACTCTCCGCCACATGGAACCAGGCTACTTTGGAGATAATGGGCATTACAGGGCTGGGTTAAGAAAAAAAAAAACAAGAGAAGCCTGGAACACCTTGTGCATCAAGTGAATAACAGCAACCTCACCAGTAACTGGACAGAAAGGTATGACACAATGAAAAGAACACCAAAGCTCTGACATTCTGGCCTAAAATACATAAACTTGGCCTAATTGTGCAGGAACATGAGACAAACCTAAATTGAAAGATAGTCTAGGCTGGGAGCAGTGGCTCAGGAATGTAATCCTAGCACTCCGGGAGGCCGAGGTAGGAGGATTGCTTGAGGCCAGGAGTTTGAGACTAGCCTGAGCAACATAGCAAGCCCACCTCCACAAAAAATAGAAAAATTAGCTGGGCATAGTGGCACATGCCTGTAGTCCCCAGCTACTTGGGAGGCTGAGGTAGGAGGATCGCCCGAGTCCAGGAATTTGAGGTTGCAGTGAGCTATGATGGCACCACTGCACTCTAGCCTGGCTACAGAGTGAGACTCTGTCTTTAAAAGAAAAAAAAAAGAAAAAGAAAAAGTCATGCTACAAAATGATTATCCTATACCTTCAAAAATGTCAAGGTCATAGAAATCCAGAAAAAACTGAGGAAGTGCACCAGGTTGAAAGAGACTAGAGAGCTGTGATGACTAGATGCAGCATGTGATCCTGGGTTGGTATCCTTTGTTCTACAGGGATGGAGTCTCTGCACAAAAGAAGTTCTTTATAATCTTGCCAATTTTCTGTAAGTTTGAAGGTTTTTCAAAGTAGAATTTTAAAAAAGGACAAAAACTTGCTCACTAAATGTCTGCTCACTAATGACCATTTACATAAATTTTCAATAATCAGAGAATTTAATGTCATGGAACAAAGCTCCTTGGACCCCAACCAGATCCTTGTATACTCTTGAGAGTTCACTGCCTTGCTTTAATTTACTAATACAAAGCCAGGTCCTGTTTTCCCACTGCTTGAAATAAGATGTAACTTCCTCCCAGTAAACATGATAGCTTCCACTACTGTCAAGAGGCAAGGTCCCCCTGCAGAGGCTACCATTGAAATAAAAATTGATTATTTCATAAGGAAATGCTCTAAGAAGGCTTTATTTCCTATTTCCTGGGGCCTATATGACATGAGAGATTTCTCTGATGTTTGTGGCGTTCCTCAGATCCAGCCAATGTAGGCTATATATACACGCATATATAGTTAAAGAAAATATGTGTATATGAAAATAGAAAAACAGAAACTCTCCTAGAACTCTGGAGGCCAAGGTGGACATATTGCTCAAGGTCAGGAGTTTGAAACCAGCCTGAGCAAGAGCGAGACCCCATCTCTACTAAAAATAGAAACAAATTAATTGGCGAACTAAAAATATATAGAAAAAATTAGCCAGGCATGGTGGCGCATGCCTGTGGTCCCAGCTACTTGGGAGGCTGAAACAGGAGGATTGCTTGAGCCAAGGAGTACTTTGAGGTTGCTGTGAGCTAGGCTGACGCCATGGCCCTCACTCTAGCCTGGGCAACAGAGTGAGACTATGTCTCAAAAAATTAAAAAAAAAGAAAAACAGAAACTCCAATCATGGTTTTTGTTTATTTGTTTTAACAGTAGTTTCCTCTAGGGAATGAGGCCAGGGTTGGAACAAAGGGACTTTTTATCTATTCATCTATTAATCTATTGGGACTTCTATTTTTAAATATCTATGTATGTATGTATGTATGTATGTATGTATGTATGTATGTATGTATCTATCTATCTATCTATCTATTTATTTTTGAGACAGTATCTCACTCTTTTGCCCAGGCTAGAGTGCCATGGCATCAGCCTAGCTCATAGCAACCTCAAACTCCTGGGCTCAAGTGATCCTCCTGCCTCAGCCTCCAGAGTAGCTGGGAGTACAGGCATGCGCCACCATGCCTGGCTAATTTTTTCTATATATATTTTTCGTCGGCCAATTAATTTCTTTTCTATTTATAGTAGGGACAGGGTCTTGCTCTTGCTCAGGCTGGTTTCGAACTCCTGACCTGGAGCAATCTGCCTGCCTCGGCCTCCCAGAGTGCTAGGATAACAGGCATGAGCCACCGCGCCTGGCCTTTCTATATATTTTTAAAATAATTTTTAAAATTATTTTAAAATTTTATTTTATACCAATAAGTATAAAATACTCCTTTGATTAAAAACAGTAAAAGTATTAATGTTAATATCCTGATTATGATATTGTACTATAGTTCTGCAAGATGTTATCATTGGTGGAAACTGGGTAAAGGGTACATCGATCTTTTTGCATCATTTCTTAAAATTGCATGTGAATCTTTTTCTTTTTCACTCACTCACTTATGCATTCATTCTCTTTCTGCATGTAAATCTTACAATCATATCAAAATATGAAGTTCAGGTGGAGCGTGGTGGCTCACACCTGTAATCCTAGCACTCTGAGAGGCTGAGGTGAAAGGACTGTTTGAGCTCAGGAGTTCGAGACCAGCCTGAGCAAGAGTGAGACCCTGTCTCTACTAAAAAAGTAGAAAGAAATTAGCTGGACAACTAAAAAAAATATATATATATATACATACACACACACACACACACACATATATATATATATTAGCTGGGCATGGTGGTGCATGCCTATAGTCCCAGCTACTCAGGAGGCTGAGGCAGGAGGATTGCTTGAGCCCAGGAGTTTGAGGTTGCTGTGAGCTAGGCTGACACCACAGCACTCTACTCAGGGCAAGAAGTGAGACTCTGTCTCAAAAAAAAAAAAAAAAAAAAAGAAGTTTAATAAAAAATAAAGCTGGTAAAAAAATCAGTTTAAAGCACTGAAAAGTAGTCACAAACCAAGTAGCATTCCTGAAGGAACACAGGTATGAAGTATGTGGAATTATTTTTAGAATCTTATTAGAAAATCGCTCTTATACAGGTACAGTCCTTTGAGAAAGAAATTTAGCAATAAATAACAAGAGCTTCTCATGACCACAAACCTAAGAATAATAACAAAACCAAGAGCCTTAAATTCTTTAATTCCATTTGTGGGAATTTATCCTAAGAAAATAATCCTAATTACCAACGAAACAAAATCCCCAAAACAAAAACCTGAGTGCACAAAGATTTTCATCACACTGAGAACAGAAACAAGATTAAGGAAAATCTGGCCAGGCGCAGTGGCTCATGCCTGTAACCCTAGCACTTTGGGAGGCCAAGGTGGGAGGATCATTTGAGGTCAGGAGTTTGAGACCAGCCTGAGCAAGAGCAAGACTCTGCGTCTACTAATAAATGATAGAAAAGTCAGCCGGGTATCATGGTGCATGCCTGTAGTCCCAGCTATTCAGGAGGCTGAGGCAGAAGGAATGCTTGAGCCCAGGAGTTTGAGGTTGCTGTGAGCTAGGCTGATGCTATGGCACTCTACTCAGGGCAAGAGTAAGACTCTGTCTCAAAAAGAAAAAAAAAAAAGACAAAAGATTAAGGAAAATCCAACATGGGGTAATTATACAGTGCAGAGCAATACATGTTGCAGTCATAAATAGGAATGTAAATTGTTTTAGTGGGAAATACTTTACTATAAAGTTCAGAGAAAAAAGTCAGATGCAATACCACCAGTACATGCAATATGATTATAATGAAGTAAAAATGTGTAGACAGACTTAGAAAATGTACAGAAATGGCTGAGCATGGTGGCTCATGCCTGTAATCCCAGCATTTTGGGACTCTGAGGCAGGAGGATCGTTTGAGCCCAGGAGTTTGCAGGTACATTGAGCTATGATGATGCCACTGTACTCCAGCCTGGGCAGCAGAGCCAGACCCTGTCTCAAAAAAAAAAGAGGTGGCCGGGCATGGTGGCTCACGCCTGTAATCCTAGCACTCTGGGAGGCCGAGACAGGTGGATTGCTCAAGGTCAGGAGTTCGAAACCAGCCTGAGCAAGAATGAGACCCGTCTCTACTATAAATAGAAAGAAATTAATTGGCCAACTAATAGATATAGAAAAAATCAGCCGGGCATGGTGGCGCATGCCTGTAGTCCCAGCTACTCGGGAGGCTGAGGCAGGAGGATCGCTTGAGCCCAGAAGTTTGAGGTTGCTGTGAGCTAGGCTGATACCACAGCACTCACTCTAGCCTGGACAACAAAGCAAGACTCTGTCTCAAAAAAAAAACAAAAACTGGTGATGAGAAAGAGTCAGGCACATTCACATTCAAGCACACGGACAGGGAAACCAACTATGAAGAGGCTCAGAGACCGCCCCTAAGGTGGGCCAGCTTAGCAAGGGGGTCATATAGCTTTTCAGCTCCATTACAAATGGCCAAGTCCAGAAGGGATAGGCTATGGAGGGACCAGGGAAATCACAGAGCCAACAAGGACTTAAGAAGACCAACAAGAACTTAGGAAGACCCACAAGGGAAGCCTGGACAAGAAAATAATGTAGAATGATAGCCTGAGCAACATAGCAATACCCCATCCTTTAAAAAAGAAAAAAATTTAGCCAGGCGTGGGGTTACAAGCCTACAGCCCCAGCTACTGGGGAGGCTGAGGGAGGAGGATTACTTTGCGTCCAGAAATTTGAGGGTGCAGTGAGCTATGATGATGCCACTGAACTCTAACCTGGACAACTGAGCCTGTCATCAAAAAAAGGAAGAAAAAAGAAAAAATTCTGCAGAATTTTAATCCTGTACTCTAACACACAGAACCTTTGCTGTTTTTCTTTTGTTCTTTTTTTTTTTTTTTTTTTTTTTGAGACAGAGTCTCACTTTGTTGCCCAGGCTAGAGTGAGTGCCGTGGCGTCAGCCTGGCTCACAGCAACCTCAATCTCCGGGGCTCAGCGATCCTACTGCCTCAGCCTCCCGAATAGCTGGGACTACAGGCATGCGCCACCATGCCCGGCTAATTTTTTGTATATATATTTTTAGTTGGTCAATTAATTTATTTCTATTTTTGGTAGAGACGGGGTCTCGCTCTTGCTCAGGCTGGTTTCAAACTCCTGACCTTGAGCAATCCGCCCGCCTCGGCCTCCCAAAGTGCTAGGATTACAGGCGTGAGCCACCGCGCCCGGCCTGTTCTTGTTTTTATTTTTTTTATTTTTATTTATTTTTTTATTTTTTTATTTGTTTTGAGACAGAGTCTCGCTTTGTTGCCCAGGCTAGTGAGTGCCGTGGCGTCAGCCTAGCTCACAGCAACCTCAAACTCCTGGGCTCGAGTGATCCTTCTGCCTCAGCCTCCCGGGTAGCTGGGACTACAGGCATGCGCCACCATGCCCAGCTAATTTTTTTATATATATATCAGTTGGCCAATTAATTTCTTTCTATTTATAGTAGAGACGGGGTCTCGCTCTTGCTCAGGCTAGTTTTGAACTCCTGACCTTGAGCAATCCGCCCGCCTCGGCCTCCCAAGAGCTAGGATTACAGGCGTGAGCCACAGTGCCCGGCCGTGTTCTTGTTTTTAATTTCAGCGTATTATGGGGGTACAAATGTTAAGGTTACATATATTGCCCTTGCCTCCCCATCTTTGCTGTTTTTCAATAAATGTTCCAAACTTCAGTAAGTAAGAAAACAAGTTTTCTTAAAAAAAAAAAAAAAAAAAAATTTTTTTTTTTTCCAGACAGTCTTGCTCTATCACCCAAGCTGGAGTGCAGTGGCGTCATCATACTTAGTGTAACCTCAAACTCCTGGGGTCAAGCAATCCTCCTGCCTCAGCCTCCTGAGTAGCTAGGATTACAGGAGTGTGACAAAACACCTGGCTAATTTTTTTCTTGCTCAGGCTGGTTTCAAACTCCTGGCCTCAAATAATCCTCTCGTCTCAGACTCCCAGAGTGCTAGGATCATAGGTGTGAGCCACTGTGCCCAACCAAATTTTCTTAAAATTTTTAAAATTTGAATTCTCTTTTCTCATTTTCTACAGAGTTAATGGCCAAAGCCCAAAGTAGTTTACTTGTTCAGTAAACTACAAAGTACCCTTAATTTCTCTGAGCCAGTTTCTGTATCATAAAACTAATACCTATGTTATAGGTTGCCATGAGGATTGATGACATAATACGTGTCAAACTCTTACCACATATGACAGGCTATGCAGTAAGACCTCAATAAATGTTAGTGTCTATTAATAATAAACACATTCAGGAGATAGTGAACTCCCCATCACAGGTGGTAATCAAGCATAGGCTGGTAAGGAAGATGCATAGAGGACTCAAGGACAATGTATAATTGGACTCAATGACCTTTAAGGTACTTCCTTGCATTTTTGAGATTATGAGCCTCATAAAAGAGCAAGGGCTTAAGGAGAAAAAAGGGAGGAGCAGGGAAGACAGAGAGAGACTGCTCTCCTGCAGGCACGTATTTCCTGACATTTTTCTTTTTAGGGCAAAGAACTAATCTCTTTTTTTTGGGGACAGAGTCTCGCTTTGTTGCCCAGACTAGAGTTACAGCAGTGGTCACTGCAGCCTTATAGTGATCCGTTAGAACTCACAAAAAATCTGCTGGCACTGGACTACTATGCATTGGTTTAAAGGATAGTAATCATAATTCTTATTGCAAACTTGCAGTTAATTATGGCAGGCTGAATACATGCATTTATCACTGTTCCTTCTTAAAATCCACTACAATGACAAGAATCAAAAAAGATATAAAACCATGAAGAAGACAGCAGACAGAAGATGGTAACGACATCCTGTGAGATGGAAAAAGGGTAGAAAAGTTATCACTCGTTTGCAAAACAGCAGAAGCTGAAACCTAAGCGTACCTGCGCAGATAGGAAGCCAAGAAGCAGCAGACCAATTTGTGTTACAGGTTCTCCAAGGGCTCAGAAACTAGCAGCACTGGGACCTCTGAAGGTGGGAGTGCCAGCTAGGGTTGAAAACTGGTGACTTGGCCTGGCGCGGTAGCTCACGCCTGTAATCCTAGCACTCTGGGAGGCAGAAGCGAGAGGATTGCTCAAGGTCAGGAGTTTGAAACCAGCCTGAGCAAGAGCGAGATCCCGTCTCTACTATAAAAATAGAAAGAAATTAATTGGCCAACTAATATATATAGAAAAAATTAGCCGGGCATGGTGGGGCATGCCTGTAGTCCCAGCTACTTGGAAGGCTGAGGAAGCAGGATTGCTTGAGCCCAGGAGTTTGAGGTTGCTGTGAGCTAGGCTGACGCCACAGCACTCACTCTAGTCTGGGCAACAAAGCGAGACTGTCTCAAAAAAAAAAAGAAAAGAAAACATTTAGGCCCAAGCATTCTCTCCTCCTGGTCTGGAAGTCAAGCAACCACCCTGTTTCCTGCCACAGCAAAAGCCAGAAAGTTCATTCTCTGAAGGTGCTGATGGAAGCCTGAACTCAGGACCTCAGGCTTTGCTAGAAGCAAGGTGGGCACGATGCAGAATGAGGGAATTAAGTCAAAGCCAACCAATGGCCTGGTGATCCCACCAGGACCCTTCCCCAGTTTGGCCCCCAGAATGCTGGCTGCCTGTCCACCAAGCAAGAGACTGGGAGTCCTCTCTAGGCAAAATGAGCAGCCCCCCCCCCCAAAAGACTAAGAGTCCTGAAGCAGGGTTCCCCATTGTAACCACCGGCCAATCCTGCCATGATGCCCACCTACTGATTTGAGGAAAGCCCTAACATGAAACACAGAGTCCAACACAAACTGGACAAAGGAGCCCAGAGGAAACAGATTATTTCAGGGAGCAAAGAGAAACCTCAAAAAACAAAAACTGCAGCTTCAGAAAAGGAAGATAATGCATGTAGAAAAAGGAAATAGATATATTAATAAAGAACACAAAGTAAGAAATGCTTTAAAAAAATTAACAGAAGAAATGGAATTTAACATTGGAAAAAAATCCCCCAGAAAGCAGACTAAAAAGGAAAGAAAATGTAAGAAAATTAGAGGGTTAATTCATGGGGTCCAACTTCTGACTAATAAAAATTCTAGAAAGAGACCAAAGAAAATAGTGTATCAAATAAATAATACAAAAACATTTCTTCCAGGACTGAAGAGATCTTTTGATTTAAAGTACCCAACGACTGGGAGCAAAATGACTGAGAATGGAGCAACACCAATCACATTATTATGCAACATAGATCACACACCAACCAAACCAAACTATGTGAAGACTCATCCCCGTAAAGAACTGCAAGGAGCTGCTTCTCGGCAGGTGGGACAGAAGAGGGCAGCTTTTTTCTCATAAGCTGGGGATGCTGAGCTTTAAAACTATAAAAATAAAACTCTGATAAAAGAAATATATTTTTAGACAGAGAAAAAAAAAAGATAAGTAAGCCAGGGGTACAGTTAGCATACAAAAGTCCTATACAGTTGCTAAAGAGGTCAAAACGTGCCAGAATGACATGGATTCGGTTTTGCTTTCTCTTCTACTGCAAATTAGTTTTAAAATTCTAATTCCAAAGTTTCTTGCATTTGCAGTTATCCTGGAGGACAGTGATCATCTAAGTTTTTGGCACGTTCCTCCATGGAATAGAGAAATATCAAAGGGGGAAGAGAAAGAATCCCTCACTCTGAGGGCTCTCAAATTTTGGATATGAGGAAAACAGATCCAGTAGATCTCTGGAGAGTTCTTCCAGCTCTAAGAATATGAATTGTACCCAAAGAACAAAATGTGATCAGCAAATACTTCCACGAACCCCAATGTGCTTTATGATGGCCTTTGTCAGGCAGTGTGTGGGTGAAGCCCGAGGCTTCTCCGTGTTCCTCCATTTGGAAACTTGTTTCCTTTCTTTCTGGCAGGATTAGTGTGACCAAAAGACTCAGGCCTCTCTCTTACACAGTCAGAATCAGCAAAGCCCTGGACATTGAGGTCTACGGCTTCCTGGGCATCCTTAGCAGAAGAATCAGGGATCGTGCCCCGGATCCTACCACTTCACTGCCAAATGCAGCTGAGTGAATAACCCAAACATCTGCCTTCAACAGGAACTAATTTAGTACAGCACTTCCCAGTGAGTTTGCCCAGGAAGAGTGTCATCCTGGATGGTAAAACAGTTCCATGCAGGGCTCCAGAGGAAGGAAGAGCTTCTGGGCCCAGTTTCCACCCTAGACCAGCACAGCGAGGCAGACAGCATCTGTGTAGGCATGCAAGCCTGGCTCGTAGCTCAGCCCTGCTGGAGAGCTGGGCAAGGCAGCACCTCTGTGGACACCCAGGCTCCACGCCAAACCCCACCCAGGGCAAGGAGGGAGAAATGGCAGTTCTGAAACAGAGCTTCCTGCCTTACTTTATTTTTAGCCCCAAGAGGGCAGGAGGGCCCCAAATGGCATTTAGAGGGAGGAGTAGAGGTAAGAGCTATGGGACAGAGCCCTGGGCCTTTGCCGTCACTCTATCACCTAAGCACGGCAGCAATGAGCTCTCAGAGCCTCCCTTCCCTCATCTAAGGGTGGGACTAACGGCAAGGCCTCTTCCCAGGGTGTTGTGAAGATTGCATTGAGATTGTGTATGCAAAAGCCCCTAGAATGGTGCCTAGCACACAGTGAATGCCGGAATGTTATTTACTGACAATCTTCTCTGAGTAGTCCTCTCAGGGAAGCAGCCCCAAATGAGGCAGGACGAGTGCTGGGTCTTCAGGCACCCACAGAGCAGTTAGCCTTCCTTCTGGGATCCATGCCAAGACCAGAAAAAAAAGCGCTCCAAGCTCTAAAAATAGCTCCAAACCACCATATAGAGCAGTCAGCTCCTTCGTGTGCTGCTGCTATCCTCTGTGGGTGATGTGCACGGTATTCACAGATCAGCCAGCCTGCCTCCTCCCAGGGTCACCTCCAACTCTGCAGCCCAGCACAATCTCCCCCACCTGGCTCTGAAGAATCACTGCAGTGGCTGCATTACTCATTTGGCATTTGGCACCTACTACCGTCTTTGTCTCTGGGTATACCAAGACTTCTGTGAAATGACAAATTCAAAAGCACATTCCTTATAGTTCCTATATTGCCTGGTATTATACTTCATCCATAGCAGACACTGACATGTGACTAGACTATAGGATGGTGGTCTCAGTGAAGTGCCCCAGCACAACAGTCTCTTTACTATTCACAGGAGAGGCCCAGAGCCTCCTGTGGATCCCACTTACCTCATCCAGCTGTCTCTTCGTCTCTTCTTCCATCCTTCGAATGTCGTCCATGGTCAGGTCAACCCACTTATCAAGCCAACAGAACAGCTGCCTGTGAAAGTTTGTAAACAGACGCTTCTCTTGCTATAAAAAGGAAGGAACCAAGTTAGAACCCAGAAGGTGAAGGCCACTGCTACAGCTGTTCCCCCCATGATCTCTGTGCTAACACCCACACTTTACTGGGGAAGTGGGGAGCAGTGATGCCTGGTTGGCTTCTCTGTATCAGCCATAGGTCAGCGACCTTTGCCTTCACATGTATAGCTTCAAATAGGAGGCAGCCCCCAAGACACAATGGGAGCCTACTTCACAGCTAGGCCCTTTGCCTAAAATACTATAGGACAGGTAGCCCAGGAGCTCCTATGCAAGCCAAGGCTCCAAAACAACCACCAAATTTCATCCTTGTTTCCGGTGCCCAATGCCAGATTAAAACTGGCCAGTAGCTGTGAAATGTGACCAAGGAGTGAGGTTTCTAACACATCAGAGAATTAAAGGGCTATAAAACTCCTTAGGTCTGCCCAGTGGAGTAATTCAGGATACTAGGGAATTTGGCTCACAATACCTCTTGCCTTTAGGCTTCAAGAATAGAAAGACTGAGTTTTATTTGTAGTTCAGTCATAGCAAGTCCCTTCCTGTTTCCTTCTTTTGCCTTGGTTTCCATCCCTGTCACATGTGGTGTCCCTGGATGGACAGCATTAAACTGTAAGACAGTTAAATGCAAGGGGACGTAGGGAAACCAAACTGTGAAGTAATTCTAATATTGGCAACCCTATGATACAGGTCATGTGGACTGTATGCTCTTCTCTTGTTGGGCAAAACACACACACACACACACACACAGAGGTCACTGGGAAAGACCTCACCCTGGTTACTTACCTTATGTATAAAGTTTTCCACTTTGTTCTGCAGGCCCCACCACTTGAACTTCACGGTAACCAGTTTGTATGCACACATATATGGGCAGTCTCTCTGATTCAGAAGTTCTTGCTGCATTAGAAACATACCCACAGGCAGGCAGGTAACTAAGAGGGCAGACCTCAGGCTGTCCCTGAGCCCAGCCTCAGCCATTCCCCTCCTCCACCGAGTAAGGCCCACCCACACCACGCCCGGCCCCCTGGTGGTAACGGTGTGAACTGCACCTTCCAATTTGGGCCCAAGGGTCCTCGGCCTGTTTTGATAGATTTAAATTTTGCTGGGTCTTCCTCTGGCTTGTAATCCTGAGAGATGTTGTGGAATTTGGGTTGGAGAAGGGTAGGGGGAGAGAGAAAGGAAAACAGATTTTTCATTAGCATACACTTCATACTAGTTCTTGATGCTGCAGGCATAGAGCAAATATTGGAAAATGTTATAAACAAGATGTAGAGCTGTTTACATTTGCCTCAGAGGACAATTCTATGTGATTTTCTCTGCCAAGGTTTGCTTTCAATTTTACCAGTATGAAGTATTACCAGACTGTCTGAGCAGACACATATTTCCAGTGTTTAAGACAGAGATTTTGAAACTGGGGTGAGCATCAAAATCACCAGAGAAGAGTTTTGCAAAATTTCTGGGCCACCCCACCTAAAACTCAGTGAATAAAAATATCTTCAAGTGAAGGCAGCCTGGAATTTTTTTTACATCTCTGCAGGTGATTCTAAAATACTATCAGAGCTGAAAATAACTGGCTGTCATTCCTGAAATCTTTTAGTATAATCTCCCTATGGCTTGTTTTAATAAAATCATTATTAGAAATGTTCGGTATATAGAACCTTTCCACTACTGGTCAGTCTCACTTCACTGATTCATATTGCAGTCAATTCTCTGTGTTAATCAACCACAACAAAAGTTTAATTTTTGGCTGGCCTACATTGACTAATGTAGGCTCAGGAAAAGCAAACTCATTATAGCATCTACTTAACAAAAATAATGAAGATAATACATCTCTTTCTCACACACACTCTCCCTCTTTCAAGTATTTCCCAAAGCTAAGGAGATTATTTCCGTGTGCTTTAGAAAAATAAATCTCCCCCACCATTGCTTCTCTCCACTCACATGTAAAACCAGAGTTGACAGAATACTTAAAGAACAATACTTTTTGCTAGTATTCTGGTTGAGAAATAGTTGGGTATGTTCCGTTTAAGAAAATTCATCAAGCTGCACACTTATGATATATTCATTTTGCTATATGTGTTATACTTCAGTAAAAAGTTTTTTTTTTTTTTGTTTTTTTTTGAGACAGAGTCTCACTTTGTTGCCCAGGCTAGAGTGAGTGCCGTGGCGTCAGCCTAGCTCACAGCAACCTCAATCTCCTGGGCTCGAGTGATCCTTCTGCCTCAGCCTCCCGGGTAGCTGGGACTACAGGCATGCGCCACCATGCCCGGCTAATTTTTTATATATATATTAGTTGGCCAATTAATTTCTTTCTATTTATAGTAGAGACGGGGTCTCGCTCTTGCTCAGGCTGGTTTTGAACTCCTGACCTTGAGCAATCCGCCCGCCTCGGCCTCCCAAGAGCTAGGATTACAGGCGTGAGCCACAGCGCCCGGCCAGTAAAAAGTTTTTTGAAAAATCCACTAACCTTACACAGCAGAAGGCGAGGGTAAATGAAAAATAATTAAATAAATAAAAAAAAAAAAAAAAAAAAAAAATCCACTAACCTTTTGACATTGGGGGTAGGGATATTAGGCAAGAAAGCCCAAGATGGTCTTCTTATCTTTTTAGAAATAGACAAATCAAAATATTAATATCTTAAGTGTACAGACTGACCAAAGGAGAGAGGTATCACACCCATGGGATACAAAAAGCAAACACTTATTCCCTATCAATGGGCAGAGAGTTAAATTCCTGTCTCCTAATCCCAACAAGGCCTCTGTCTAATAAGAACAGTAATGAATGAGGGGGAATTTAATCCTCTTATTCCTTGAACAGATAATTCCTGGGAGCATAACAGTGAGTAAGCAAGTCAGATCTGGTCCCTGTTCTCACCCAGCTTCTGGTCTAGCTGTGGACTGTCCTTTTCCAGGCACCTGCTGCAATGTTTGTTACTCTAAAATGCCACCACCAACTTCTTGAAGGCAGAGGACCTGTCTTTTCATATAATCTCACCTGGAACCCAGAGAACCTAAGACAGTATTCCAAACACAACAGGCAGGAAATAAATGTTTTTTAAACACTGGGTTGGAAAAATAAATTTGGGAACTAGTGCTCTGATTATTCAGGCTAAGCATCCTTTCAACAGAGCAAAATACCCCACTACCTATAGCACCTACATTGTCCAGTAATAATTTCCAGAGGCCAGAGAAGAGACACAAATTTAGGCCACTATTTTCATGGTAGTATCCCCACCTCAAGACAAAGGAACTACTAATACTAACTTTAAAATAAAACAAATAATGCACACCAGAGAAAACTTCCTTTTAAGCCAAACTGGGTATGGTTTCTAGGTTTCTCTAATACTTAGAAGTCATTTCTGCATCTCGAAGGCTACCCACATCTTAAAATAGTTCCTACCTTGCTAAGTACTTGGCTTCGATCTGCAATGTCTATATATATGACTTCCACATGTTTCCATGCCTCGGGCTCCACTTTATGCACCTGCAGGAAGAAGGGGGACCACTGTGCAGTTTTTTGTCAGCTACAAAGCACCCTTTACCCAGAAAGGACACCTAGCAATGGCTATTCCCATAGTCATACATATGAGATTCCTACTAGTAAAGAATTATATATAAAATTACCCAAAGAAATGGGAAAATGGATTTTCCTTTTTTTTTAAGAGACAGGATCTCGCTATATTGCCCAAGCTGGAGTGCAGTGTCTATTCACAGGTATGACTGTAGCACACTATAGCCTCAAACTTCTGGGCTCAAGCAATCCTCCTGCCTCAGCCACCCAAATAGCTAGACTATAAGCACGTGCCCCTGTACCTAGCTGGATCTTAAGGAGACATAAATTTGAGAACAAATGATCTTTTTAAAGCTAAATACCATTTCTACAGGTCAAAACACCCCGAGGGGTAGTACAGCACTTACATTGTTTCCATACGTTCCCCTTTGTAAAGACTGTAAACACTTCTGGAGATGCTGCCTGCTTAGCTGTATACTGCTTATTTTGAATAGGTTGTACAATGCACGTAATACAAAATTATGACACAAATTCAAAATGTACAAAAGGATACAATAAAGAGTAACTCTTCCTCTTGCTTGTTCCTCAGTCCCCATTCTAGTAACAGCCACTGCTGCCAGATTCTATACACATACAAACACCCATATGTATAGATTCTTTAAAAAAAAAAATACAAATGGTAGCACATACATATACTGTTTCATATCTCGCTTTTTTCACCAAACTATCATGAAGATTGTTCCCTATTGGTTCTTTTTTTTTTTCTGAGACAGAGTCTTCCCTGTTGCCCGGGCTAGAGTGCCGTGATGTCAGCTTAGCTCACAGCAACCTCAAACTCCTGGGCTCAATTGATCCTCCTGCCTCAGCCTCCCAAGTAGCTGGGACTATAGCATGTGCCATCATGCCTGGCTAATTTTTTCTATATATTTTTAGTTGTCCAGCTAATTTCTTTCTAATTTTTTAGTAGAGACGGGGTCTTGCTCTTGCTCAGGCTGATCTCTAACTCCTGAGCTCAAACGATTCTCCCGCCTCAGCCTCCCAGAGTGCTAGGATTACAGGCGTGAGCCACCGCGCCCGGCCTCCTATTGGTTCCTTTTAATGGCTGTAAGTATACCACTATTTGCCTGTGCCACAATTTATTTAATGGTATCCCACTGATAGGCTCTTATGTTGTTTTTATGTTTGTTTTATTTTTCAGAGACAGGGTCTTGCTCTTGCTCAGGGTCTATTGCCCAGGCTGGAGTACAGTGGCACAATCAGCTCCCTGTAGCCTTGAACTTCTGGGCTCAAGTGATCCTCCCACCTCAGCCTCCCAAGTAGCTAAGGCTACAGGTATGCAGCACCATGCCTGGCTAATTTTTTAATTTTTTGTAGAGATGGGGGTCTCACCATGTTGTCCAGGCTGGTCTCAAATTCTTGGCCTCAAGTGATCCTCCTGCCTCAGCTTTCCAAAGTGCTAGGATTAAAAATATGAGCCACCGCCGGGCTGGCCCTTACGTTGTTTTTAATCTTGGCTATGCAAAGAATGCTACAATGAATCTTATTGTATATATGGTATTTTACACATGTGTAAAAAATATATATATCTAATAAATTTCTGGGCATGAAATTGCTGGGATAAAGAATAGATATAGGCCGAGCATGGTGGCTCACGCCTGTAATCCTAGCACTCTGGTAGGCTGAGGCGAGTGGATTGTTTGAGCTCAGGAGTTCGAGACCAGCCTGAGCAAGAGTGAGACCCCATCTCTACTAAAAAAATAGAAAGTAATTAGCTGGACAACTAAAAATATATAGAAAAAATTAGCTAGACATGGGGTGCATGCCTATAGTACCAGCTACTTGAGAGGCTGAGGCAGGAGGATTACTTGAGCCCAGGAGTTTGAGGTTGCTGTGAGCTAGGCTGACACCATAGCACTCTGGTCCAGGCAACAGAGTGAGACTCTGTCTCAAAAAGAACAGATATATTTTAAATTTGGGGAGTTGTTGTAAATTGTGCTCTACCGAAACTATAATTTTGATGTTTTTAAAATACCTCATACAGTTCTTGCCTCTCAAAAAATAAATAAGTAAACACCAAGGAAGAGGAATATATACACCTTTTTTTTTTTTGAGACAGAGTCTCGCTTTGTTGTCCAGGCTAGAGTGAGTGCCGTGGCGTCAGCCTAGCTCACAGCAACCTCAAACTCCTGGGCTCGAGTGATCCTTCTGCCTCAGCCTCCCGAGTAGCTGGGACTACAGGCATGCGCCACCACGCCCGGCTAATTTTTTATATATATATCAGTTGGCCAATTAATTTCTTTCTATTTATAGTAGAGACGGGGTCTCGCTCTTGCTCAGGCTGGTTTTGAACTCCTGACCTTGAGCAATCCGCCCGCCTCGGCCTCCCAAGAGCTAGGATTACAGGCGTGAGCCACAGCGCCCGGCCTATACACCTTTTTTAAAAACAAAATTGGGGGCCACGTGAGGTGGCTCACGCCTATAATCCTAGCACCCTGGGAGGCCGAGGCGGGCGGATTGCTCGAGGTCAGGAGTTCGAAACCAGCCTGAGCAAGAGCGAGACCCCGTCTCTACTATAAATAGAAAGAAATTAATTGGCCAACTGATATATATAGAAAAAAATTAGCCGGGCATGGTGGCGCATGCCTGTAGTCCCAGCTACTCGGGAGGCTGAGGCAGAAGGATTGCTTGAGCCCAGGAGTTTGAGGTTGCTGTGAGCTAGGCTGACATCATGGCACTCACTCTAGCCTGGGCAACAAAGCAAGACTCTGTCTCAAAAAAAAAAAAAAAAAAAAAAGGGGAGGGGGGCAGGTATATACATACATAATGAGAGAGAGGTGCACCATCTGGGGGATGGTCATGATGGAGACTCAGACTTTTGGGGGGAGGGGGGGAAATGGGCATTTATTGAAACCTTAAAATCTGTACCCCCATAATATGCCAAAATAAAAAAAATTAAAAAAACAAAACAAAATTGGGGCCAGGTAAGGTGGCTAATCCCTATAATCCTAGCACTCTGACTTTGGGAGGCCAAGGCGGGAAGATTGCTTGAGGCCAAGAAGTTGAAGACTAGCTTGGCCAACATAGCGAGACCCGTCTCTACAATATATTTAAAAAAAAAAAAAGAAAGAAAAAAAGCTAGCTGGGTGTGGTGGCACATGCCTGTAGATGCCTGTAGTCCTAACTACTTGGGAGGCTGAGGCAGGACGATCACTTGAGCCCAGGAGTTCAAAGTTGCAGTGAGTTACGATCAGTCCATTATACTCCAGCCTGGGCAACAGAGTGAGATCCTATTTCTAAAGGAGAAAACAAAAAAAGAAAGAAAGAAAGAAATACAGCTCCTCTGCCAGGAACTGCATATTAGAACAATTCAAGCACTACAAGGAGTGTCCTGGAGATCACATTTTGTAAATCAGAGGCAAAGCGATCCTATGCTGACAGGACAGGTCTAAGCAGAGGCCACTGCCTTTCTGGACAGGCAAAGGGGTCCACAGAGAGGATGCCATAGCAGGGATGGAGAAGCTACAGGGCATAGCATTAAGACCCTACCATGAGACCTGGAAGTCTTTGGGGTTCTTGGGAAATACTACTCACATTCTCTTGGTTGCCAAGATCAGGTTTGTGCCAGGTTTCAATTTTAATCAGAAAGTCTTCTTTCATGTATTCATTCTGAAAGGGGGGGAAAAAGTACATTAAAGTCACCAGGCTCACAGTTAGGAAGTAACCATCTCCCATTACTGGAGCATAGTTAGTCAAGAGACTTCAGCCTCTGCCTTAAATCACAGCTAACCTGTCTGGGAGCCCACACTATGCAAGGCATGCATTATCCCATTTAATCTGCATTCGCACCTGGGAGGTCTATAGAATAACCCTGATTTTACAGGTGAGGAAACCGAAGTTCAAAGAAGTTAGGTGACTTGTCCAAAGCCACAGAAATCATGACAGAGCTGAGTCTCAAAAACAGGGTTGTCTAACTTCAAAATCCATGCATTTAACCACTCTACTATACTTTTATGTGTGGCATGCTAATGGTTAATTGGTAGCGTGGAAAGAGCACAGGGAGACTTACTAACCCACCAAAAATAATCACCACAGCCTTTTGCTGAGGCCTGAAGCTCTCTTCTCAACAACTCAACTCTTCATGCTAATTACTGTCTTCCTCCCTTCCTGCTTCTTAAAAATTAGAACTACTGGCCAGGCATGGTGGCTCACACCTGTAATCCTAGCTCACTTTGCTTGAGCTCAGGAATTCAAGACCAGCCTGAGCAAGAGCAAGACCCTGTTTCTACTAAAAATAGAAAAATTAGCTGGGTGTGGTGGCACGACCCTGTAGTCCCAGCTACTCAGGAAGCCAAGGCAGGAGAATTGCCTGAGCCCAGGAGTTTGAGGTTGCCGTGAACTGTGATGACACCATTACACTCTACCTGGGGCCACACAGCAAGACTCTGCATAAAAAAAAAAAGAAATTAACTACTTAAGGAAGAACACATTAACCCATTAGCTTCTCAGTAGGAATTAGTTTCCCAGAAACTGCCTACATTTACTATCAGGGACAAGGTACTAGGATGAGTATGCTGAAGCGTGGAGAGGAGGGGCACAGACAGAAGGATGGTGATGGAAGAGAAACCCTGTTTATGTCACAATTTGGCTAAGGGTCAGTGCCCACTGTGGTCAACAGATGCCCAAACAGGAAATGTGTGTCAATCATGTCAGCTGACCTGAAATTTCTCTACAACCCTGAGAAGGCATGACCTGGGGAGGGGAGGGAAAGCCTTGAGCCATCCTGAACATGTCAGACACACAGGATGGACCTGATAAAGCCACACGCCAACGCAGCTTAAAGCAGGAGGTCACCATGCCAGTTAATAAGCTCTTCATTAGGACTGAAAGGGTTTAGCCTGAACAACAAACATTACCCAAGGGAAAGAGGAGAATACCCAGGATCACCAGTGTAGTTATACTTTTATTTCCCCTTTTCTTATAAATCATCTACACTCCCAACCCCCCTGAGAATACTTACTGTAATAACTGCTCCAAGGCAAGGACATGGAAAGAAGAGAGAAAAAGATTAATGAAGATGCAGAAAATATCTGCCCCCAACCCCAGGGACCATGAATGGCAGAGTTCTCCACTCTCTGTGGCTTAATCCATAGTCACGTCCAAGCCCCAGCAAGTCAGAAATAGCTCAGTGCACCAACCTTCAAGTTTCACTCATATAAACATCCCAAAAGACCAAATATGCAATTTAATTAAAGCAATGCCACTATGGGCTTCTTGGAATTCTCTCCAGTGGGGCAAGGAAGGGGGAGAGGCTCTGATCAGCCAAGGCACTGCCACCCATCACTCTGTCACCAGAGCATCATCAGGGTGCCCCACCCAACACCTCCCAAGGCACAGAGCAGGGCACTTTAGGCCAGGCACTGTCTATCTGCCTCTGCATCCTTCCTCTCACTGTAACCAAACCTCCCACGCTCTGCACTCCTGCTCATTGTAACGGGAACCCCTCGGAAAGCACGGTTCAATTATTTATTAGAGAAAATGACTGCAGCTCTCATGTCACTGGGGAATGAACTAGCTCTCCTCCTGACAAAGGCCTGGTTCATACTGTACTCTCTGAATTTAGGAGCTACCTCAGTTTCTGATGGATGCCACACTGCCATGTTTGGAGAGTGTACGGGGCTAACAAACTCCATAACTCAAAACTGAAACTATGGTTTCCTCTGAGACTGAAATGAGGGAAAGCTGAAATATGGGTGTAAGAATCTACCCTTTGCTGGAATTCCATATTCATTAAAAAAAAAAAAAAAAAAGAATCTACCTTGTACAGAAATAACCCAAAAGACTATCAGTAATTTCCCTAAAACCAATGAAAGATACTTGGAAGAAAGCACCAGATTAAGATGATAAGTAAAAGACCTATATTGAAAAAACTGTCTTGTTATCAGCTTGAAGATAATCATATTTAAAAAGGAAAGGATGGGCCTGGGTGTGATGGCTCACACCAGTAATCCTAGCACTCTGGGAGGCTGAGGCAGGCGGATCGTTTGAGCTCAGGAGTTCAAGACCAGCCTGAGTAAGAGCGAGACCCGGTCTCCACTGCAAAAAAAAAAAAAAAAAAGAAAAGAAATTGGCTGGACAACTAAAAATATAGAGTTAGCCAGGTACAGTGGTGCATGCCTGTAGTCCCAGCTACTCTAGAGACTCAGCAGGAGGATTGCTTGAGCCCAGGAGTTTGAGGTTGCTGTGAGCTAAGCTGATGCCTCGGCACTTTAGCCCAGGCAACACAGAGTAAGACTCTGTCTCAAAAAAATAATAATAATAATTTAAAAAGCAAATGACGGAGGCCGGGCATGGTGGCTCACGCCTGTAATCCTAGCACTCTGGGAGGCCGAGGCGGGCAGATCGCTCGAGGTCAGGAGTTTGAAACCAGCCTGAGCAAGAGCGAGACCCCGTCTCTACTATAAATAGAAAGAAATTAATTGGCCAACTAATATATATAGAAAAAATTAGCCGGGCACGGTGGCACATGCCTGTAGTCCCAGCTACTCGGGAGGCTGAGGCAGCAGGATTGCTTGAGCCCAGAAATTTGAGGTTGCTGTGAGCTAGGCTGATGCCACAGCACTCACTCTAGCCTGGGCAACAAAGCGAGACTCTGTCTCAAAAAAAAAAAAAAAAAAGGAAATGATGGGAAGTCCAAATGCTATCCTGTAAGCAGGAGTCCTGGCCTGTGTATGGGCACATCTAGCAGCTCCATCCCTAGAGTGGAGACAGCAGTATCAGGCTGGTCTGGTTTGATGACACTAGCCACTAAGCTTCTCCAACCAACTGCCTCATTCTGAATCCATGTTCTCTGAGAAACTCTCTCCTTCTAGTTTGGCCTCTGTCAGGACAGAATGTGCTAATCAATGGACACAAGAATCTGATCACTTAACCGAATGGACATTTTCCACTGCATATTGGTATTCTGAGTGTAATTTGGTTTCCCATGTAGAAGAATGCACAAGAATGCCCTGATCAGCAAACAGGTATATCTGGTTTCATTAGTAATTTTATATTTCCGTATGACTTCATAGATCTTTTGGGGTTTTTATACAGTAGTCTTTGTGAGAAAGAGATCCACTCAGGTCTGACCAATTGGGTTTCTGAACACATGAGGGTGGTGACCCTTTCAGACCTTAAATGCCAACTTAGGCGACCAAACAATTATCCCCAAACCTTCTCTAGCCCTCTCTGCCTCTTCAAGCACCTCTGCATTCACAGCATTCCCTTTTCTTCAAACTGCATCCCTGGGGACATGGGGAAAGCCTCAGGAAACCCTCTGCAGTTGGAAAATAGGCTTTCCAAGTAAGACTAATAAGGTATTTTAAAAGCATGGGTTAAGGATACTGTATCCAGCAGAAGGTTAAGGTTCTGCATCCAGCAGGTTAAGGTTCGAGGGAGAGGCTGGGTGTCGTGGCTCATGCCTGAAATCCTAGCACTCTGGGAGGCCAAGGCGGGCAGATTGTTTGAGCTCAGGAGTTAGAGACCAGCCTGACCAAGAGCTAGACCCCATCTCTACTAAAAATAGAAAGAAATGAGGGGGGCCAACTAAAAATATATAGAAAAAATTAGCCAGGCATGGTGGCATATGCCTATAGTCCCAGCTACTCGGGAGGCTGAGGCAGGAGGATTGCTTGAGCCCAGGAGTTTGAGGTTGCTGTGAGCTAGGCTGACGTCATGGCACTCTAGCCTGGGCAACAGAGTGAGACACTGTGTCAAAAAAAAAAGGGGGATTCCAGGGAGAGGAGGAAGGAGGAACCCAAATGCTGGTTTTCCTTTTCCCAGTTTCAGTCACAGACCAACCCCCATCCTACCCCCTCCTCATGCCCCAGCCCATCAGCTTCAAGGGAAAAAGAGACAGAGAGAGGAATAAACTGGGAGAACAGAAAGAACCAGAAATGAGTAGGGTATTCTAAATCTGTTTTTATTCCACTCAGAGTAAGGGTAGAGCCTTACAATAGGCGGGGAATTTTACTCTACACTTCTTTATCCATCTCACCTCAAACTTTGACCTACTCAGGCCAAGCTAAGATACCTGAACTAATACTTTCTCTCCCATCAGCCCCAGAGGGAACTAGAAAGTAGCCTTCCTTGCCTGTTCATATTTCTTATTTTAAAAAAGCAAATGTCTAACTGAACAGATCTAAGATTCTATATATTCATTCTGTCTGACAGTAGATCCTGACTATGAGGTCAGCACCCACTGAGGAAAGCAACCTTCGCTCCCCCACTCCCTGTCTCTCCTCTTCATGAAGTATGTAGAAATTGTATTTATTTATTTATTTGGTCAGGGATCAGTATGTGAACTAACATTTAATGTGCAGAAAAATGCCCACACATCAGCTTTAGCACACTCTCCCCAGAATTACAAAGAAGACAGTGGCATCTCTCAGTTAGCACAAGCTGTGTACCCAGAACCCTGCCCCAGGCATGGAGATGTCCATCCTATCTGTTTGCTTCCTTTATGCCAACTTGGCTAAGGTTTTTACAGCGCATGCTCACTGCAACTCTCTTAGACATCAAGAAAATCTACCTTTGGCCCTAGACCAGACACACCCAGCCACGCTGCACACTGTCTTTTAAGAATGTATGTGCATACCTCATTTCCAGGAATTTAACAGCTTCCTGCCTAATGCTTAGGGAGTAGTGAAGTGTGCATTTTTAGTTACAGCAATAAAATGCTTAAGTGTTACACATCTTGGGTCCCACTGATGAATGTGTATCTCCCGATAGAAGGTTCTTGAACCTGTACAGTGCCCCTGAGGACTGGAAAGAGCAATGACCCTGTGCTCTGGATTTTAGTCATTCCCAAAGTCCACAGGAAGTCACAAAAGGATTGTATCCTCCTCAGATACAATCTAGGGAGTGCCAGGTCCCAACAAACAAAGCTTATCTGTACTAGATAAGCATAGGCTGGAAGGAGGACCCCGGCCAGGATTGTGCCAACAAATGGAGGTTGGCTGGAGGAAAGGTCACTCACCTCACAGACAAGTGAGGCAGAAGGATTGCTTGAGCCCAGGAGTTTGAGGTTGCTGTGTGCTAGCCTAACACCACGGCACTAAAGGTTTGTCTAGAAAATGTGTCTAGAAATTATGTGTGTGTATGCATTAAAAAAGGACTAGATCATGCCTGTAATCCTAGCACTCTGGGAGGCCAAGGCGAGTAGATTGCTCAAGGTCAGGAGTTCGAAACCAGCCTGAGCAAGGGTGAGACCCCGTCTCTACTATAAATAGAAAGAAATTAATTGGCCAACTAATATATATAGAAAAAATTAGCCAGGCATGGCGGCGCATGCCTGTAGTCCCAGCTACTTGGGAGGCTAAGGCAGTAGGATTGCTTGAGTCCAGGAGTTTGAGGTTGCTGTGAGCTAGGCTGAGCCATGGCACTCACTGTAGCCTGGGCAACAAAGCGAGACTCTGTCTCAAAAAAAAAAAAAGGACTAGAAAAAATATACTAAAATGTTAGAATAATGAGTGATTATTTTCTTCTGTTTTTATTTTCCAAAATGTATACAGAGAACATTACTTTTTGTAATCAGTGAAAACCACACCACCCCTAAATAAAAGGGCTGGCTCTGTGGGACCTCAGGCTGTGACTACTTGCTGGTTCCCACCCCACTGACTGACAAGTTGTGCTGGACAACACTTCTCACCACCAGCCAAGGGAGTCCCTAACTTAACCTCATCCTTTTACTGCTTAATCTGGAAAATGAGTGTGGGACACAAAGCCCCAAAGCACCCCCACCCCTGGGGCTACTTGACCAGACCTTCATCCACCTCGAGGTCCAAACTCCAGCTTCTAGCCGCATGGGCACTCACCAGTTCTGCAATATGGGTAGGCATTCCATGCTTTTTCATGTATATTCAGGGCTCCCTCAGGGGCCAGCATTCGAACAAACGTGGGTACTTTGCTACAGTGAAAAAAAGGGGGTTATAAAAAGAAATGGAAGAGAGAGGAAGAAAACAAAAGGATTTTACATCACATGCTTCAAGTCAAAGATCCAGCTTCTTCAGTGGGGAGTTGACAAGCAAGTTTCCATGAGATAAGCAGGTTACTATTGTGTGTGAGAAGCCACCTGTCTAAGCCGGACACCCTAGCTCCACTGGCTATTAACCGCCACCCACAACGTGCCCCGCCACCCACCAGGAACAGGACAGCATATGAGACCCTGGGCTACCTGCTGTGGCTCAGTAGCCATTAAATTAGCATTACACATTTTTCCAGAGCTCGCTGGGCTCGGGGCATTATACTGTACAGTACAAGGATATATAAAGGAGCTACCTCTGATCATGTACCAGTCTTGGTTTATGGCCCAGGGTGATTGGCTGACTAACTTGGAATATAGGATCTAAGATGATCTAATCTGTTTTTGTCAGTTCTGAGAGGCCAAGAGGGCCTCATGGCCATCTACCTCCCATTAGCCTCTTTTCTCAATATTTAGAAAAGACTAAATATTTTCTTCTACTCAATTCTTCTTATCTCAGGCATCCAAGCACTCTGGGTGGCTGATATGGGAGGATCACTTGAGGTCAGGAGTTTGAGACTAGCCTGAGCAAGAGCAAGACTCTATCTCTACTAAAAATAGAAAAAATTAGACGGGCATAGTGGCCCACATCTATAGTTCTAGCTACTCAGGATGCTGAGGCAGGAGGATTGCTTGAGCCCAGGAGTCTGAGGCTGCTGTGAGCTAGGCTGACACCACAGCACTCTAGCCCTGACAACAGAGCGAGACTGTGTCAAAAAAAAAAAGAAAAAACAATTGTTGTCTCAGGTTATAGAACAACATGTACAGTATGAGCCCCCCCCCTTTATTTTTAGAGAGATGGGGTCTGACTACGTTGCCCAGGTTGGTCTCGAACTCCTGGCTTCAAGTGATCCTCCTGCCTCAGCCTCCCAAAGTGCTGGGATTACAGACGTGAGCTACTGTGCTCAGCCCTTCCTTGGTTTTTAACTTATTATCTATACAGTCTTTAGCAGGTTCTGGCAATCTAATCAGCTTTAGTGCCTCAGGCCTAAGCAAAAAGCACTAACTGCAGTAGAGAACTAACTCACAGCACTCAGAGTAGTCCTGAGATTCACTCACTCACAGTCACACTCATTCAGGCAAGTATT
Organism: Microcebus murinus; assembly: GCF_040939455.1. Lineage (NCBI taxonomy): Eukaryota > Metazoa > Chordata > Mammalia > Primates > Cheirogaleidae > Microcebus > Microcebus murinus. The sequence goes on along the minus strand of NC_134121.1, from coordinate 19,576,125 downwards.
CCTGTGTGTGCCAGGCATGGGGACACATATAGAAACCAAACAGATGTCACTCCTACCCTCAAGCAGTTTACAGTCTAGTGGGTAGTATAGCTAACCAGTGTTGTCCAACACTATAAATATGTGCCATGACGGGGTGGAGCACGGTGGAAACATGGTGGGGGACGCATGGTGCACCAGGCAGCCACCTTGGGGAAAGTTGGGATGGAACGAACATATGGAGTAAAGAGAGGGACTAAGCTAGACAAAAGGATGGGAGTAGGGTGGGAAAAGCTAGAACAAGGGAGAAGTTCAGAGTAGCTCGTGTAAGTTATGAGGCAGGGAATATAAGAAGACATAATCCTGTAAAGTATGTCAGAGAATATGGACTTCATCCCAAGGGCAAAGGGAAGCAATCTATAGTTTTAAAGCTGGGGAGCAACAGACCTTCTAGACAGAACACTCAAAGCTGTGCAGAGAACCAGAAGGTAGGGAGACCAGTCAGGCGCTGCTGTAGTAGTCCAGGCAGGAAATGGACACGTTAGAGATACTAAGGAGATGTAGTTAACAGAACTTGGTTGGACATGAGGGTCAAGGAAGAGTGCGGTGGTGAGCTCATGTTTCTGATTTGGGCAACTAGACGGCTGACACAGTAAGGCTTCTTTCGTCCTCATACGGATGGAGAGGTGGTGATGGCAGTCACTGTTGAATTTTTTTTTTTTTTTTTTTTTGTAGTTGGGTATTTTGATGTTACAGAGAATAGTGGTAGCAGCTCAAAGTTTATACTCTTTCCTGCAAGGAAGAAGATAAGACAGATCCCACCCTCTATATGCACAGACCTCCTCTCTGCCATTTTGGTTGGGCCAACTGAGTTTGAGGAACCAACTGGCCCCTCTGCTTAAAATATCAACTTCATCATCTCTTTTCAAAATTTTCTTTTAAAAATACAAATACCAAAGCTGGGTGTGATAGCTCACACATGTAGTCCCAGCTACTCAGGAGGCTGAGGAGGGAGGATCCTTTGAGCCCAGGAGTTCAAGGCTACTGTGAGGTATGATCATGCTACTGCACTCCACCGTGGGAGAGAGAGTGAGACACTATCTCTAAAAAATATTTTTTAAAAATAAAAAATACAGCTGGTCGCAGTGACTCACACCTGTAATCCCAGTACTCTGGGAGGCTGAGGCAGGAGGATCCCTTGAGCTTAGGAGTTCGAGACCAGCCTGAGCAAGAGGGAGACGCCCTCTCTACTATAAATAGAAAGAAATTAGCCAAACAACTAAAAAAAAAAACAGAAAAAATTAGCTGGGCATGGTGGCTCATGCCTGTGGTCCTAGCTACCTGGGAAGCTGAGGCAGGAGGATCGCTTGAGCCCAGGAGTTTGAGGTTGCTGTGAGCTAGGCTGACGCCACGGCACTCTAGCCTGGGCAACAGAGTGAGACTCTGTCTCAAAAAAAAAAAAAAAAAAAATACAAATACCAGAAGGAGAGCAAGAGGAGGCATGGAGGAAAAAGAGTACACTGACAGGAAAATGGTATCACGGTGAGCTTTGCCCCACTTTGCAGTGTTGCTCTCCTCCTGGCTCCGGCACTGCAAAATCCTGGACCCCTCTGGGTTAGCACTTTGATATCACCAGAGCAAGACTTCAGTAAATCAGGGATTTTACCAAATGAAAATTAAATCCGTATCAATTCAGTTTAGTGATTAGAAATTAAGATTTAGGTTTAAGTTTGCATTGCAGTGTGGATGTACTTAATGCTACTAAATTATATATTTAGAAATGGTTAAAATAGTGAATTTTATGTTATATATACTTTATCACAATTTAAAAAAAGAATCAGGTTTATTTTTTCTAGTCATGGATAGTTTCTAAAACTAGCACGTGGTTTGACTTCCATTTAAGCTGGTATATGTTTACTATGGCTTTCAACATCCTTTGGGTCTGCTCATGGTTTACTGAAACGTTACTGTTTTGGTTAGGGATTCAGCAAATTTGTGTGGTCTGCTATAGATTTTGGTATACAAATCATTTCAAACTCCATTTTAAAATATTTATGCCTTTGATCCAAAGAAAGGTACCGAAATTTCTCTGGCAGCTGATTTCACAGTATCAGAATTTAAAATACTACCTGACCTAGCAATTCTACTTTTAGGAACATTTACTACAGATTTACAAATACATCAAAAGATTTATGCAGAACTTTTACTGGATTAGTAGACATCTGGAAATAACTATAAATACACATCAAGAGAGACTAGTTAACAACTTGTAGCACATCTATACAACATAATACTATGAATATTATGTGTACTTTAAAGACTGAGGCAGATTATGCTGACAGTGAAAGGCAGCCATGATATGATAAGTGAAAAAGAGAAAAGAACAGTATGTATAGTATGATCCCAGCTATATAAATAAAATAATAAAGGCAGCTGGGCACAGTGGCTCACACCTGTAATCCCAGCACTTTGGGAGGCGAAGGCAGGACAATAGCTTGAGGCCAGGAGTTTGATATCAGCCTGAGCAACATAGTGAGACCCCTGACTCTACAAAAAACAGAAAAATTAGCCAGGCATGGTGATGTGTGCCTGTAGTCCCAGCTACTTGGGAGGCTGAGGCAGGAGGATCGCTTGAGCCTAGGAGTTTGAGGTTGCAGGGAGCTATGATGTTACTACTGCATCCTACCGTGGGCAACAGAGCAAAACGCTGTCTCAAAATAAATAAATAAATAAACAAACAAAGGAAATGAACACCCATTTTTACACACACACACACACACACACATTCTATAGTCAAAGACAATGAAAAGGCCCACAAGAAACTATACACTATCACTTCTGAGGACTGGGGGTCTGGTGGAGCAAGAATTACTTCTATTTTAAAAAAAAAAAACAATCTTTAAGTGAACAAAGTACCACCTACATCCACTCTCACAGGTGAGGCAACTTGAGCAACCAGCTAATAACCTGGAAACACCCTCAATTAACCATCATCACCGGCAAACCAGGTCAGCATCTGGCCTTGCTGCCGCAGTCACATACCTCTGTAAGTGGTAGATCTTGTGTGTGTACTGGCCTTTCTCACCATCCTTCTCATAGGGTTCGTTCACCAGGACCTCCACGCCTTCACCACCACCCGTTTCATTTTTACTGGCCTCAGCCACAGAATACAGCTGCCCTACTTGATACTAAAGGAACAGAGAGACAGGCATTATCCTCAACACAGAATCTTCTTAACAGTTACATATAGTCCAGCTGCCAGTAACTGTCCAATGAGATCACCCTGGGGTGCCCTCATCCAGGAGCTCATTCTGGAGTTTCACACAGGGCCTTGCTCAAATCCACCCAAAGCAACAAGAATGCTGCTCCATGGCTTCCCTTTAGCCATTAGATGTGTTTAATTTCCTCCTTCCCATTTTCACATCATGCGTCAGGGTTTAAAAAGGCAGGTGAATATACTTACCCTCACACCACCATCCAGAAAACAGATTACAGAGTCCAAGGTAGGGGCCGGTATTAAGATCCCAAAACAAGATCTGGGTGGGTTGCTGGAAATCTCTTTATTCCATTCATTTAAACAGATCCTAAGACACTACTTCTTGTCAAAGAAAGTTGCCCAGGGCTCTGTGAATTCCACAACCTTTGCAGTAAAACTAGCTCATCTTCTTGCTTTTTCTCCAGTGTGGGGCCCCTCCTTACCCCATAAGTGGCTCAATGAGTCTTTCAGGCAACTATACCTCTTGAAGTTTTCTGGATTCCTGGTAGGGCTGCAGCCAGTGCTGCTGCTCCCATATTAGATAGTACAGATTCCTACCCAACAGTTCGTGCCAGCTGGGTGTACCCTGTATTGGCACTTACTAGATGGCAAAAGCCTGTTTTTCCTTTATTTGGGTCACATGTCACCCTATCAAGTCACCAGTCAAGATCATTGGCCTCCTCTGACCCCATGAGGACAGCTACAGTGTTAGGTCCAAAGACCTGGAGTCCCAGGCAATGCCCAGGCCTGGCCCTTGTGCTCCCTCTTCTCTGAGGGAAACTGGAGGAAGAAATAAGGTAAAAAGAGAACAAACAGCAACAGTTAATGGAGGAAGTTATGTCTACACCAAAGGATGCAACTTCCCTATCACTGCCAGTGCCAATCAAGCATATCACTTTAGGGAATATGAGAAAAAGAAGAAAAGGGACTTGATTACCCAACACGCTGGAGGAGTGGGAGGGAGATAAAAGTTTTCCTCACCCTCTCTACCCCCTCCCCAAACTGCTGGTACTCCAGGGGTGAAGGAAAAGCGTTCTTCTCTATTTGAGATTAACACAGAGAGGCGGATTCTCTGGGCAGCTGGCACTTAAATCACCGCCTGCAAGCGCAAGGAGAAGAGGCAGCTTCCAGCACTGTTTCACCTCAAACTTGGAAGCCTGCTCTACCAAGCAGCTTCCTAAGCACCACAGAGAAATTTCTGGGCAAAGTCTGGAAGGTGAAGCAGAGGACCAGGTCAATTCACTGTTAACCACAAAGCTCAAAAGTCCCAACTTCCAAAGGAAAAATCCCATACAAAGTGCCAAGAAAAGGCCCAAGCGAATAATCAGGGCTCAGTCAATCCCATAAAAGAAGAACATCTGATGACAGCCAGTCACCTTGACCTTGCTAATCCTGAACAACAGCAGTGTTGCCTCAATGCCCCCCAGAACCCCAAACTGTCCCTGTGCATTTCTACCACCTAGTTGAGGCACACATGAAAGCCCCAGCCAAGCATGTTAGGTTTGGTTGAGCCAAGGGTTCCTAAGAAGGAGCAGTAACTGTTTCAGAGAAGAGTCATAAGAACATCTAACCACTGACTCAGCAATCCTGAAGGTCAGGCTGGGGAGAGGGCCTGGTTTTCGGCTAGTGGTGCTACTTAACGGCAGAGTGGGGGGTCCCCTAGGCAGAGACTAATCACCTTCATTCGCTTTCTCTTTAACTGCAGGAATCAGAGGGCAGGTTCTAAGAGGATCAGCCTGTTGGCTGGCATCTTCCCCTTTAATCTCTCTTGATATTCTGATCCTTTAATCCCAATGAGACAACTGAAGGCAGTTTTGTTAATCCAAAGGGGTAAGTAAGACTGGCCAGCACAAGCTACAAGTGAGGGACACTTTTCATGTCAGGGAGTCCCCTTTGACATAGTTGCTCTGCACCCTTGGAAAGCAGTCAGACTCAGACGGGATAGAGGTGGGGGTCAGACGATTAAATCAGATAAAGAACCCCAAATAGTAAAGGATTCCAGCCTACTTGGGCCTATGACAATGCTCCTTGCCCTTGAGATTGGTTCTCTTGTCCCAAAGAACTAAGCCATTCAGCTAAGTAAAACAAAGACTCCACCACTTTGGCAATCTGGGAGTGGGAGCTCAGGTAGATGCAGTGGGTGGGCCTGAAACACTGACATGAAACGTCATCAAAAACAGTACAGTTGTTGGTCCCACCCACATGGCCCTGTCAGGCCAGGTACCACAGCAGTGGGGGAGGGGGAAAGGGTGGGGAATGGTGCCATGAATCTCTGGAAACAAGAAGTAAAACAGCCCTGCCCACAGTAGCGGGTGGGCCTACCTGAGCCAGGCACCATGGTGGACACACCCATGTCAAACAGCCAATGCTTTCTGGCTCTGCTGCAGAATCACTAGAAACCCTGTGCAGCATTAGCCCAAAGGCTCTGGCCAGCCAGAAGCTAATTCTGTCCCCAAAGTATTGATTCAAGCCATCAGAATGATTATAAAGACATGATCTCTTTTTATGTTTCCCCTCTTTTCCCCCAAATCAGAAAACTCCAAGGGCCTCAACTCATGGCCTCAATTTAGGAAGTGAATCCACCAGTCACACGATGCTGGGCTATTCCCAAGGAAACCGCGAGTCAGGATGGGGTTACTGACAAAGACTCCGAGAGGGTTAATGGTTACTTGTTCTTTCTTCAGCCGCCCCATTCAAGATTTTTCTGATCTTCTGCAACTAAGCTTTAAGCTTTCAAAAGAGCAGCTTCCACTTCAACTCTACCTAGGCCATGTGTTGTGTGGTTTTTGGTCTTTTTTTTTGAGACAGTCTCATTCTGTTGCCTGGGCTAGAGTGCCGTGGCGTCAGCCTAGCTCACAGCAACCTCAAACTCCTGGGCTCAAGCAATCCTCTGCCTCAGCCTCCCAAGCAGCTGGGACTATGGGCATGTGCCACCATGTCCAGCTAATTATATATATATATGTGTGTGTGTGTGTGTGTGTGTGTGTATATATATGTATATATATATATATATATATATTTTTTTAGTTGTCCAGCTAATTTCTTTCTATTTTTTAGTAGAGATGGGGTCTTGCTCTTGCTCAGGCTAGTCTCGAACTCCTGAGCTCAAACAATCCACCTGCCTTAGCCTCCCAGAGTGCTAGGATTACAGGTGTAAGCCACCACGTCCAGCCCATGTGTTGCTTTCTTATCAGTAGTTTCTTGCTGAGAATGAGCTGACCAGCACCAGGCAGACACATGAGTCCTAACCAGCCCTCACTTCCCAGGCTTCTGCTTAGACTTTAGGCTTTACCCCACCCCACCTCACCACTTCCTCAATGCTGCATAAAAAAACATCACAAGCCAAAAGCTACCGATTGTGGACACTCTGAAGGCAGGAGTTCCCCTTTCTTTCCCTTCTTGGCCCCACCATAAGCAATCAGTGTTCTGGCCCTTCTAGCCTTACTGTAGAGCAGCCAAGAGGTGCTCCATGACAGTTCTGGCTCTCCTTGGCCTGCAGTACCTCTCAGAGACAATCCCGCCCTTTGTTTCATCAAGAAACTCCCTATAAAAAAATCCATTTCAAGAGCCCAGGCCCAGCATGGTGGCTCATGCCTGTAATCTAGCACTCTGGGAGGCCAGAGGCAGGAGGATCACTCAAGGTCAGGACCAGCCTGCCTAAGAGTGAGACCCCGTCCCTACTAAAAATAGAAAGAAATTAGCGGACAACTAAAAATATATATATTAAAAAAAATTAGGCTGGGCAAGGTGGCTCACACCTGTAATCCTAGCACTCTGGGAGGTGGAGGCAGGCAGACTGCTCGAGGTCAGGAGTTCAAACCAGCCTGAGCGAGACCCCGTCTCTACTAAAAATAGAAAGAAATTAATTGACCAACTAAAAATATATGTAGAAAAAATTAGCCGGGCATGGTGACACATGCCTGTAGTCCCAGCTACTCGGGAGGCTGAGGCAATAGGATCACTTGAGCCCACGAGATTGAGGTTGCTGTGAGCTAGGCTGATGCCATGGCACTCACTCCAGCCTGGGCAACAAAGTGAGACTCTGTCTCAAAAAAATAAAAATAGGCCGGGCGCAGTGGCTCACGCCTGTAATCCTAGCTCTCTGGGAGGCCGAGGTCAGGAGTTCGAAACCACCCTGAGCAAGAGCGAGACCCTGTCTCTACTATAAATAGAAAGAAATTAATTGGCCAACTAATATATATAGAAAAAATTAGCCGGGCATGGTAATGCATGCCTGTTGTCCCAGCTACTCGGGAGGCTGAGGCAGAAGGATTGCTTGAGCCCAGGAGTTTGAGGTTGCTATGAGCTAGGCTGATGCCATGGCACTCACTCTAGCCTGGGCAACAAAGTGAGACTCTGTCTCAAAAAAAAATAAAATATTCCACATGCAGAACTGTCCCAAAAAGAAAAAAAAAATAAAATAAAATAAAATAAAATAAAATAAAATAAAATAAAATAAAATAAAATAAAAATAAAAATAAAAATAAAAAAATTAGCCAGGCATGGTGGCGCATGCCTGTAGTCCCAGCTACTCAGGAGGCTGAGACAGAAGGATTGCTAAGGCCAGGAATTTGAGTTTGCTGTGAGCTAGGCTGATGCCACAGCACTCTAGCCCAGGCAACAGAGCAAGACTCTGTCTCAAAAAACAAAAACAAACACAAACAAACAAACAAAACCCTAAACACAATGAGGAGTTGTGAGGAAATCCTGAGTTCCTGGGGGACATCTTCCTGACTGGAGCGGAGATCATCCCGTACAGCAGAGAAAAGGTCACTGGACCCCCAGCAGCTAAGTTTCAGGGCAAGGGACATGGTGGGCCTTCCTGCTTGGCCTTCTGGTTTGGAAAATCATCACTTGCTATTTTTAATATAGTAAGGCCTCCAAAATAGGTGGGTCAACAGACCCCTCCAAGTCAATACCTGTGAGCCCAGGCTCCTGCTTCCCAGGCCCTAGGGACACTTCCAGGGCCTCCACGGATCACAGCATCAATCCAGATATCCCCTCTTATTCCCAGGTTCCCCAGTCTCTTTTTCTTATCTTTCCTTCCCACAACCTCCAGATCATGGTCAACGCCCACCTCAGGCCCCTCTCCCAGGTCTCTACAGCTCTTATCAGACGTGCAGCCCACCACTGGAGGCAATCCTCTAGTGGGCCAATGTCTGCCCACCCCTCTTGGGGGCCAAGAAGTTTGGATATTTGTCTCAGCTAAAGAGTGCTGCAGGTTCTGTTGGCCTCATTTCATTTTTCAAAGGTCCAGTTCATATTTGGAACAAAGTGGAAGTTATCGCAAGAGCTTCATGCTGACACTGCAGGAGAGATGAAGCCCAGTGACTGGGGATGCTACACTGGCTAACAGACTTCACCCGAACTTGAGTTTAACTGGAAGCTGGGGTAGGGAGAAGCTGTGGATTCAGAAGGAGGCAAAGAACAGGAGAAGAAAGTGGAGGAAGTTCATAGAAAGGGTAAGACAAGGGAGGCTCCATGACAGTTTTCTGTTGTCCAGGAGACCAACTCTGAGTCAGCACAGCCTATGTGCCAGATCCCCATACGCAGGGACATCAGACCCAGGAACCATAAAAGGACCGAAGGCAAGCCAAGCCCATTTGTTATTCCCTGCCCTCCGTAAAAGGAGGGTTCTGTGTCCTGGTCTTTCCAGCAGCCACCTAGTGTGGCTAGGGAGAGCCGCAGAGACTTCCTGCCCTGCCGGTTTGTTGCACAACCGGAGAGGGCCATGCACATGTGCTTCCCAGCCGAGTCACGGAGGTCCCAGAAATGCACACACTTAATTCTATCAATAACATGCCTCCAAACAGGCACAGTCTCAGGCTGGTCTAGTCTCCATTCAAAGTTGTGCAGCATGGCAACAGCTTGGGGCAGGCTGCACACAGTTGCCTGCCTTCAGCTGAAAGTGGCAACAGGAAAATTCACAGTGAGCACTGGTTATCTCTACATTAGAACAAATATGAAAACTATAATACATGAAAAATATGGCCACCCAGAGGCCAACTTAGCCAGTGGTCATAAGCTCTTATGTACAACTATGGAAAAGAAAGTAAAAGGACTTACCTCATCTACAGACACAGGCAGGATGACTCGACTGTAAGAAAGCGAAAAGATAGTATCAACTTCAGGTTCTGCAACCTGCCTGAGGTTCTTAAAGCAGGGTTCCCCAACCTATGGCTAGTTGTATAATTATTTCATTATATATTACAATGTAACAATAACAGAAATAAAGTGCATAATAAATGTAATGCACTTGAATCATCCTGAAACCATCCCCCCTCTCCTTGGTCTGTGGAAAAACTGTCTTCCAAGAAAATGGTCCCTGGTGCCAAAAAGGTTGGGACCACTATCTTAAAGCATCATGTTACAACAATATTCAATGTTCTGTTGTATATGACACTATACTCACTGAAAAAAAATGCAGCACAGAAGGCCCTCTGAGGGCTTCGAGGCTAGGACCCTCTGTACCCTTCTGGCACCCCATTTAGAACCTTGTGATTCAGTCCAAACCTGTCCCCCACTGGCTACTTCCCAAGCCTCTGACTCACATTTGGAGTCACATTTCCTCCTCCCTCACCCATATCTTCTCCAACAAGACTTGCCAATGAGTCCAGTAAAACAGAGAGGTTAACACAGGAGGGCCTACCATGGTGAGGATTCAGACCCAGAGAATCAGGCCTTGGGGATTTACATCTCTGTGGACCCAGCCTCCCCCAAACAGCCCTCTACCTAGAAAGGCTAGGAAGGCGCGGAGCGCCTTGGAGGCTTAATCACACTAAGAGTACAAACCAACCACTTCTGTTCTAAGGCAGGATATTACAATACAAGCTACTACTACAAAGCCACTGAAAGAGGACACCCAACTTGTGTCCTGACCTCCAGAAGCTATCCAAAGGCACCCCAACTCATCATTTTCTTCTCCATCTCAATTGCTATAGGTACCACCAGTAACCTGATGAAGAAGCCATGGCCAGAAACATCCCCACAAGAGTCTGAACTCCAGAGGTGCTAGGGCTAGCAGCACTTCTCTGGAGTGGCTTGCATTTGTAATGCAGACCACCAGCCAACCCAGAGTTCAAAGCTGTGAGTTCAGAGAGCTGAGACAAAAACCCTTGGTTGTACTCATACAAGTCAAGCCAGTTCCCAAGCTTAGAGTCTCAGTCCCCAGACCCTTGCTGGAATCCTCCGGGCCCTTCTGTGTCTTGCATACTTAGTGAAGCGTGAGTTGCTATGCCCTCCTTCTTCTGCAGTGGGTTTGTCATTTGGGCTCCTTGCTCCAGACTGGTATAAACAGCTCACTATTTTCTAGTTCCACAAAGGTCCCCCAAGCAGCAAGAAGCACACAGAGAGATCTAAAGAAAACATCACACTTAAGGCAAGGCACCAAGCAGAAAAGTTGCAGGAAAAACAACATGGGCTCTAAGTCTTTACCGTCTGCTCACAACTCCCCTCCTCTAGAAGGACTCAAATAACGTAAATCCTCCAGTTTATTGAATGCTGCCACTAACGCTCGCCTCCCATTAGAGAAAAGCAACGGTGCAGAAAAATACTCTCAACTTGGAGGCCAGAATTTCTGCACCCTCAGAAGAAACTTCCTAGAAAACAATAAGCCTTTTATCTTTAAGAACGGCAGCAAAAATCACATCCAACAATTTGCAGAAACCAAATCAAGGAGAATCCTGCTAGAGGAAGTGTCAGAAAAATAACAGGGACAACCTTCAAACCCTGGGTGGGCCGCAAGTCTCCTCCCAGAAAAGACTGGCATTGGCCAACTCCTGATAGGATGCTCTGAGGCTGCTTACGTTACAGCTGCACGCCCAGACATTGCTCCCTCGCTCCTTAGGAACAAAACCACTTCAGCAGCAATAGGGTACAATTCCAAAGGACAGGGCCACAGGAGCACTGCTGGGCTGAGACTGGAGCAGCGCTCACTACAATATGACCTTCACTTGCACTCTTCCCAGAGCTGCAGTGCTGCAGCCACAGCCAAGTGGCTCAGATGCCCCCCCATCCCTGCCCGGGGATGTACACACAGGGCACAAGTCGAGCAGGAAGGAAATGCAGGTGCCACGCAGGCTCTGCTTCCCCAGCACCTTGGACTTTTCCCGGGCAGGCTTCAAGGGGAGGAGAACAAAGAACGGGAAAGGAGTTCCTCTCTTTAAAACTCACTCAGATCTCTTCTGAAGGTCCCTTCCTTTCCCTGCCTGACCTTCTTTTAAAAACTACAGATTTCTACAGAGTCTAAGATTCATCTGGGAATAGGAAAAAGATCAGAAGAATGGAAGAAGCCTGTTAGTCTGGACATTCAAGATTAAAATCCAAAGTGCACCATGTTCTCCTCCCGTTGGCATCCTAAGGGTCTTCCTCCTTACCACATAAAGCTCTGAGTTCTGGCTGCATTAACACCAGACTAGATGTCAAGATAAGGTGCCAAGCTGGGATGACACCTGGGTCTCTGCTACCCCTTTGTTATCCAAACTTCACACTATGCCCTAAATGTCCTAGACACCTCCAAGGAGCAAGCCTTGTGGGGATGGACAAAGTGTCTTCACTGACAAAATGGGAAGAGCCCTCTGTACACCTGCCTGGCTACCAATAGAGTTCCACAAGTCACTCTCCGCTTGGACATCTCCCACTTCCGGAATTCCAGGGCTTCTGGCCCAATGCTGACACTTGCCCTCCCTCCAGGGAAGCCGTTTGGCTGCACATTCTACACACACACACCCAGTCTCTCCTCTTTTGGGGGAAAAAAGTCCTGTGATATTTACTTAGAACCAGGAGCTTCAGGAATGGGCCATCTTATACTTGAAAGATTTAGCAATCCAAACATCTCCACTGTCACCTAATCCACTGGATGACAAGAGCAAACCCATCTTCCTGTAACTCCTGTACTCCTGTACCGGAAGTCACCAGTTTCCCAGCCTCCTAGCACTACTCAAGAACTCTCCTATTCTTCATTGTCTTTCCTCAATTTATGGCTTTATTGACACCTCTGTTCCTCAAAGCAATTTCCCCATCTCTCTGCACCAGGACTGAGGATCTCCTGGCCGGGCGTGGTAGCTCACACCTGTAATCCTAGCACTCTGGGAGGCCAAAGGCAGGTGGATGGTTTGAACTCAGGAGTTCAAGACCAGCCTGAGCAAGAGTGAGACCCCATCTCTACTATAAATAGAAAGAAATTAGTCAGACAACTAAAAACATATAGAAAAAATTAGCGGGGCATGGTGGCACGTGCCTGTAGTCCCAACTACTTGAGAGGCTGAGGCAGAAGGATTGAGCACAGGAGTTTGAGGTCACTGTGAGCTAGGCTGATGCCACAGCACTCTAGCCTGGGCAACAGAGCAAGACTCTGTCTCGAAAAAAAAAAAAAAGACTGAGGATCTCCTGAGACAAGCTGGCCCTGCCTTGGTGCCCCCCCCACCTCCAATAAGGGGTATATTCATTCATAAACATACTCTCTTTCTGGACTGTCCTCTACCCTGGTAACTTCTTAGTCCCTCATATCACTTCAGACCCTGTCCAATACCCTCTGGACTCCTCACCCAAGTGTCCTCAAGTCCCAAGCTTTTTTCCAAATGTTTTCTCTTCTGTACCTACTGCTTGGGCACCTTGTCACTCCAGTCCCCTGTATCTCAGCCCCCTCTGCTTTATGTCTTCAGACCCTTCCCCTGTCACCCAAATCTGGCCCTGACTCTGAAGTCCTTTTCTTGTGCCCACTTAATACAGTCCTTCTCCTTATGTCTAAGGCTGCCACTCCTCACGCTCCAAGTTCCCCTCAGCACTCCTCCCTATCATCTCAACTCTGTTCTGGAGCTGTCTTATCTGATCTTCCCTCCTCCTTAGTACTGTTCAGCCCTCTAACCCCTCCCCACTACCGGCCTGCCCTGCCTGCCCTTGTCCGATGGTCCTCAGCCCCTATGACAACTCCTCCGTCTCCCCTCCCGCCTGTCCTCCCAGCCTGGCCTGCAGTTCTGGCTGGCCCCTCCATCCCTCAGCTCCCACTGTAGGACCACCCCGTGCTCTCTGTCCCCTCAGCCCCTCCCCATGCCCTGTCTGGCTCTCCCTGTCCCCTTGACCCCACATCAGGCCCTGTCTTGCCCTCGTTGTCCCCTCCCCTCCCCTCAAGCCTGCTCGGCCCTCACTGCCCCCTGGGCCCCACTTCAGGTGCTGTCTGGCCCTCTCTACCCCCCATGGCCCCACCTCAGGCCCTGTCCGGCCCTCCCTGTCCCCTCAGCCCCTGCTGGGTCGCCCATCCAGCGCCCTCCGTCCCCTCCGCCGGGCCCTTAGCCGCCCTGGCCGTCATCCCCAACCCTCCCTCCCTCCTCCCTTCCGCACAGCCGGCCGGACACTCACTACTCCTTGAGCACCACCATGTCGCTTCGCGGCTCGGTGGCTGCCCGCTGCCCGCCCGGCTTCCCGCCCGCTTCCCGGCGGCCGCTCTCCCCGTGGCCCGGCCCGGCCCGGCTGCCTGTGCGCCTTCGTCGTGGTCTGCTCCGTCCCCGCTGCTCTCGCCGCGGTCGCCGCGCCGGCTCCTGCCGCCCCGGCCTCGCCGCCTCCCGCGCCGCTGCCGACGCCGCCCGGAGCTCCGGTTCCGCAGCGCCGCGCGGGGGCGGGGCGTCTCTGCGGCAACCAGAGCGTCACACGCAGCCGTGCGCGCTGACCTCAGCGCGGAGGCGGGGCCTTCCCGGACACGCCCCGTCCCGGCCTTAAATGGGCCGCGGCGCCGGCCTCGCAGCCCAGGGTGGGCCCGCAGCGTGCGCCAGACCCGGGCAGCAGGCGGAGACACTGAGGTGTCTGGCAGGGTCCTAGCTGGAAACGCTCTTCGAGCCGGGATGCACCTGCATGCTGGGGCCTCCCCGGTGGGGTGCGTTGAGATCCAGAAAAAGGTTATGTCAAAAAACATTAATAAGAGCCACAATTATGTGCAAATGCTCTTCTAAGTGCTTGGCCCCTCACAACAACTCTGCCAGAAAGGTATTGTTACTCTTCCCATTTTACAGGTGAGGAGAAGGAGCAGGACTTGTGCGAGTCCACAGCTGGAATGTGATGGGGCTCAGATTTTAACCCAGCAGTCTTAGTGTAATGTCATTCATCCAGTAAATATGTGCTGAGTGTCTGTTGTGTCCCAAAGCCTGTATTTTTGTTGAGAGGGTGAACACTGCAGATACTATCTGGCCCTGTAGGGAAATCAGGGTCAGTGGGGGTGGGTAGGTGGGTAGCTGGGGGAGACAGAGTCAGGCAATTAGAATGAATAGGGACTGGGCGTGGTGGCTCACGCCTGTAATCCTAGCACTCTGGGAGGCCGAGGCGGGCAGATCACTTGAGGTCAGGAGTTCGAAACCAGCCTGAGCAAGAGCAAGACCCCCGTCTCTACTATAAATAGAAAGAAATTAATTGGCCAAGTAATATATATAGAAAAAATTAGCCGGGCATGGTGGCGCATGCCTGTAGTCCCAGCTACTCGGGAGGCTGAGGCAGGAGGATAGCTTGAGCCCAGGAGTTTGAGGTTGCTGTGAGCTACGCTGATGCCATGGAACTCACTTTAGCCTGGGCAACAAAGCGAGACTCTGTCTCAAAAAAAAAAAAAAAAAAAAAAGCAAAAAACGAATAGGGCTGTGAGAGGTGAAACATGGCCTTGGTGGGGTACACCAGAGGAGTGTGAAGGGTGTAGTCAGGGAAGGCATCCTGGAGGAAGAGATCCTCAGCTGAGATCTGCAGTGACAGGCTGGGGAGAAGAGCACAGCAGGCACAGGCAGAGTGCATGTGAAGGCTGGAGGCAAGAGGGGGATCGCCATGCATTTGGGGAACTGACACAAGTGACTGGAGCATAAAGTTTGGGGGATGAGGAGCTGGGAGGGGAGTTGGGTGCTGGCAGGTGATGATAAGGTGTTTGGAATCTATTGCAAGGGCCATGGGAAGGCATTTAAGGTTCTGAGCAGAGATGTGAGCAGCAGAATGTGAAGGCTCACTCTGGTGGCTGGGTGGTGCAGAGGATATGGAGGCAGGGATACCAGTTAGGACAGGGCTGCTGCTCCAGGTGAAGGTGGACTAAGACAGCGGTTGGAAGGAAGAAAAGGAAGGGGTGGACTCAGGAACAACTCAGAAGGTAAACTCCGAAAGACCTGTGGACTCATGGGCTGAGAGGATGGGAGTGAGGGAGGAGGAGAGAAAACCACCCGGGTTTGCTGGCCTGGGAGCCTGGATGGACAGTACTGTCCTTGCTGAGAACACAGGAGAGGCAGGTACTGGGGCAGATGATGACTCCAGTGTCAGATTCATTGAGTCCAGGGTGCTCGAAGGGCATCTAGGTGAGAGGGTGCGCAAGCTTCCCAAGAAGGGAGGTCTAAGACAGGCGGCCATATTGCTAGCAAGCTGTAACTGCTGCCCCAGGACCACCCTGAGCATTGTACTCATTCATCGGATCCTAGAGTGGGACCACGGAGAGCACCGGAAATCCAAGCCCAAGCCCATGGAGGGATGGCCAAGAAAGGAGACATTATGACCTGAAGTCTAAGATTAAATAAGTGGCCTGGACCCTGGTCTCCTGAGGGCCTAGCCTAATATCAATGAACAGTAATGTAACAAATGCCACATGATGGCTATCTTCAGGGAGCAAGCAAACCCTGCCCTTTGGGAGCTTGCAACCTAGTTAAGGAAAGTCCATTTATTCACTTACTCAATAAATATTCATTGACCACCTGGCCCCATCCTACAGCTTTTTCTAGGCACTTAGGATACAGGCGT
Organism: Microcebus murinus; assembly: GCF_040939455.1. Taxonomy (NCBI): domain Eukaryota; kingdom Metazoa; phylum Chordata; class Mammalia; order Primates; family Cheirogaleidae; genus Microcebus; species Microcebus murinus. The sequence continues at coordinate 19,560,146 of NC_134121.1, read as the reverse complement.
GACCAAAAAAATGAGGTATTTCCCTTACCGAATGGGAAGGAAGTAGAATATAAACGAATACAGAAATCACTTCCAGTAGTGATGAATGTTATGAAGAATAGGTGACTTTGGCCTTGGTAGGTGGCCTTAGTCAGGTGGTCAGGGAAGACTCTTGAAGGAGGCAGCATTTAGACTGAGACCGGGATGATTAGGAAGGAATTACTGCTAAGCTAACTCCTTAGCTGATAAGAGTTGAGGGAAGGTGGGATTGGAGGGCTGTGCTGGCTAGCGGTGGAGAATAAAAAAGCAAACAATTGGCTGGGCGAGGTGGCTCACACCTGTAATCCCAGCACTCTGGGAGGCAAAGGCGGGAGGATCGCTTGAGCTCAGGAGTTCAAGACCAGCCTGAGTAAGAGCAAGACCCTGCTATCTACTAAAAACAGAAAACGATTATCTGGACAACTAAAAATATATAGAAAAATTAGGCAGACATGGTGGTGCATGCCTGTAGTCCCAGCTACTCAGGAGGCTGAGAGAGGAGGATCACTTGAGCCCAGGAATTTGAGGCTGCTGTGAGCTAGGCTGACGCCACGGCACTTTACTCAGGGCAACAGAGTGAGACTCTGTCTCAAATAAATAAATAAATAAAAATGCCTGAGAAATAGCCTCTACCCTCCAGGAACTCATGGAATGGAGACCTGGTGCTTGCAGAAAATTGTCAGTAGCCACTGGAGATAGCTATAAAGGTGAACATGTGTGACACAGGAACAGTGGAGGAGAAGGTTCAAGGAGGTGTGGGAAGTGTCCCAGGACGTGGGGGACGTGAACCAAGTTTAGCTAGGAAGAGGAATGCATCTCGAGAAGGAAACTAGCATAAACAAAGGTGCAGAGGGTGGAATTTCCTCATTATTATTGGGAAAATTTGTTATGAGGGAGAAGTGATGGACACTACTGCCCCTCAAAACTACCTCTGCATGCTCTATGCTTAAAAGAGGAATGAGGCCAAGCCTAGTGGCTCACATCTGTAATCCTAAGCACTCTGGCAGCCAAGGCAGGAGGATCGCTTGAGGCTGGGGTTCGAGTCTATAGTGAGCTATGATCAGGCCACTGCACTCTGGCCCTGTCTCTAAAAAAAAAAAAAAAGAAAAAAGAAAAAAGGCTGGGGGAGAGAAAGAAGCAAGTGTCACAGATATTTGTGTCTCTTTCTTTCTGTTTTTCAGAGCCAAGATCTCGCTGTGTTGCCCAGGCTGGAGTGCAGTGGTGTCATCATAGCTCACTATAGCCTCGAACTCCTGGGTTCAAGCGATCCTCCCACCTCCAGCTCCTGTTCCGTGTGTCTTTCTTTGCTTTGTTGCTTCTCTGTCTTCTCTGTTTCTCTAGCTCCTTCTGGCTCTCCTCTCTGTCTCTTTTGTATCTTTCTGTCTCTCTTCATTTTTCTGTTTCTCCCTGTGCCTCTCTCTCTCTCTTTCTGTTCTGTTTCTCTACTCCACATCTCTCTCTGTCTCTGTCTCTCTCTCTCTTATCTCTCTTTTGCTGTCTCCACTCTGGGTAACACACCCTCAGCCTGTGTTTCTTTCATCGTCTCTTTGCAGCTGTCTCCTTTCCCCCGTCTGTCTGCTCTCTGTTCTGTCTCAGTCTTTCTCTCTCTCTCAACTCCTCCCTCCCCTTCGTCTACGTGTCTGTGGATCTCATGGCTCCAGCCCTGCCCCCACAGCTCGACCCCACATGCATGGCTTCTCCTCGCTGGCCCTCATCACTGCCTCGATTACAGCCACCCATCAATAAATATTACAGATATTTATTGAGCAGCTATTCCATGCCAGGCACCATTCTAGGCACTTAGGGGCTTAGTGGTGACCAAAGAAGAGCAGGTGCCAGCTTTCGAAAAATATTCCTTCTTGGGGAGAGACAGACACTAGACAAAAGAACAGACAGGTGACCCAGCTGTCCAGCTTGTCCCACTGGGCAGAGGGTGTTGGTCGGGTCAGGCCAGGCCAGGCCAGGCCAGGCTGTGGGTAGGGACTCGGGCCTGGGAGGGTGAGCTGGCTCTGCTCTGAGCTTTGCCTGACAATTCCCCATCCCTAAATAGCGACTGTGGGCCACTCAAGAAACTAGAGTGTTTAACCCATTTGCTCACTCGACAACATTCATTATGAGCCAGGCTAGGGGAGACCAAAGTAGAACGAAAAAGGTCCCAGCCCACATAGGGCCACGACCTAATGCAGAAGGGAGCCAAGTGTCATCTCTGCTGGGGCAGAGGAAACACACAGCAGATGCTTCGGGCACCCAAAAGAGACCAGGAGGTCCTCCTGCCAGCTCCTCTTCTCTCCCTGCCACTCGCAGTGTTTGGCCTACATAGGGTTAAAAATGATTTGAGCAGCTGTGATTTTTTTTTTGAAAATTCTTTTGAGCCAACATTTGAAAATGGGGATATTTTATATAAAACTCAGGATTTCCAGTAGGAAAAAATCAGATCTGGTAGCACTGGGCTCTTTTCACATGACAGTCATTGGTTGGAGCTGTGTCAGGCTGTCCCTTGAGGTGGGGGCTGTGGCCTCCGGGTCCCCCCAGTCCCCACTGAGTTCTTTTGTGTCCCTGACATGGAGGTCGAGGTGCAGCTGGCCCCGTGTCACCGCAGAGCATATGCTGTGGCTCTGCTCACACTGGGGAAGTGTTTCTCTGTGCTGTCTGCACCACAAGTGGGAAAAGGAGAGGCAGCGACAAAGGCATATGGCCGAGCCCAGCGTGCCAGTCTGCAGCCCTGACGGGGAGCACCCCAGAGGCCACTCACACACCCCCCCTGCACCTCAAGACCCCTCACCCCAGCAGGGTTGGGGGCCAGGCCTCAGACAGACAGGCAGCCCCCTCCCCTCCCTGGCTAGGTGGGCATCTCCCCAGGGCTTCTCTGGGAAGGGAAAGGGGCCCCTTTTGGAGCCAGAATTCACGGGCAGTCGGCAGTCTCGGTCTTCCCACCCAAGGGCGGCTTGCCCTGTCCCCCCCACAGTTCTTCAAGTGGCAGTGCAGAGCGCCACACCAGCAAACACAGCCTAGGGGAAGGGTGGGGCCAGGTGACAGGGAATCAGGACAAGAGACAGAGGCAAGGGATTTGTGACACGGAAAGAGACAGGAGCCGAGGAGAAAGCAGTTCTTAGTCATTCTCAGCATACATTTATTGAGTGCTTACTGTGTGCCCGGAAGTAAGCCAGGTGCTAGAAACAGCAAAGGGGTAGGGAAGAGTCGGGGTCAGCTGCTGAGTTGTCAAGGACATGGTAGTGACCCTGGTTAATACAGGGAATGGATTAACCCTTCAGGCACCACTTGGAGGGCCTGGGCTGGGTCCTTGGGCCGGCCCTGTCTAAATGATCTTTCCAGCAATGGAAACGGATTCGGCAAGACAAGACCCTCCCACTCTGTTCCATCCAGGCAGCGAGGCACACGGACAAGCTCCTCCAGACATGTGCACACCTCGACACACCCGGAGCACACCCCAGACACACACACACACACACACACAGAGTTAGAGACACGGCCAAGCAGTTTTACAAGGACAAGGTGTAGAGGTCCTGCCTTTGTGACCGTGATCTGAGTCACCCCACCCAACATAAACATCTCACCATTCAGAAATTATCTTGAGAAGCTTTTTGGCCAAGTCTTACCAAAATGTGAAAGCCACAAAAGACAAACAAACAAGGGAATCATTTCTTAAGGCTTCTGCTCAGAGAGGGGATGTGAGAAGGGTAGGGGTCAGCAGACACAGACTTCACTTTCTCGACTTGGCCAAGGGCCTGTCCTGGTCAGAGCAGTGCAAGGTGGGCATCCTACTATGTGGGCCGGGTGAACGGGGAGGGCCTCGTTCCCTGTGCTAGCTGCCTTCTTCCAGGGTCCTAAAAATAATGCTACTATTAAGTACCTGTTAAGTGCCAGGTATACTACGGGGAAGGTACTCACCTACATGTTAAATTAGCCATGCTATGAAGGTATTTCTACCTCCATTTTACAGATGAGAAACTGAGCTCAATTGGTGTCTAAGGCCACCAAGACCCCCAACCTTTGCTCTTCCCTCATTGCTTCCTTGGCATGGGGCAATGGAGCCTTCTCACTCTGAGAAGGGTCGAGGCCCCAGATCTGCCCAGGAAGGTGAAAATGACTAACTGCAGAGACCAGGGGGCATGGCGGTGGCTCCGTGCTGGCAGGGAGAGGCCTGAACCTGGTAGGCCACCCACGTGAAGGATGCTGCACCTCCTTCATGACATTCGGGAAGCTCTGTCCTCGTCCCAGGATTTGGGGTGAGTCAGGGCATGGGGGAACAGGCTTCCAGAGGCCACCTGCTTACCTGACCCCCTACGCCACAGGAGGGATGCAGCCTGTGGATAACCCACTCAACCCCCCTTGGGGGATCCTAGACTCCCAACCCTCACAATCCCATGGTCTGTATTTGGGGACTGTGGAATACCATCCTTAAGTCGGGCCTCCAGTAATTGGCACAGGTAAGGTACCTACCTGTGCCAAGAGCCCATGAGAACCCGTCCTGTTACCCTTCAGAGGGAGGGGAGCTGCTGCTTAGACGGCCCTGACGGCCAGTTCTGTGGAGAAGCCTCCCCGGAGGTCCTGGCAGGAGCCCTTCACCTCGGGATGTCACAGCTTGTCCTCACCCCTCTCCCGGTCATTATCTGCTCGTTCATACAGACTGGCACGCCAGGGCATTAGAAACCTAATGCCCTCACAACATTGGCTGAATGTGTCTGTGCTACTGTCTAGCACAGTCCTGCACACATAAGCCCAATACCTGATATCCCACCGTTTTCAGTGTCCTTGGGGCCTGGGGCAATGTGACGCTGTCCTCAGACTGCACAGCACAGGGCCATGACAAGGATTTGAGAAGAATAGTTCTTTGACCAGGACGATACAGGGTACAAGAGGGGAAGGCAGATGGAGCAAACCAGAATCCACAGGGGCCTGCGGCCACGTTGTTGGCCAACCCGCCCTGTGTGCGGGGCCCAGGCAGTGGGCGCTGCAGTCAGAGGCCTCGAGGGTTGGAGGAAGCCGACCACAAAGGAATGCCTGGACCCCAGGGCCTGGTGAGGAGAGGGGCTCCGGGCAGTGCTCTTGAGGCTGGCCCAGCCCCTTGCTCACTCTGGAAGCACAGGGCCAGGCGTCACTCCCTGCTCCTTCCCTCCAGTGGCCTGCAGGACAAGGGAGAAGACAGGAGGGCTGCGGCCACTGGGTGCCCACTGCCTTGATCAGCCACGGCCCCTCTGCCATCTCAGGGTACTGCTCTTGGGGGTTGGGGTCACCAGGGAATTGCTCCTCCAGGTACCCATCAGCCTCCAGGGCAAACACGGTTCTACCAAGCCCACTGATACCTCTGAGAAAGCTCTTGGCCCCCAGAAACAGACTATGCCTGGGCTGGTTCCCCTTCCTCAGGCAGTTGCCTCCCTGCTGCAGAGGCCTGGTGGCTCCCGGGGCTGCTACTGCTCCGAATGGAATGTCCCTGTCTAGAGGGCCTTGGCCGCCCCAATGACTTAAGACCCATTCGAGTCCTGGTTCTAACCCTGAGCAAGCTACTGTACCTGTTTGGGCCTCAATTTTTTTCAGCTATAAAATAAGAATACTATTTAACTCTTAGATTGTCATCATGATTCAGTGATAACAGGGAAACATGTAAACTGCTAACTCTGTACAAAGTCAAGGTAGGATGGCCCCTGACTAGTGGTGGGGGTGCAGGTGGTACCCAACCTCTCTGGCTACCCACAACCTCTGTGCCCTGGGACCATTTTCATGCCTCGAGTTCTCAAACACTGTTGGCCCTGAACTGCTTTCCACCCTCGACACTAGTTTCTCATCCCACAGAGGGCCACACCCTGCGGGAGGGTGGGAGAATGAGGCAGCAGCTCCATTTTGGCTGGGCTTGGACACCGCTGGGGACAGCACAGGCCATGTCTGCCCAACCTCAATACCACATCTGCCCAGCTGGAAGGGCCCTAGCTCATCTGTTTTCCCGACCTGCACTCCTGTTCCACGGTGGGTCTCAAGCTCAGGGAGGCACCAGAACCCCCAGTCAGAGGCCCGACCTAGAGCCCACGTTTCTAATCAGCACCCCAGGAGCTTCTGCTGCGGGTGCTCACTGGGCCACACCCAGAGTCAGATGGCTCCGGGTGTCTCTCAGCAGGAAACCTGCCACACTCTCAGAGAGCCACAGAGTTCGTGAGTCACTTGTGTGCAGAAAGCACTGCAAGGGCTTCACTGTAACAGGCTGGACTTGAACTCAGCCTTTCCTACATTTGACTATAGAACTTGTGAAAAAACTAGAATGACCATTAACTTACCACTAAACAAGTGTTCTAAGGAGTGGTTTGGGAAATGTGGAGCTATTTCTCTCTCCTTGGTTTTTTTGGGGGGGAGGGGGGAATTTGATTTTACCATTTGAGTGGACTAAAGCCTAGGCAATCGGGTGTGTTCGAGGTGCCCCGGTGTTAAAGCAGGGCTTGAATTCAGCCTACCTGCCCTCTCCCGTTCTCCTTCGTCCCCCCACTGCATCCCGACTCTGCCCTCTCTGAGCCCTCGGCTCTCCCGGGCTCACCCTGTGTCCTGAGCTCAGGAGAAGCCCTCGGGGTTGTGGAAGGGTGAGAGGCAATCTGTGTAGGGGTGGAGGGTTGGGATTAGCCTGTTTGGCTGGGGGAAGCAGTCATGGGGGAGGCAGGGGTGGCCCACACGTCCAAGATGTCTGCGCAGCCCTGTTTGTTTGGGGATGGGGAAGGTCTTTTCCTGGCCCACGGCCCCACCCCAACACGGCAGTCCCCCAGAGAGATGGCGAGCAGCTGGGTACGGCTGGGGCTGGTCAGTGGCAGAAAATGCTGTCCTGCCTTTTCTTCTCAAGGTCAAAACAGGCACATGCAGCCATTAACTGATATGCTAGAAGGGCATCCCTTACCCAGGAGGAAAATGCATTTATTGCTTTATAAAAAGAAGTCTGACAAAACTTCAAAAGAGGAAAAAAACAACTAAAAACCCAAAAAATCAACTCACCCCTCTCAGCACTCCCAGGAGGTCTCAGACACATTTCTGGGGGCAGTCAAGGTAGGTGGGTGAGCCACTCTCTCACGCAAACAGCGCCAGGCCCTGGCAGAGTCTGCCAGCAGGGGGCGCTGTGGCCCCACGGCCTTATACTGGGCTCCTGGCTGTGAGCCAGGCTGGCTCCCTTGTGCAGGGCCTGTTGCACGCCTGGCTGGCTCCCTGTCTGGTGGCTGGGAACAGGGACAGACCCCCCCAGAGTGCACCCACACCCCCATCTCACACATACCACATGCACACACACCCCCTGGCCCATCACAAACCCACTTCCCGGCCCAGGCCTGGACCTGCGTGTCTGTGAGCCACAGCCTTCCTTCCGCCCCCCAGAACAGCTGTGTATGTGGGGGCACCCTGGTAATGGTCCTTTAATCCCCTTCAGGTGGCAGACAGGCATGAGGGTGGCAGTGGGAACGTGCTGCCCCCGTAGGCCCTGAGGGACGAGGCGCAGGGCCTCCGGTCAGTCTTGTCCACGCTCCCAAGGCTTCTGTGGGACCACCAGGCCCTCATCCCCTCCTCAGCCTGGGAGCCAGGGGGGCTTCTCCACAGGCCGAAATGGGAGGACAGGCCATGGGGGACTGGAATTACAAAGGAGTTAGCACCAACAACAGGAAGCGGGTCCTTCCTTCCTCAGGCAGCCTCAGACCGGCCAGAGGAGGAGGTGAGGGGCCAGGCGAGGGGGTGCAGACAGTGCAAGCCTTTGTCCTCGGGCAGGCGTGGCCGGTGGGCATGCAGCCAAGAGGCAGGTGGCGGCAGGGGATGGCAGACCCCTCTGCTTTGGCAAGAGGCAGAATCCAGACACTCGAGGGAGAGAGCCTCCTCCTGCAGGCACTGTGGAGCCCGGGGCCCCAGGGTCCTTTGGAGGCAACCAGCAGCGCAGCCCCTGCTTTTAGCAGTGGAGACTGGCCCGTCGGGCCCTCTCCTGTCCTTCCACCACAGAGCTCCGAGGCAGACCAGGGCCCTGGGAGGGAGCGTGGACTCCAATATGGTGAAGGAGAGGGTCCTGGGGGTGCGTGGGGTCCTCTGGGGTGGGGAGGAGGACACGGGTCAGTCACTGAAGCACAGGCAGGAGGCCCCAGTTCGGAGGTGGCAGGCGCTACACAAAAGCCTCCCGGTTGGATGAACCGTTGATCTTGAGGAAAAGCTTGTCGTCCTCCCTCTTCTGCTGCAGCTGCCTCTCCAGCTGGCGCCGGTAGCAAATCAGGTAGAGGGGCAGGCAGAAGCCCAGCATGCTCAGGGCAAGCAGCCCCACGTTCACCTGCGGGCAGGGAGTGGCCAGGCCATCACTGCGGGCAGGGGAGAAGGCGGGGCTCCAGACCCTCACACTCAGGTTCAGGAAAGGGGAGAAGGGCACAGGAGAGGAGAGGGCGAAAAAAAATAAGAGGATCCAAAAAGTCCCAGGGCCTGTCCTTCCACATTCCAGCATCCGAATTCCCCAGTTTTCCATGGGCTTTGGCAGCCCTCCGGGGCTGGCCCCATCTCAGACCTATTGATCTGGATCTCTAGGGGTGGGGCTGGAGTGGGGACAGGCCCCTGGTACCTGGTCAAGAATCCCTGCCCTTAAAGGAGGGATCAGGACAGGAACGCTGTTCCATTTATCCTGAAATCAGGTCCAGAGGGGATTTCTCTCCTCCTGTCTGGCCACCATTCACAAGGGGACCCTGAATTGATCCTAACCCAAGTTCCCAAACTGCTACCTGTCCTCAGGGCTCTGAAGCCCCCTAAGTGATGCCTCCCAGCTCCCAGTCAGTAGGTGCCTGGCGCCCCCTGCCCCCGACCTTTCTTACCCACAGAGGGTCTCCTTGGAGGGGACCCATCATGGCCAGAAACAGTGGCTGCTGCAGGAGAGCAAAGAGCGCGCTGACCAGCGACTGCAGTCCTGTGAGGCTGCCGAACTGGGTGGAGGGGTACCTGTTGGGGCAACCGGACACTTATCACGGCCATCCTTGTGGGCTCAGCCTGGCCCCGGGTGCCCGGGGATGCACCTTTGGCATCAGAGAAGGGTGGGGTGCCAGCCCCTGAATTACTTTCTGCTCAGCAGTTCTGCAAAGTGTTTCTCTTTCCAACCAGCCCGAGGCTCCAGAGTCTGGGGAGGGCCACACCACCTAGATGTGCCCCAGGCCTATGGGTGTCTGGCAGAGCTCAGTGGAAAGTGTGGTGCTGGCATGAGTCCGCAGCTTGGGAAACAGGCCCAGGGAGCAGGTTGGAGGCTGGGCCTGGCGCTGCTGTCCCCTCATCCAGAGGAGCATTGTGTAATCACGGAAAGTCAGCATCACGGCTCTTGCCTGACTCCCTCAGGCCCTGCCGGGACAACCACAACTTCCTCCAGGCCTGGCACAGGCGAGGTGGAGCACAGGCAGACCCGGAATGACCCCATGGGATGCAGTAGGATGGGGAGAGAGTTCTGGGTTAAATCTTAAACACACATCAGGCTTTGCTGCCCCAGAAGCAGGAAGGGGCTCCCAGCAAGGAATGAGCTGGTTTCACAGTCAGAGACAGTAGATGATGGCGTTCAGGTTCCAGTTTTCGGGCCACGCCCCAGGCCAGAGAAGGAGGAACACTGTGGTTTCTCATGGAGGTGTGGTCTCTTAGGAAGAGATGCACATTTCATTTTAGCCAGGGCTCAAGAAGGCTATGCAGAACTGAGCCCTTAGAGCAGGCGTCCTCAAACTATGACCCGCAGGCCACATGCAGATGTTTTTGCCCTTTTTTTTTTTTTTTTTTTTTGAGACAGAGTCTCGTTTTGTTGCCCAGGCTAGGGTGAGTGCTGTGGCATCAGCCTGGCTCACAGCAACCTCAAACTCCTGGGCTCAAGCGATCCTCCTGCCTCAGCCTGTAGCTGGGACTACAGGCATGCGCCACCATGCCCAGCTAATTTTTTCTATATATATTAGTTGGCCAATTAATTTCTTTCTATTTATAGTAGAGACGGGGTCTCACTCTTGCTCAGGTTGGTTTCAAACTCCTGACCTTGAGCAATCCGCCCTCCTCGGCCTCCCAGAGTGCTAGGATTACAGGTGTGAGCCACCGGGCCCGGCCTGCCCTTTTGTTTTTTTACTTCAAAATAAGATATGTGCACTGTGCATAGGAATTTGTTCATAGTTTTTTTTAAACTATAGTCCGGCCCGCCAATGGTCTGAGGGACAGTGAACTGGCCCCCTGTTTAAAAAGTTTGAGGACCCCTGCCTTAGAGGCTCTAGGTGCAATTGGGCTCAGCACCTATGCTGCTGCCCCTGGTGAGAGCCATGTGAACTTCATCATTTAGCTTCAGGCAGCCAGAACCCGCCCCTGCCCTTCCCAGTGGGCAGCCAGGGCCAGCCCCAGGACTCAGCTGAGTGGCGGCCCCTGAGGCCACAATGAGCTGCACAGGGCACTGACCCTGGCTGAGGGAACTGACTTCGTGTTAAATGCCAAGGCTCGTGGGCACCCAACTGTCTGCCCACTGACCCGCCTCCCGCCAGGTATGGCCTTCCCCTGACACACCCAGCAGGAACCCTGGTGCCTGTCCCCCGATGCAAGCAGATGAACCCTGCTAGGGCAGGTGTCCCAGCCTCAAGGTCTCAGTCCCACCATCAACCTCCCTCGGGCCATCCCCACACCCTCGGCCACCAAACCACCTGCAGCTTCCAGGACTTACACGGCGGCATACAGGCCCCCAACGGCAGAGTGGATGAATCCCCGGACAACTGTGTGCAGGATGAAGGAGATGATCTGAGGGAGGGAGAGCACAGCATGAGCAGGAGTCCCTGCGGGGCCCTCACCTTGTCCCCCCACCCTCCCGCAGTAGCAGCCTGGAGTCAGCTCCGACCAGCTCTCCAGAGCCAACTGCTGAATTTTCAGAAATTTTGCAAGCCAGTGGTTAAACATAGTCATTATTAAAAATTAAATTCTATCAACTTAAAATTTAATAAACTATATTACAATAAAGGTGATGAATACTCAAAACTTATCAATTCCTAGTTATTTCACTACGTTACACTACTATTGTGATCCTCAGGGTTTGCACACCTATTGTATGTGTGTGGTAAAAACACCAGGTGAGGGTGTGTTGCTCTGAATCTCTTTCCAACCCCACAGCCAGTGACATCATACTGGCAGCTTGCAATCAGCCATGATGACAGTAAACGCTGCTATCAGGACTCTGTTGCTAAACATGAATCAACACAACACTCCTGAGTAGGGGGTCACTAACCTGACCTTGATCTCCTGCCTTTGCCCACCTGAGGACCGTGCAGAGGGCTCCCTGCCTGGTCACTCCCTAGCAAAGTTCTATTGTTGCCTGTGGGAGGGCCCTACCCAGGCAGGCCACTGCCAGCACGCCCAGCAAGTTCTAAGAATGCTTGTTAATGATTCTTGAGAGGCACAAGAGCTGTTCAAGTTGCCATCAGGACCCTGTGTTTGCCCATTTTGTCTTTTGTACACGGCCCTGCCACCTTGCTCAGCAGCCAGGACCTGTTCCCAGGAATGTGGATGGCGGAGGGGGCAGGGGCTACACCCAAGTGCGCACGCATACCTGTGCCAGCGCCCCCTCTCCACTTCAAATGCCTTCTTGCCTTTTCACAACTTTCCTTTCAAGGAGAACTAAATAAAACAAAGAGCAGATGACTGTCTCCAATGAGCATTGCTCCTTACTTGGAAAAGGTGGTCAGGGCAAGGATCTGCCAGTCTTGCAGAGAGACCAACCCAGGAGACCAGGGAAGGCAGGAGGGAGGCAACAACATTCCTCCCTGGAACTGGCACAAGTTTCAGTGGCTTACCTGGTCCACATGCTCAGCGTGAGCACATACGCAAGAGAGCACTGACGGTTAAGTTCATGTACCTTAACACCTGGCCACTTGTAAATAGGGAGGGACTCTTGCTTTCCTCTTGGACCTGGCCTGGGATACCATCTGGACTTGGGCAACACCCATCTGGAAGGAAAGTCATCACTCATGTCCCTCCAAAGTCTGTAGACTTGGGGATTGGGCCAGACCTCTTCTAGACCACTTTCATAGATCTGTGGGTAGAGCCAGGCAGGTGACAAAGTCTACCTGGCTTGTAATCTCTGGCAAAAGTCAATTTTCAAAAGCCTTAGAAAGCCTGTGCAAAGGAATTAAGCTTTTGAACCCAGAGGGCAAAGCCATCACCATGGTCTATTTCCATGATCCCATGTGGAGAGACCCTGTGGGTACTCTTGTACCAGGGTGTTCTCACCAATAACACAGATCGGCCAGACCTCTTTGGACATCAAATTCTAGCTGTTTGAGCAAATGCAAAACCAACCACACAATGACCCTAAACAGGGTTCCTAGAAATGGCACGATGATGGTTTTCATAGTAAGCAAGATGCCCAAAAGATCGAGAATAATATGCCTTCATAGAGAAGGGATTCTGTGAGAGACGATTTAAGTTGCCTGACAGCTCACCCTCAGCCTCAAGCACGAGCCCGGCAGGCAATAGGCCCTCAGTAAATAATGGTGGGTAGTGGGCTGGCGGGTTGAATGGAATGAATGAAAGTCACCATTTGTTTTGTTGATGGCTTCCACGACACATCACGCACCTTTTAGTCTCTAAACAACATCCCTTCTCGTTGTCCCATACCCTACCTGGCCTCTCCCTCTCCCCACACCCACCTGCACCGGCAAGTTGGGGATGAGGCAGGTCACCCCAAAGCCCACAAGCAGCAGGTTTGTGAAGGCAAAGGCCCGCATGGCGTTGGTGATCTTCTGGATCTGCCGGTCCCGCTTCTTCTTCTTCTTCTCGCCTCTGTGGAGACATGGTGCACACAGGAGCTGGGGAGCTCCCTGGAGCAAGCTGGGTCCCCCAAGAGTTAGGCCTCAGGAGGAGTCACAGTATGTGAACCAACACAAGACTCAGAGGCCACCCAGGCATGTTTTAGGGACTGTGTCAGGGCTAGACCGACACTAGGGACACTCCCCGGTCCTCCTCCTCAGAGGAGCACTGAGGGAACCTCCGTGGAGGGTCTCGGATATGAGCAGGTGGTCACTGGCACACTGCACCGCCCCAGGGAAGGCTGACTGAGCTCAAGCGGTGGGGAGAGAAGGAGGAGAGTGTGCCCAAGCTAGGGTGTGGCAGCACCCCACTTCACCACTGGCTTCAAGTCCATCCAAATCTTGCAGGAAGCTGATGAGAAGCCAGGTAATAAGCCAAACAGGAGTGAGTGGCTTTTCCCCCGGGGAGCAGGAAAGAGTGAAGGGGAAATAAACATGCAGCAGATGGAACTGGAATGGGCACAAATAACCTCTTGGCTGTCGGACCTGACCTAGATAACAGAGCATTCTCTGTAATTATTTCTTTGTGAATTAACTATTACCAACCCCAGTCTCACCACCCACACAGACACCCCACGGAGGGTCACACCACACCCAAGAACGAATCGCGAGTGCTCAGAGATGTGCAGGGAGCCCCGGGCCCACCACTTCCTAACTACGTGACCTCAGGCCAACGACTCTAACTCCAGCTTCAGTTCCCTTATCTGTAAAACAGTACCCACTTCACCACGGTGTCGTCAGGCTTCCCTGAAATACTTTGCATTGGGTGCTTGGCACAGGGCCTGGGACAACAAATAGCAGCTTATTATATCAAGGTGGAGTCAGAGAAGACAGCCTTTAACTCATCCTCTGATCTTAGAGCCCAGCCCTTGCATCAGGTAGGGGCCCAGAACCTTGTTTCATCCTCACGATCGTGAGCGACTCTCCTAATACACACGGTTAGAGCGACTTACTGCTCACACCTGCGTGGGACCAGCCCTGGGGGCAAGCAGCTGGCTCTATGGGGATCCACGTGCCGTCCCTGCCCAGGGTCGTAGGGAGGGCAGTCCTCAGAGCAGAATGGTTTGGCAGCTGGTGGTCTGCACAAACTTTCCCCTGGTTTTTCTCCTTCTTTTTCCCAGCTCGGTGCTTCCTAAACCTTAGTGCACCAAAGAATTCCCATAAAGAGGCGAGAGACCTAAACGTGTGCTGAGCCCAACGAGTGTCTGCGGACTCGTGAGATGGGCTTTGAGCACACTCCTTTCTCCCTTCTCCTGCTGCCTAAAAAACCTAACCGCCCGCCCTGCGCCTGCCTGACCCGTGACCCTGTGGTCTTTCTGCAGGGGGCTGGGGGTTGGGGGCCGGGGCGACGGCCCAGCCTACGCACTGGTTGGCGTCTTTCTCCTCGGGCTCCTCAGAGGCGTCCTCGCACTCCTTCAGCCTCCAGTCCATGATGTAGCCGATGACGGGGGCCGTCAGGAGGCAGAGCAGCTGGAGCACGCCGAAGATGGAGGTGTACAGGGCAACTGGGGAGGAAGATGGCGCGTCAAGTCACGTGGGGGTCCTGGCAGAGAGCCCTGGGACGGGCGCCGGTACCGACGGGCACCAGTACCCACGGGCCCTTCTGGGGTCTCCCTTGTCACTGTGGGTCTTGAGGGGAGCCCAGAGACCCTAACCTCTGAAATCAAAGGGGGAGCAAGGGGCAGGTCACCCTATTCTCTGCTCTAAATCCCCTGCTTGTTTCCAGGAATGGGCGAATGAAACCCAGCATGTCACAGTGACCTCCTCCAGAAGCTCAGGGAAGTCGCTGATTTGGGAACCACACGATTACCGACGCCCGTGACTGAGGTTTTGTGTGTGACTTGCCACTAGTTTTCTGCCTCTAGAAATATACCAGGCAGGCGCTGGGCTTCCCACGTCACAGGCTTTGACATCATGTGAGATTTTTCAGAGAAACAGAAGCTGAAAGTTGACTGCCCCACCTCCACCCACACAGTTCTAGCCAAGAGGGACGTCAGGAGCTCAGGGCAAGGAGATTCTGGGTTGAATGGAGTGAATGTCACAACGTTCCCCGACAAGCCCCCTGCTTACCCGTGGCCATCACTGCATCAAGAAAGCAAAGGCGAAAGGGCAGAAAGGAGAGAGGTTAGCACAGAAATCTCAACAGCTGTTATAGAGAGGAGGGGAGAGGTGGCCGGCCAGCTCTGGGCCCAGCACGCACTCCACGGCCCCCCAAGACGTGATGCACAGCGCTCAGAGGAGGCTGAGCTCGAGCCAGGCCTCTGGGAGTGGGTTCAGGAGAGGGGGCCCAGCCCGGGCACCTGCTGACGTTTTCCTGACCACTGCTGCCGCAAGCCCGTGGTAGTGACCGTGGCGGGCACCGTGATGGGGAAGTGGCTTGCGTGTGAAGGCAAAATCAGAGCCCCTCCTCCACTACCACTCAGCCCCTGGGGCACTACTGCTGTGTCACAGTTACCTCTTGCTACACTCGGGGAGACGGGAAGGTCAAAGAATCCTCCCCGGACACCCTGCCAAAGCATCTGACACCATGGTTCTCCCCTAGACAGCCAGAGCTGGTCTCCCTCCCAGCGCACCCGGCTCCCTGACCCTACAGCAGCCCCCCTGGGCAGACCCAGGGCTGTGGGTGTTGGGTGCAACAGGTCACAGGAGCAGGATGGGGAAAACCAATGCCCTGCCCGCCACAGACCAAACTTCCTAGCCCGACTTCCTCTACTTCTTGAAAGTGTCTTTTTTGAATGTAGAAGATAGTTGGAAAAATTCCTTCCGGGCAGCAGCAGATTTTTCAGAGAACTCAAGTAAAAGACTGTGACTCAGCAACAGGCAGAATTGCCTTCCGAGGGCCAGGCCGGGCTATTCCTATACACCTCAGGGTCTCCACCACTCTGGGCCTCAGTGTTCACAACACTCAGCTTTCCAAAGAGATCAGCTTTTCAAAGTGCGTTCTGCAGATTTTTTTTTTTTTTTTTTTTTTTTTTTGAGACAGAGTCTCGCTTTGTTGCCCAGGCTAGAATGAGTGCCGTGGCGTCAGCCTAGCTCACAGCAACCTCAAACTCCTGGCTCAAGCAATCCTCCTGCCTCAGCCTCCCAAGTAGCTGGGACTACAGGCATTCGCCACCATGCCCGGCTAATTTTTTGTATATATTAGTTGGCCAATTAATTTCTTTCTATTTATAGTAGAGACGGGGTCTCGCTCTTGCTCAGGCTGGTTTCGAACTCCTGACCTCAAGCAATCCGCCCGCCTCGGCCTCCCAGAGAGCTAGGATTACAGGCTTGAGCCACCGTGCCTGGCCCGTTCTGCAGATTTTAATGAGTGCCACACAAAACAAGGTTTCCAGAGGTAGAAATTTAGGGGAACATCGCTGGACTAAACAAAGCTAAATCAGTGTTATTTTTTCCTATCAAGTTCCTTAGGGCCTTACTCTGTAGTGTTCACTCTGAGTTTTTGCAAGGGCACAGGCCAGTGTTTCCCCACTTTGCTTGGCTATCGGACTCCCATTTTTACAGTAGAACCGGTTATATTATCTGATTCCCTTTGCTATCATCATCTTTTGATTTCTTGTTCCCTTTAAACACTCATAATTGATTCTTTACAATGCCTAAGGTATCTTCCCCTTGATAAAGACAAGTAAACCAACAACAACAAAAAAAGCTGCACACCAGCAAGACTGCCAATAAAAAGGATTTTCCAAATGTGTTTGTCCCGCTCGGGGATGACTAAAGCTGACTCAGCTCGGGCCCTGGGGAAGTACCGACTTTCTTTGTGGGATCAAAAGCCCTCATCAGCTGAAGACGTTCTGTGCTGTTCTGGAAAGTGGCGTGTAGGTTATCGGTGCTGTTTACTGGAGTTAGCAAGCCTCGACTGGATCACACACCCGGAGGAAGCCTCTGCCCTGCCCTGTCTCGCAGTTTTCATGATGTAGATCTCAGTGAGGGCCAGACTGCCCGGGAGTCTGCAGCCACAACAACCACCCTCCCCTCGGCACCCAGGGTCTCCGCCAGCAACCCTGCCGCTTTTCCAGGGGATTCACGGTGTTGGGTCCAACCAGCTGTCATTCAGCAACGCCCAGGCGGGCACTCTGTTCTGTGCCGCGTTTTCGTTTACAGACACACACCTCAACCCTCCCCCTTGGGCACTGGAAAATACCCCCCACACCCCAAACACATGTAGCTATTTCGGTCCATCCCTCCCTCCTAAACCGGGAGACCCTGACGGGGAGGTGGAAGAACATTTGGGACTGGCTGTGATGCAACAGCTCTGACATGCAAGCAGCGCCTCTGATGCTGCCGGTTCAGGGCCCTGCTGGTCCGACTCAGCCTGACACAGTCCGGCCCGTGGCCGGCGGGCTCGACTCGGGCCAGGGATAGTGACCAGCACTCTCGGGGGCTGGGCCGCCTACCTGTCTTCTGGTCACCGCTGACCAGGAACTTGAGGATGTTGTTCATGGCCCCCATGTAGAAGATGAGCCGCAGCTGAGTGACACACATGGTGACCAGGCTGAGCAGCAGGATGGGGCTGAACACGCTGTGCATGAACGAGGGCGCCGCTGTGGGGAGAGGTGAGGGGCTCAGGGCCGAGGAGCAGAGCCCACCTGCCATCCAGGGGCCAGGTGTGTGTGTGAGGGGAGGCTCAGTTCCCTGTGCAAACCGCCCCAAGCTGGAGGCAAGGATGGGGACCTCCGGGACAGGCCGGGTGAGGGTCATGGTGCTAGGGCTGCAGTGGGGTCACCTGCGTGAAACCAGAGTTGGGCAGATCCCTTTACCTCCGAGCCTTAGTGTGCTCATCTGCAGAGCAGGGCGGGCGGGCTGCCTCCCCTTCGGGGAGGAGTGGGAGTGGAGTGAGAGGATACCCACTAGGCCCTCGGCCAGGGGTGCCCCTGATCAGGATGCCCCCAACCATGTCACCCAGGTATGGGTGTGGACCCCCTGATGGTGTCTCGGGGCCACGAGGTAGGTACCTGCAGCATCTGGCTGGCACTTCACCTCCAGGTCGACAGTGGACAGGCACAGCTTGTGGCCCTCCTGCAGCGCTGCTTGCTCCTTGGCGTTCCTCATGGAGCTGCCCACGCTGAGGCGGCGCCCCACTGTGGTCACCTGCTTGTAGAACTGCTTCCCTGTGATCTTGTGGTCAAAGCCCAGCCAGCTGAACTTGATCTTCACCCTAGAGGCCCCAGGAGAGTGTCTGTTGGCACTGCCAGGGACCCTGGCTGGGGTGAGGCTGGGGCAGAGGGCACATCTACTTACGAGTAGTCCATGTCCTCTGGCCCCGGGAAGGGCTCCAGAGGCCAGTTGAAGAAACAGTTGAGGAAAACCAGCCCGGAGCAGCCGGCCCAGACCACAAGGATGATGATGAAGGAGATACCAGCGTCGTAGATGAGCTGCCAGGCACAGTGGGGTAGGGTGGGACAGGGAGCACAGTGAGCAGAGGGAAGCCAGAGTGGGCAGCAGGCAGGGGGCATCGGCAGCCCCCGCCGTCCCTGTGCTGAGCGGCATGAGGAGGCACAGCCCTGTTGGCCTGGGTGTTGGGGCATCAGATACCCCAGGTTCCAATAATCCCAACTCGTTTGCACTTGCTAGTTATCTGGGCCTGGCATGTCATTAACCCCTGTGCCTCCAATCTGGACTAGATGTCTGTGTTGGAGAGGCCTTCCTTGACCACTCCCACCGCCTCACTGTCTCCTGGGCTCACAGGGAACAGGCTAAGATGGCTGAGATGACTGTGCTTCTTGGTTCATTTGCTCATCTAGTGTTAGTTTAGCTCCCTGAAAACAGGAACCTGCTAGCCTCGTCCATGGATGATTCTCCAAAGCCTTGAAGAATACACGTGGCAGGTGCCAAAAAAATACTCAAGCATGGACAAATGTGCTTCCCTTTGATGCTCTATGAAATGACTGTACACTGGCACGTGTCCCCATGGTGTTGGGGGACTAGTGGGTGTGACCCTGGCAGAGTGCTCAGCACAGGGCCTGGCAGCATGTTAGCTGTTATTGTCATGAGCGCCGTTTATTTCCAGCAGCTACACAAGAGTCCCTAAAGTACTGGCAGACAGCTGCCCAGCTCACCAACGAAGCCAGCGGCAGTTAGACACTGGGAGAAGGAGGAGGGGGAACTTATAGGGTCCTCCTTGCTCCAGAGACACGAGAATCCCTGTTAGTCTACGGGACGGCTGCCCCCAGATTCCCACCTCCTACCCTCTTGATTCCTGGGTGACCTGCCCACGCACACCTGAGGAAAGGGGCTGTCCCTTAATGCCAGAGGAGGGAGAAGCCCCCCTGAGGAAGCCCTGGCAGAGCCGCAGGGTTTGGGTAGGAGCTGGGGCCAATGGACAGTGAGGTGTTTGCTTCATCCTGACCCTGTGTGACTTCCACAGGCTCCGAATCTGCCTGGGAGGGAAACAGCTGAACCAACTTGGCTAACGGGGAGCAACAGCGCCACAACAACAGGCTGTGGGCGGGGGAGGCTGGAGCTGGACTCAGGATGGGAGACAAACTCGCCACCCTTTCCCTACCCCGGCCCAGAAATGCACAGGCAGCCAGCGCTACCCTGCAGTGATGCGCTTGAATCTTCCATCCCCCGTGGCCCAGCGGTTTTCTTTTTTCACGCCTGTGAAGCCCAGGTGTATCCTGCCCAGGTAGGAGTGGTGGGGAGGGGCCACCCCCAGCACCCACGGTTACTTCTCTCTTCAGAAGAGAGGAAGGAGCCTTGGGGGAGGCCTCTGCACAGACACTACTACAAAACAAACGTGCTGGAAACCCGCCAGCCACACCCTCACCTTGATTCCTGGGAAGGTGACTGCTGAGGAGGCATAGGAGCCAATCATCAAGGCAATAAACGTGGACCGAAGGTCTCCGAACATGTTGGGCAGCTGAAAGATAAGAAACAAGGAAACCTCAGCAGAGAGACTCACAGAGGATAGGTGAAGGAGGGGGACAGAGAATCAAGGCACTGTCAGGCCCCTATCTTACCTGCCCCCCTCCCTGTGTGAGTCACAGGGGTTTAGTTCACGGGTGATTACTGCTAATTGAAGTTTTTCCTTCCTGGGCTGAGGTTGATGAGGGGAAGGAAGGAAGATAATGCAGAAATTGGACTCCAGACATACAGAGTTGTTTGACTTTCTGGGATAGGCCAGGGGCCCTGTTGTCTTTGCAGGGTTACAGTGAGATGCCAGAGAGCAGCGTTATGAGCCTCAGGCATCCCTCACAGGAAGAAGGCCTGTTAAAAATAAGAAACTATTTGGGGATAATAGCATCATTTTATAAATAAAAATATCAGCGTCCCAGAAGGACCAGATGTCAGCAAAAGCTGCTTTCAGTTTTGAGAGGGTAGGTTTCTGGAAGGTGCCAATCAGAATTCTACAGTTCCCTCGGGGCTGAGAAGGAAGCCATCCTAGGATTCCTGCTTCTGAATTTCTAAGTGTAGGTAGGAGATTCTCTTCCCACTGGATGTTTTGGCCCAGTGATCAGCTCCTGAGAAGGCCGGTGGTGAGAACGGCTCAGGCCCTCTGCCCAGCGAGGCCACTCTCGCCATCTCGCATCAGCTCTTGCTGGGTGCAGGGCAAGAGAGGACCCATCTAGATATGACTTCAAGCTAAAGCCTCAGTGATTCCACAAAAATTTGGGCCTGGTAGACTATTACAACAGGGTTGTGTTAGGTGAACATGATAACCACCACACTACGGAAACCTTGCTACAATAGGGTTGTGGATTCAAACAGACATGAGGCAAAATACATCCTCCCAAAGAACCAGCCACAGCTTCTCTAGCTTCAAGAGTGATTGCACCACATGCTGTGATTTCCCATCCACACCCATACTGTCCCTGGCATTGGGAGCTGTTCTCTGAAGAGCTACGCCAACCTACTTCATCGAATTCAGGCTATTTATATGGACCTAGTCAATGTCCCCCTCTCCCATTTGTTTTGAATCATCTTTGTTTGGAGGCAGTTTGAACTTGGCTGCATACCTGTTCCTCATCCTTTCTGCCTGTTTCACCCACAATTAAAAATGAGTAAGGGACATCATCAAAATTAAAAGGGACACCTTTTTACTTGTGCTTCAAAGGACACTATCAAGAAAGTGAAAAGAATGCACACCCATGGGAGAACATTTTTTACAAATCGTATATCTGATAAGGAGCTGGTATTTAGAATATATAAATAACTCCTACAACTCAATAATAAAATGATAAAAAACCCATTTTGAAAATGGGTAAAGAGGCCAGGCACGGTGGCTCACACCTGTAATCCTAGCACTCTGGGAGGCTGAGGCAGGAGGATCCCTTGAGCTCAGGAGTTTGAGGTTGCTGTGAGCTAGGCTGACACCACTGGACTCTAGCCTCAGCAAGACAGCGAGACTCTGTCTCAAAATAAATAAATAAATAATACTTAATAAAAAATAAATAAACATAGAGTAATCATATACTTTTGGGTCTGTACCACTCTTAGGTACAGACCCAAAAGAAATAAAAGCATATGCCTACACTAAACGTATACATGAATGTTTATAGGAGCATTCTTCATAATAGTCAAAAAGTGGAAACAACTTAAATGTCCATCAGTGCTCTGGGAGGCCAAGGTGGAAGGATTGCTCAATGTCAGGAGTTCGAAACCAACCTGAGCAAGAGCGAGACCCCCATTTCTACTAAAAATAGAAAGAAATTAATTGGCCAACTAAAAATATATAGAAAAAATTATCCGGGCATGGTGGCGCATGCCTGCAGTCCCAGCTACTTGGGAGGCTGAGGCAGAAGGATTGCTTGAGCCCAGGAGTTTGAGGTTGCTGTGAGCTAGGCTGATGCCACGACACTCTGGCCCAGGCAACAGAGTGAGACTCTGTCTCAAAAAAAAAAAAAAAAAAAAAAAATGCAGTATGGATACATGCTACAACATGGATAAATCTTGAAAATATAATGCTAAGTAAAGGAAGCCACTCACAAAAGACCACATATTACATGATTTATATAAAATGTTCAGAATGGGCAAATCTATGGAGATAATAGATTAGTGGTTGCCTAGGGCTGTAAGTAAATAGAGAGCAACTGCTAATGCGTGTAGGATTTCTATTGGGAGTGATATAATTGATTGTGGTGATGATTATGAATCTGAATACACTAAACACCAATGAGTTGTACACTTTAAGTGAACTGTATGGTATGTGAATTATATCTCAATAATGCTGTTATAAAAATATGAGTAAGGGACTTCAGATGTTTTGGGATCCCAGGATTAAAAAGGAACATGAACAAATCTATAGTGTATGGCCAACTAGGCCCCCTTCTGGAATTAGGATGGGGTGGCCAGCCAGGTTCCCCATAGAATTCCCAGCGCACAAAGAGCTCTTCTCCAGCCCCCAGGCAGAGTGGGCCCTTTGTCCTTCCAGACTTTGCAGAGAGGGTTGGAAGAGAACCAGGGGCATAAAGAAGTTCTTAGGCCGGGCGCTGTGGCTCACGCCTGTAATCCTAGCTCTTGGGAGGCCGAGGCGGGCGGATTGCTCAAGGTCAGGAGTTCAAAACCAGCCTGAGCAAGAGCGAGACCCCGTCTCTACTATAAATAGAAAGAAATTAATTGGCCAACTGATATATATATAAAAAATTAGCCGGGCATGGTGGCGCATGCCTGTAGTCCCAGCTACCCGGGAGGCTGAGGCAGAAGGATCACTTGAGCCCAGGAGTTTGAGGTTGCTGTGAGCTAGGCTGACGCCACGGCACTCACTCTAGCCTGGGCAACAAAGCGAGACTCTGTCTCAAAAAAAAAAAAAAGAAGTTCTTTCTAGCAGGAGACAAAAAAAACACGATGTGCTCATGTGTGCCTGGGCACACCCAGGTGAGCACTACAGGTGCCCAATCTCACTCTTTGAGCACCTGCTTCCCAGGTATGCTGCAGTTCAAAGGAAATGCCTCAGTTCCCAAGCTCAGATATTCGGGCTGTTCCATGTGGGTTACTCCAGCAAGGCAGCCTTGTAGGGAAAGCATCTCTGGGGACATATCCACCCCAGGGGGAGTCCAAAGATCAGTTCTGCTTATGTGAAAGGAGGAAACTGTTCCTGCCTGGGATGCTAAACCAGACAGGGCAGATAAAGAAAGACAAGGACAAAAGAAGGCTTAGAGCTCAACCAGAAGAGCAGATGGAGGGCAAGAGCCTGGCCTTACTGGCGCAGGGGCAAGTGAGGCAAACACTTTTGTTGCTGCAGTCACCTTTGGGCACAAACAGTGTCTCAAACTTCTCAAAAGGATTAGGGAATGTTCCAGAAAAGCAGACAGCTTGCTAGCTAGGCCTTTTCTTTCTACCTTCCTAATCTCAAGAATCCCTTAACCCTAACCCAGGCTAGAGGCCAAGAGAACCACAGGGTTTGACGCAAGCACATGGCCCCGCCTGACCTTCTGGAGTCTTCTACCTAGCACTAGATCCAGGACAGAAAAGAACAGAACCTAGAAGAGGCTGACTTTCACCTGTCCATGGGTGAGACCTTTGCTCTTAGGCCCTCCAGCTGCCCTCCTTCCTACCCTGACTCTCCCTTCCTGGAACATTCTCATCATCACCAAAAATATTCTTTTTCCCAACATGTTATCTTGGTCAGCAGGGCCATTGCTAGGGGAGGATGGAGCCTCCAGGCAAACCACATTATACAGCTTTCCTTGTATTTCACAATTATTGGATTTTTTCCTGATTAGAAAAATAATGTATGTCCATTATAAAACATTTGGAAAACCACTCCAATATAGCCATGTTACCATTTCCATATATCTCCTTTTAACCCTTTTCTTGTAAACACCTACAACTTTTTAACATAACTAAGAATATATGGTACCTATTGTCTTATAAACCTTTTCTTTTTTACTTTATGTTTGATAAATGTTTTCTAATATCATTTACTATTCTTCTTCAACATAATTTGTGATGGCTGCCTAGTATTTCCTTATCTGGATGGTCCTGTAATAGATGCAATTATTTCTCTGATGTTAGACCTCAGGTCCTTTAAATGATTTATTACAAATAATATTTCAATGAACATTCTTGAGGATAAACATATGTACACATAGCTATTATTTCTTTAAGGTAAATTCCCAGAAGTAGAATCATCAGGCAAAACTTTTAAGGCTTTGTGACACTGTGCCAAAGTGCCTTCCAGAAAATTTAGACCAGCTGATACTCCCGCCAGCATTGTAGGGTCTGCTTCACTGAAGCCTCACCAGCATTGTGTGTTATGCCCACTTTTAATATTTGCCACCAACAGCCTTGTTTCAAAATCTGATTTTTTTGGCCAGGTGTGGTGGGCTCTTGCCTATAATCCTAGAACTCTGGGAGGCTGAGGTGGAAGGATCACTTAAGGCCAGGAGTTCCAGACCAGCCTGAGCAAGAGTGAGACCCGTCTCTATAAAAAATAGAAAAATTAGCTGGGCATCATGGTGCATGCCTATAGTTCCAGCTATATGGGAGGCATGGGGACCGCTTGAGGCTGCAGTGAGCTGTGATGACATCACCGCACTCTAGCTTGGGTGACAGAGTGACACCCTGTCTCAAAAAAAAAAAATTATGTTTTTATATATATGGATGAAATGAATCAAAGACTGATATCTGCTTCAAAATAATCTGGATGGTGGGTGAAGGCAGAAATCAAACTGCCTCCAGTTTTCATTTCAATGTAATGATATCTCAGTAAGTTGATAACTGTTGAAGTTGCAGGATGGGTATATGTATGGTTCATTACAGTTCATTATACTCGTCTCTCTAATACCATGTATACTTAAATTTTTCCACAATTAAAAAAAGAAATTTTTAAAAACTTAACATTTATTTGATTACTAATGACTTTGAACATTTCTCTACGATTTTAAACATCAGTCATGCATGTTCCACATTTGTCCTTTCTTTCTATGGGGATGTTAAACTTTCTTTTTTATTTATTTATTTATTTTTTTATCTCAAATTCTGTGGGTACAAATATTGTTAGGGTTACATATCTTGCCCCTGCCCCCGCTCCCCACCCCACTCTGCCAGAGCTTCAACCGTGTCCAGTCTTCAAGCAGTGAGCCCTGCACCCAATGTTAAACTTTCTATATAGAATTTGTGAAGGCTCTTTATATATTAAAGACATTCACATTTTATAAATATACTGTAAGTATGTTTTCCTAGTTTTTCCTTCAACTTTTCTTTTGACCAACAGAAGTTTTAAAATAGGTAGTCAAAGTGTGTTTCAGTTTGCAGGGACTGCTTAGCATTTGTGTTCAATGAAATCTCTTGGAAAAGAACATAAAGGATGACCTTAAGCAGTGAAACCCAAAGCATAAACATCCTGACCATAGTCAATGTGTAGTCACAAAAGAATAACAAGCACAGGAGAAGAAAGGGTTTCCCTGTGGACACTAATTATTTTTAAATGGTAATACTAATACTAATTTGTGTTTTATCCTTTAGGCTGCTTCCTTTTCTTCCTCCCAGAACAGTCACACCTGCAGGGGAGACTTCCCTCATTTGCTGTGTCCGGGAGGAGCTAGGTTGATCAGATTTTGCTTATTATTAAGTAATAATATATATAATAATAGCAACTCTTTAACACCTACCCTATATATGATATTTAAAACCCTCAAAGCAACCATATGAGGTAGGTGTCACTTATTTATACTCACTTAATGGGTACAAAACTTAAGGATTAGAAAAGTCAAGGGACTCTCCCAAGTTAGTAATGGTCAAATTTGGGATCCAAACCAGGTCAAGCCTGTGCCCATAGCCACCAGACTACACTGCCTCTCACAAGCCTCACATGGCCCTGGCCAAAGCACACATCAGTTTAGGCCCCGAGGCAATCACCCTCATGTCTCAGCCTCTTTCTTGTTCCTTATCGAGCACCCAGTATGCTTCCCCCACAGAGATTCCTTACATCCATTCCGATGCTCCTTCTAGACCCATCTGTCCCTGCCCTCACCCATCCGTGGCTTCCTTGGCTGACCGCCCCACGGTCCAGGGCCATACCGAATGGATGTGCATCTGCCGTTGGACTCTCCCCGTGTCATCTTCACATCTGGGTCTCCTCCCCCACTGGCCTGGACGTCCCTCCTCGCTCACCCTCTCTCCTGTCTTCTGCCTCCGCCCAGTCTCAGCTGCACATAATGGCCACTCAGATGCTGCAGTGCTGAGCCCTGGTGCCGGCCTCAAGGGCCTGGTGGAGGGGCACCCACCAGCTCTGCTGCCAAGTAGGAAGCCGGTGCTGTGTCCCATGGCAGGTGCTGGGAAAACACTCGGCAGAGGCTGGTTCCTGACTCCCAGCTGCACTCCAGGTGGAGAGCACACCCCTCTCCCAGCTCTTGGGTGCTTGCCATAGTCACCCTGCCGCTTCTTGGGCAGGGTTGCCTCTCCTGAGGACTGAGGCTTGAGTGGGCAAAACCCGCCCTGCTGGCCTGGACTCTACTTGGCCTCCATGAGGCCTCACTCACAGGGAAAGTCTGTGACTCAGCCCTCGCAGCCCCTCCGCTGCACCATAAACAGGCCCGGCTGTGTGACCTTCCCCGAGGGGAAAACAGCAGCTGCAGGCCCCTCCCCTGGCATTCTGGTCACAGAGAATGCCGGCCACTGCACAAGAGTCCCCAGAGGCCAAGACCCCGTGACAGTGAGGCTGGGCTGTCCCGCTTGGGGAAAGGCTGAGGGACTGTTGGCAGGCAGGGACAGAGGGCCACTGTGAAACACCTCGGCACTGACTTTCCAAATCCACGGCCCCTGTGTCCACCAGCCCCAGGGGCACACCCTGGCCCTCAGGGAGAGGCCCCTGCAGCCTGGGTAGGCTGCAGAGCTAAGCAGTGGGTGGGGGCTGACACTCTGGCCCTCAGGCCCCTTCCAGAGAGGATCCTTGTCCTCAGGTGGCTGGTGTCCACACCCGGAGTTCTGTACAGCCTGTATGGATCAGGATCCAGGTACCAGTCTGGACAAGCGGACTCGGCAAAGCTGAGCTATTTCCTAACCCCAGACAACCAGGCACCTCCCAGCACACGCTGCTGAGAAGGTCCTTGTGGTCACCTTTTTGCTTCACTGCTGAAGGGGTGGGAAAGGGAGCAGTCCCCTCCCCTGCCCACCTCCCCAGCCTTCCCAGCCAGGTCTAGCCCGGCTGATGCCACTGCACTTTTTGTCCACCCCAAATGTGTCACGTGCTGGAGCAAATTCATGAGGCAGAACCCTCTGATGGACAAATTCTTCCCAAGCCAATGGCAATCAGCTGACTGCTTTGGGTTCCCAAGGCCAAGGACAGAAACACAGGGAGGGAGGTGGAGAGGCAGAACCAGCACTGGGCACCAGGACAGTCCTGCTCACCTGGCACCTGGATTGTGCGGGGCTGGCCGGGAAGCATGGTGGGACCCTCTCCTGGCTGTAGACACGGGGTCCCCTGAGCAGAAATGCCAGACCCTTGCCCCTCTCTGGGGGCACTCGCTCCCCTGCCCTTCTTTCAGGTATTTGAAGAGGGATGTCTATTCTGTTTGCTTCACCCTCAGATCCCATCTCCCACGGGACCATTTTTTCCTCGGGTTTAAAGTCAGATTTCCTATGAATCCGATGGGCAAAGCCCACAGAGAAATCTTTCATGAAATGCAGCCTGGCAACTTGTGTCACCCCTTTGCTGTGAGGGTTTCAGCTCAGAGCTCTCTGACCCGCCCACACTGACAGGGGTCAGGGTAGTGAAGTGGAAAAGATACATTCGCAATTTTGGCTGCATCTGCTCCCATCTCCAAGCAACCCCGGCCCCGGATCGTGGGGTGGCGACCCAAAGACGCCGCCCCAGTCGCCGGCCGGTGTTTGTGCTCCAGCTGATGAAGCGAGTTAAAGGGTTGTACAAACGCAAGGCATTGGGCAAACAGATCAGAGTGTGCCGTCCAGATGTCCAGGCTGCGGCTCCACACCGTGGGGAGGGCTCTGTACCCATGGCGTGACCTGGCACCCGCCCTCCAAGGATGCCACACACTGGCCCAGGTCACCTGGCATGGGATCCAGCCTGGCCCCTCTGAGCCTCCACTCTAGGGGAAGAAACCCCCTGAGAGCGCAGACCTCCCAGGCTCTCGGGGGAGGGCTATCGGCCATGTCATCCCAGACGGTGAGGAAAAGGCATTTTGCCAGCCTGGGGCCGCCTTTCCACCAATGGAGCAACAGCTCACAGCCCCTGCTCATCTTTATTTAGACCATAGCCCCTGCAACACAAAACCCTTTGGGACTGAGAAAGTCCCCGAGTTAAGGCTTCCATGGCAACGCATTCCCCCAGATTCCTCCCTAGGTTATCAGGGAGCAATTATCTATAGCCCCAAAGCGGTTGGGTTGTACATTAGATTTATGAAGCTCCTAAAGGCAATCCTGAAGACTCCTTTGTCCCCAAAATTAGAACATGGGTGGGAGACACAAACAGAAAGTGCCATTGTGCTGATAGCTAGGCGTCTCTGGAAGCTGATCCTGACAGTTCTGCTTTTTAAAGGCCTGGGCGGTGTCAGAGTGAGATTCAGCGCTGCTCAGCAGAAGCTTTGGTCAGCCCAAGAACATTGCCCAACCGCTCTGGCTCTGTCCTCGCTGACCTGCGTCTCATTTCTCTTTCAGAGTCCATTCTCAAAAGAAGTAGGTGCTAGAGCCTTCATCAGAGACCTCATGGGATAGGGGGATATCCAAGGAGACCTCTGCAGGCTGGGGGTGTGGAAGGGGAAAGAGATGACTTGGAAAGTACATAAGGAGCTGGCCTGTGCAACTAGAGGGGGCGGGGGTTGGGGGTGGGTGTCAGCCCCTGCCCTCAGACAGGGGGAACAGTGACTTTGCAGCTTCTTAGAGCCTCTAGACCAAAGGCTAGCAATTTTTTTATGTGAGAGGCCAGATAGCAGATATTTTAGGCTTTGCAAGCCACATGGTCCCTGTCACAACTACTTAAGTCTGCTGTTACAGCACAAAAGCAGCCCTAGGCAATACGTAAGCAAACAGGCATGGCAATGCTCTGATAAAAAACCTTCCTTTACAAAAACCAGGAATACTGCCAGGGGCGGTAGCTCACACCTGTAATCCTAGCACTTTGGGAGGCCCAGGAGGAAGGATAACTTGAGCTCATGAGTTGGGAGGGAGGATACCTTGAGCTCAGGAGTTCAAGACCAGCCTGAACAAGAGCAAGATCCCATCTCTACTAAAAATAGAAAAATCAGCCGGTGTGGTGGTGTGGTAGTGCACGTCTGTCCTCCCAGCTACTTGGGAGGCGGAGGCGGGAGGATCACTTCAGCCCAGGAGTGTAAGACAAGCCTGGGCAACATAGTGACATTCCATCTCAAAATATTCTTGAAAAATTAAATTAAAAAAAAAAAAAACACAAAAAAACAGGCATGGTCTGGATTTGGCCCAGGCGTGGTGGTTTGCTGACCCCCTGCTCTAGATCCAAGAATGGGGACAAGGCAATGAGCCCCCAGACTCCCCTAGACACATCCCTGGTAACCAAACACTTTGAAATGGTAATCAGGTGATTCTCTTGCCTGGTCAACCTGGGGCCTGTGTGGCCTTTTGCCTCTCAGAGGGAGAGCAAGGCACTAGTAGAAATGCTCCTACCAGGTGGTTTTTAGCCGTCACACACACCTGTTGGGAGCTGATGAAAGCAATGGACCCTCTCAACCCCCTGAAAGACACAGCTGAGCAGCATGTACACACGTACTCGTTTGCATACCATTCCAGGGGGTGTGCAGCCCTCCTGGAACCTACTCCTGTACCATGGAGAGAACTAACAACCCTAGGGTAAGATCCCTTGCTCACTCAGAAAGAGAACTTTGTATTTGAAAGAGCTCTTCCAAATCACTTTAAAAAAAAAAAAAAAAGATAAAGAACCCTGTAGAAAAATAGACAAATGACACAAAGAAGCAATTCACAGGAGAAACACAAATGACCAATAAAGCAGTGAAAGCATGCTCTGCCTCACTAATAATTAAAGACATCTGAAAAATCATGGTATATCATTTTTTACCAGATCAGACTGGCTAATGTTTAAAAGGTGAACGATACGGTGTTAGAGGGGGTAGGGAGAAAAAGGCACTCCCTTACCTGCTGGTAGGCTTGTATCAGCAGGTAACCTTTCTAGACCATTTAACAGTACATTTTAAATTTGAAAACATGCTCATTCTGTAGCCCAGCAATTCCACTTCCAGGAATTTATTTTACAGAAATACACGTACAGGGATGTTCACTTCAGCAGCATTCATAAATTGTAAAAATTGGAAACCAACCCAAATGTCCATTAGTAGGAAAATGGTTGAATAAATCATGGCACATCTATTTTAAGGAATAATATGGAACTGTTTAACATGAGGTAGATCTCTAGAGTTTAAAATAATAAGGCAGATCTCTAAGTACTAACAGGAAAAGATGTAAAAGATATATTAAGTAAAATTGGCAAGTTCTAACAGTTCTTTAGAAAAAAAAGAAAAGAAAAACATTGTTATATGAAGACTAAGAAAATATACTAAAGAAATATATTCTGAAATCTGAAGGTAGACTTAACAGAATTTTAGTCTACAATTTATATTTCTCAAAATGTTGAATTTTTAAAACAAAAACATTTTTTGGTTGGGCGTAGTGGCTCATGCCTGTAATCCTAGCACTCTGGGAGGCTGAGGCAGGCAGACTGCTTGAGGTCAGGAGTTCGAAACCAGCCTGAGCAAGAGCAAGACCCCATGTCTACTATAAATAAAAAAAAAAATTAATTGGCCAACTAATATATATATAAAAATTAGCCGGGCATGGTGGTGCATGCCTATAGTCCCAGCTACTCAGGAGGCTGAGGCAGGAGGATTGCTTGAGCCCAGGAGTTTGAGGTTGCTGTGAGCTAGGCTGACGCCATGGCACTCACTCTAGCCTGGGCAACAAAGTGAGACTCTGTCTCAAAAAAAAAAAAAAAACCCAAACAAACAAAAAAGAAATAAGCTGGACAACTAAAAGTATATATATAAAAAATTAGCCGGGCATGGTGGCATGTGCCTGTAGTCCTGGCTACTCGGGAGGGTGAGGCAGGAGGATCGCTTGAGCTCAGGAGTTTGATGTTGCTGTGAGCTAGGCTGACACCACAGCACTCTAGGCCGGGCAACAGAGTGAGACTCTGTCTCAAAAAACAAAAATAAAACGAAAACATTTTTATTTTTATAATCATAAAAAATAAGAAAAGGAACATTCCGAATCTCTTATTCTGAGCACTACCCAATTAATAAAAAAAAAAAGAAAAAAAAGAAAGGAAAGAGAAGACAAAGTCTTACAGGCCCATTAGATTCTCCTAAAAGTTTCTTGGGCAACAACTGCACAGTTAATATTAAAGTTTTTCTTAAAGGGGATTCACAGTACGGTGGTTTTTACCCATTTATCTTGTACTTTATTACAACAAAGCATCTTTCTGCATCTCAGAGCGTAAACTCCTCAAGTTCAAGGACTGTCTCATTCTTTCATCCCTGAAAGTCAAACCTGCCACGATAGAGGCATAGCGTGACTAAAATAACGGGGGTGACACCGGCTTTTATTTCTCATCATGATGAAAGCGTTGGTGGTTTTCACGCTGTAAAGAACAAACAGAACCAGGACTCCCTGTTTCCCAATTTATACAACTTAATAGAATTTGTGTGCTTTTGACAGTTTGAACATGTTTTTCACAGTTTCGAAATTTGTTTTCCTCTTCGAATTTGAGAGAGGGAGAATGTATCCAATTTTCCTTTAAATCTACCTGGTTAAAAAAAATCAAAATCAAAACGCCCGGAAGAGTACAAAGGAAATCTCCTCGGCACCGACACAAGCAAAGCAACTGAGGTTCCCAGACCTGTGTGTGTCATCCATGCCCTGTGGGACACCCACCCCATGCGCATACCAGACATGCCACCCTGTGCCATGCTCTCCTCACCTAACGCAGATGTCACTGAACGTGCCACTTCCATAGATCTAGATCCAGACAGTCAATCCTTTCCGCCAGGACGAAGCTAACAAGGTAAGTGCAGGAAAGGTGACAGAAAAGACACAAGGCCTGGCTCTGGCTCACTGCCTACAGGCGGGGTTGTGGGGATTCCAGCACCTCCTCAAGCTCCTTAGAAGAGGACTCGAAGTCCCCAGAGCTCCCTCAAAGCTGAACAACTCCCTGCAACAGTGCAACTCCTGACTCCTTAGTGGAAAGAGAAATGAGAAACCAGACTGCACTGCAAGTAGTTAGGGTAGGTATTATGTCTTTAAAACTTTTTTCCTTTTTCACAGGTAAACTGAGGCAGGCAAGATTTCCCTGCTGGATAGAAGTCTCTCTGAAGAGCCTACTACTCTACTATTGTCCCAGTGGCCAACTCTGAATGGCACCTTTGCCCGACCTCCCTTCTTCCCTCAGGGGAAGACTTTTGGGTTCCTTTAACTTTCTTTCTTTCAACCTGTACCTTCCTTCAGCCTCCTCCACCTCAACAAGAAGCCCATTCTGTGATGTCCTGGTGCTCCAGATACGGGGGGCTCAGTATGCGAGGAAACATCTCCCTCCCCAGAAGGGCTGTCTGTACTCCAGCATTTAGGAAACCAAGAAGAGAGGCGGTTTTCCATTCAGTTGTAGACAAAGGTAACGGTCTGGGCTGGGGCAATTCCAAGGGAGCTTTGTTTTTAGACTGTGCTGTTAACCAAATCTCCCGGAGACCCTGGTGACAGCTGCCATGAAAAACAAAAAAAGGAAGTGGGCGACAGCTTTCTGTCTCTGTGCTGCTGTCTTCCCTGGGCACGTGGCTACTGAGCTGCTTCCTCAGCGCCAAAGCCCAGATCAGAAGGCAAGAACTGGGTCACTCTGAGAGCCATGCCCTGCTGCCTACAGGACCTGCCAGCTTGGGAGGCGACCACTGGCTCTATGCCAGGCTGCTTCACCGGCAGCCCCTCTGCCACCTGGGACGTCCAGGCACATGCCGGCAAATGGAAGGCAAGGAAATGGAAACCAATGGAAACTGCCCCAAATTCACAAGCAGATGACTGAATTAGAGATCTTCTTTAAAAAAACTGATACTTACTGTTAATGAGGTAAAGGTCATGCACATCCCACCAAAGCCATTCAGAGACAGGGCGATGAAGATGAGAACTGAGAGAGCTGTAGGGAAACAGAAAGCTGGTAAGTGGGAACCACAGCTGGGCTTCAGGGAGGCCAGGGCCGGGCCCAGTGCCTCCATAGTGCAGGCTCCCAGCAAGTCAGGCTGAATGAATGACAAGCCATCGAGGGTGGCTAATGCTTGGCACCTGGGGAGCTTGCCTATTTAACAGAGCTTAGGCCTTGCAAAAGGTGCACACCCACCCTCCTTTCTCCATTAACATTAGCAGCAAGCAAGAGGCCTAAAGAAATTGCTTCACTGAAACCAAAAATACAGGTTCCTAAAAATCAGTAGATGAACCTGCCTAAGATTTTGGGGAAACTCAAGTCTTATTTTGGTGTTTGTTCTAAAAGTCCATGAAGCAACAGCTCCACATTGGGTGGACCAGGTGGCTTCTAATCCATCCTCACAGTACTGGCCTGGGCTGCCTTGATAGGACTCCGCTCACAACTTCTGCAACACATCGAGGACCACGCCCAGGCTCCTGCAGCTGGCCTGGTTCTTTTTAATTTTTTTTAACAGACAGGGTCTCACTATGTTGCCCAGGTTAGTCTTGAACTCTTGGGCTCAAGTAACCCCCTACCTTGGGCCTCCCAAAATGCTGGGATCACAGCCATGAGCCACCACACCTGAACTCGTCTCTCAGGTTGGCATCAATGAGGCCATCAGGGACTGACTTGGCGATGAAAGTTTGGCGATGAAAGTTTCACACACTCTGGGAGCTTCTCTCAGCCTTCTGTCTGGGGCAGTTGCTCTCTGACCCAGCCATCCATTTCAAATAAGAAATGAGTGAAGGCCTACCAGGTGTCCCCTCTAACTTGAACAGCGAGCACCAGGCCTCGTATAGCATCCAAGAGCAGATGGGCCTGGGAGCACCTCTGGGCAATCTCCCCCCAGCCCCTGATAAAAGGGCGGAGGAAAAGTGTAACTCACAGTTTGGGTTACTTGCTCCATATGCAATTAGCAAGCAGGAAACAGCAAAGCAGGCACTAAAAACCAAGCAGAAATAGCGCATTACTTGTTACTCCTACATCACTCATTGTTATTGTTAATATTGTTATCATTTTCAGAACATTTACATGCATTATTTCATTTAATTAACAAGTCTAAGGAGAATAATTGGCCCCAAATTACTGATGAGAAAAATAAATCTCATAAAAAAAAATAAAAATAAAGCTAGTTTCTCCAAGATCTTTTACCTAGTAAGTGGTTAAGCTGGAATTCAAGCTCCAAAGCCAGATCTTATAAACACCACACTGCACTGCCCTCTCCTACCCCCAGACCAGAGATAGCCAAGGCTCTGAAGCGAGAAAGGGGACCACTGCTTCCTCAGGTTCCTATGCCCTTACCCAGGGATGGACAGAACCCCACTGGGCACGGGGGCAATGAGTGGCTGTTCCCAAATCCCCTCCACTTGGCTCTGTCCTGGGAACCAGCTCTGCAGAGTGAACTGGAGCTGATCCTTCGCCCACTCCCTTCACAGGCACAGGTCTCACTCACTGCAAACCACTGCCCTGCCAGGTGACCACTCCCATTGGGAACTGGGCTGGGGAGGACCCTGGCCTGAGAAACCCAGCTGCTTGGGGAACTGACCCTCACTTTGGCAGACTAGAGGTTTTGGTTTTTGTTCTTTATTTGTAAGAGACAGGGTCTTGCTCTGTCACTCAGGCTGGAGTGCAATGGCACAATCATAGCTTACTACAGCCTCAAACTCCTGGACTCAAGCCATCCTCCAGCCTCAGCCTCCCGAGTAGCTGGGACTATAGGCACGTGCCACCACACCCAGCTAATTTTTCTTATGCTTTGTAGAGACGAGGTCTCGCTCTTGCTCAGGCTGGTCTTGAACTCCTGAGTTCAAGTGATCCTTCCACATTGGCCTCCCAAAGTGCTGGGATTATAAGTGTGAGCTACCTCAACCAGCCAAGATGAGACCAGGGACACATACCCTGGCACCCTAGGGAGGTGCACAAGATAATTTATGAGGGTGCCAATATCCTAACACTTCTTTGTTGTAATTTTTAATCTTATCCATTATCATTTATATTGTTGCATTTGTATCAAAAAGCACATAAAACATTAAAAATGGCATATACATATATCATTTACAATTCCATGTGCTTATATTGGAGGTACATATTGAAAATCTTTTTTTCTAGTGAAGATGTAAGGTCAAACAGATTTTGGAAACCAGTGTTTTTTTTTTTTGAGACAGAGTCTCACTCTGTTGCCCAGGCTAGAGTGTCATGGCGCCAGCCTAGCTCACAGCAACCTCAAACTCCTGAGCTCAAGTGATCCTACTGTCTCAGCCTCCTGAGTAGCTGGGATTACAGGCATGTGCCACCATGCTTGGCTAATATATATATATATATATATATATATATATATATATATATATACACACACACATCTTGTTGTGTCCATCTAGTTGTCCATCTAATTTCTTTCTAATTTTTTTTTTTTAGTAGAGACTGGGTCTCACTCTTGCTCAGGTTGATCTCGAACTCCTGAGCTCGAGCGATCCTCCCGCCTCAGCCTCCCAGAGTGCTGGGATTACAGGCGTGAGCCACCTCGCCAGGCCAAAACCGGTGTTCTTAATAACAAGCAACTCCAGATCCTCCCAGGTAAACTTAGGGTCAGACCTGTGCTTTTCCCATGCAGTACGGGCACATTGCACAGATCACAGTAACTACAGATTCGGTGGCAGATGGGGTAGGAACCCCACTCTGGACAGGCATCTAGGAAGCTGATAGCAGGTACCAGGATTCTAGACAGCAGGGAACTCGTCCCGGGGCCCACCTGCCCACCCCCTGATGGAACCGCACTGACCTGCCCAGCAGCCTAAGCTTCCTCGGGCCGTACTTGTCCATGACGATGCCCAGGGGCAGGGTGATGGCGCTGAGCAGAAAGGAGCCCACAGTGAAGGCCAAATTTAGCATCTCATCCTGGGCCTGGCAGCTGAGCCAGCCATTCATCCAGCTCACCTCCTCGTGCTCTGGCTCTGCCGTGTCCCACATTGTGCCATTGGTGACATTCTCTGTGTAGAAAGGGAGGGAAACCTGACCTCAGGGTCATGGCAGAGATTCCCAAAAATCAGAGGAGCAGGTGCACATTCAGAGCCACCCCATTGGGAATGCCAGGGCTGTCTCTGGACCCCTTGAGTGTTGTGCCACCCCACAGCAGCCTGGGACATCCATTTGGCTCAAGCCCCCTGGAGCAAAAATGCAGAGGTTCTTTTTTTTTTTTTTTGAGACAGAGTCTCACTTTGTTGCCCAGGCTAGAGTGAGTGCCATGGCGTCAGCCTAGCTCACAGCAACCTCAATCTCCTGGGCTCAAGTGATCCTACTGCCTCAGCCTCCCGAGTAGCTGGGACTACAGGCATGCACCACCATGCCCGGCTAATTTTTTGTATACATATTTTTAGTTGGTCAATTAATTTCTTTCTATTTTTAGTAGAGACGAGGTCTCGCTCAGGCTGGTTTTGAACTCCTGACCTCGAGCAATCCTCCCGCCTCGGCCTCCCAGAATGGTAGGATTACAGGTGTGAGCCACCGTGCCCGGCCCCCCTGATATTTTCATAGCATCACCTTCCACATATACTATGTCTTAGAACCTCTTTGGAAAGGTTTTTTTATCAACCAAAGTTATTCGCTTTCACACATGGAGGTGCACCCTTCTTATTCTTCTCACTGGGCTCATCGCGTTACCATCCCCCGTGACCACACTCAGACCCCACTGGGCGCTGAGCCTCCCAGCTTGGTGTGTTGGCCACACCTGAGCTGTAATCCCAACCCTGAAGGGCTCCCTCCAAAGTCCACCCAGCACTGAAACAACACAAACAGAGAGGGAAAAGTGCTGCGGCAGCTGAGGGCGGGAGCGGGGAGGGAGGGCTGGCAAGGCGGCTGGCTGAGAACTCTTCTTGCGGGGACTGCTAGTTAAGAGATGCTGACTAATCCTGCAGAGACAGCAGCAGACTTTGATTAGATGCGAGGTCACACTGGGAGAGTCAAGAAATACTTTCCTCCAAGATAACTGCCTGCCTCCCAATTGCAGCCCTCTGGCGCCAGGGCTGTAAAGCTGAGGTCTGCAAAGGCTTGCTCAGGCCTCTCAGGGCTGTCCCAAGGCCACTGAAAATGATGCTTGTGGGGTGAATCATGCCATATGCTGACCTCTGACCAGTGAACCCTGCTGGGAGCACAGTGGCTGAGAGTGTGGGACTGGGATCTGGCGGCTGGGTTCCAATTTTGGTTCCTCCACTTCTAACTCATATAACCTCTCTCTATCTTAGTTTCCTTATCTGTAAAATGGGAAACTGTAATAATAACATCCATCTCCTAGAATTTGGGGGAAGGTAAATGAGAAAATCTAGATAACATTCTAGAGGTCATAGAAACCACTCAATAAATAATAGCTAAAAGTTATTATTATTATTATTATTACAGTTGTTGGAGGTTTAAGATAGAAGTAATGGTACAACCAGCTGGCAGCAGAGCCGGGCACAGGAACTGGGAGCCCAATCTTCCATGTGTGTGCCAGCGTGAAGACACATCTCGTCTCCCATCGGGCTGTGAGACCTGAAGGGCAGGGACTGTGCTCTAGTCCCTTCTGTGTCCCCAGCATCTCACCCAGGTTCTGGCCCACAGTAGCTCTTTACTGAATGAATAAAAAAAATGGAAGCTGATGACAATGGCCGAAAGGATCAAGAGGGAGGAATGACAGTAGGACATACAGAACTGAGTTGAATACAGAGGGGATTTAAGGAGATTATAGACACAAGGTCAACCACCTGAAGCCACAGAAACAAACCTAACCAGCCAGATTCCTGCCTCCATCACTTTCTCTGTTTTCCAAGAGGCCCTGCCACACTGACAGCCAAAACACATGGCCTGTGCCCTTAGCATCCAGCTCAGAATTGTCCCACATACGACCCCAGCCCACAGGCCTGAGCTGCTTATCCACTGTGGGGTGGCTTCTGGAAAAGGCAGGGTGGCTTCCTGGGTTGGTGCTGGTTTCAGATGTCAGCTCTGCCAGTAACAGTAGGAACTGGATCTGAAGTGAGGGGAACAGGGTCTCCACACAGCAATGGCCATTTCTAGGTCAACACGCAGATATGAGCAAACCAGCCCAGATGCGACAGAGTGGACAGGTGGAGGGGGCACTCCAGGGCCCAGGATGGCTGGCTCATGTGACCTGATCATGGCCATGCTGGTCTGGAGCCAGTTGCTACACTAGGGGATGCAGGATAAGTCAGGGCTTGGGATGCTGCAGGCACTGCTGCAAGCAGGGAGCTGTAGGGGGGCGAGGAGCAGAGTGAGTGAGGTGGCACTGCCTTCGCATAGAGACACCAGCTACACCCCGCCCCCCAGTCACCGCAGAGAGGAACCACAGCTGCATCTCTAAATCCATGACTCTTCTCATCGAGAGACGGAAGATAAAATCCCAAGGCTTTGTACCCAAGGCAGTCTCTCTAATTTTTTAGAAGTGGGGACAGGAGTGGAAACATCTTACATGTTTAGAGATCTGATCATCCCTATAACTAGATGGGGGGCGGGGCGGGGAGGGGACTCTCAAAGAGAGATGTCAGGGTAGAGGCAAGGGTATCTGTCCTTCCCATCTTTTACCTGGAACCACTACATATAGGAGCAGTAACTTTGTACTTTAGGCCACCATCCTTCTTTCCTTTTTTTTTTTTTTTTTAAGGCAAGCACAGTGAAATTTATTAAGGGGGAGCAAGATAGAATTATAGAGCAAGATCAAGATACGGGTTTACAGAGCAAGATATATACGCCAGAGATGACAACTGGACCCCTTGTCATAGCATAAGAGACCTTGGTTGTGGTTTGGGTCTTGTTCTCTAGTGTCCAGATAGGAACCTCCTCATGGTTCAGATGTCATCATGGAACCACTTTGATGGACAGCTGGGAGTTACATGACCTGAGTCTTATTGCGCATGTGGATCTCCCATTATCCTCTCTGTGGGGATTGTGGGGGTGAACCGCAATGTAGATTTAAGCTAATGACAACCTAATTAGCCTTAGGTTGTCCTAAGTCACCTTCACAGACTCTATTGTACCCATGCCTCTTGGCTCGTGGGCTAGAGTCCTCAGCTGGCATGCTAAGTCCTTCTTTCCTTAAACAAATCCCTGCCAATGGGGCCACCTGGCCCTCTGCCCTCCTTCCTCCAGGCAGTGATGTACAGCAACAGATGAGCCTGAGGGTTGATGGGGATCGAGTGGCTTCTCTTGTCTGCTTAGGGAGTAATTTGAGAATCTCCCTCGCTCCTGCAGGGAACAAAACCTTTGGTGAGCCCAGAAGCTCTGTTGGCAGTAAACAGCCCACGCTGATCGCAGACCCAGCAGATGCCCAAGCACAGTCACACCTAGGCTGCTCGTCTCCCTCTGCTCCCACCTGGGCCACCATGGGCCAGGTAAGAGACAAAAACAGATAAGCAGCCAGGAAGTACTGTTCTGCTCCCGGCCCAGAACTCAGCCCTCACCCAGCCCAGCCGGCTCTGCTCCCACCTGCACCTGCTTATTAAACAGATGCCTCCTCAGTGGGCGGCCGGAGTGGCCCAGCCCAGCCAGGGAAGGTGAACCAGGAAGACAGGCAAGGAGCTGGTGTGGCCAGACTGTGCCGGGAACAGGAACAAGGCTGCTTCGGAGGAGACCCAGGGCCAGGGAAGAGAGAACAATGCCCTGCACTGTTCGGCCCCACTTACAGAAGACTTGTAAACAAAAAAAAAAAAAAAAAAAATCTTTACGGAGAAAGCAGGGGAGAGAAAAGAGGGTGCTGTGACTCCACTCGGGCTCCCCCAAGCCTCCCCAGGTCAAAGAGGGGCCTCCCCCACCCCAGGGAAATGAAAGGAACGGGGA
The DNA here is from genome assembly GCF_040939455.1 of Microcebus murinus. Lineage (NCBI taxonomy): Eukaryota > Metazoa > Chordata > Mammalia > Primates > Cheirogaleidae > Microcebus > Microcebus murinus. Next base: position 19,520,399 of record NC_134121.1, on the reverse strand, counting down.
GCCTCCAGCACAGCTGGCTGGATGATGCCTGTGGGGGCCGGGTGGCAAGTAGCTTGAGGTCCCCTGTGAATTCCTGAGCAGCCCCATCTCTGACAGCCTGCTCTCTCAGTCCCCCCACTTGAGGGTACAGGCCCCTGGACAGCCCTGCTGATGGGCCCTGCCCCAGGATCTCCTGTCTCTCTCAAATCCTTAGTCTATCCGGCAACAGGAAGCAGCATCTCAGTCCAGCAGGGGAGATGTAGGTGAGAGGTCGGCTCAGACACAGAGCAAACAAGAGACAGGACACAGTCAGAGGCTGTCCTGGGCTGACCAGGCCTAGCCCCCTAGCTGTGGTCGCAGCAGCAGCAGCAGCAGCTGTGGCTGCCGTTTGCAGAGAGCCTGTGTGTGCTGGCCACTGTGCTCAGTGCTTTCTGTTTCCTGTGGCATTTAGCACCCTCTTACCTCTACCCCATGTTCCCCACAAGGATACGGGGAGTGTCAGAGCAGGTAAGTCATTTGCCAAAGGTCTCATAGACAATCCATGGGGAAGCTGGACTTGAATCCTGACTGTCAGACCCTGGAGCTGCTGTTCTTAAGCTTCAGGGTGTGCTGACACTGACCTACGTGGTTAGATGCATGTCACGTCTCAGAGGGAAAAGGCTGTCACACAGTGTTAGGGGCAACACCAAGTGGCCCTTATTATCGGCATGGGAATGCAACTGCCCCAAGACCCTCCCACAAGGCCCCTGAAAGCCAACCCAAGCTGGACAGGACCTTCATGAGACACCAAGAAACTGGGGGGGGGGTTGTGCAACGGATGTGTGTGAGGGAAATTAGGTCACGAAATGAGAAGGAGGAAGGCTGGGTTGGTGGGGACAGCCAAGGGCGCTAGCTCTTCTCTGAGACACATCCTGAGGCTGTCTACACCAGCCTTTAGACTCTCTTACTCTTTGCTACATTTTTTTTTTAATTCCAAATAAACTGAGGGGAAAAATTCAACACAGCCATATTCACAGCAATAATATGGAAAGGTTGGATGTTAAAAGATGTCAACCGCTGGCCTGTGGCTATGGCACAGACCAAAAGAAGGGCGGTCGCTGCAGCAGCAGGGAACTCTCCTGTCCACATAGGCAGCCCTGCCAGCCTGGTAGGGACCAGGCCTGGCCCTGCTTGCTCAGGGGATGGCAGCTCCTCTGCCCTCTCAGGGACCCTGGGGGCCAGCTCCCTGCTTTGTGCCAGGTGAGAGGTACACTCCTGCCACCACAGGTGGAGTGACCACAGTGGTCAAGAGCACAGAACCGGGGTCTGCCTTCATGTTCATGGCTACACTGTGGCCTCCTCGGGCACAGGCCGTGTCGAATTGCACCTTCATAGCTGTCACCCCACCCAACACCCAGCTTGTGACAAGCCCTCAATAATTCATAAGAGTCTCTAATAGATGCATCAGAGCATCACCCTTCTCCGCCTCCTTGGCTTCTTCCTGCCTTGAGAATAAAATCCAGTCTCTTTAAGTGACCTCCTGGCCCTGCAGGCTGCAGCCCCTCCCCACCTCGCCAGTCATCTCCCGCAGCTGAGCCAGCCCCTTCTCTCTTCTCCTCCTCGCAGTGCCCCTCCTCTCCTGACTCGCCCCTGCTCACCCTCCAGGCTTTGGCCTAAACCCCAGAGAGGCCTGTCCAGAACCACATCCCCAGTGTTGTTCACTCCTGGCACCCCACTCTCTGTGGAGTCCCCACTGCCACTTGAAATTATACAGGTCTGAGTGCAGCCACTTGTTTGTTCTGCACACCAATCAATGTTTACTGAATGTGTAGGTTGTGTCGAAGAGGAGATTAAGCATCCACAAGTAGTCCCATCCCCCTGTGCTGACCTTGTTGAAGTGAGCCACTGACAGCAGAGAAGATGAAGAAAGAGGTCAGGTGTGGGTGGTTACAGTGGCCATCTGGAGGCCAAAAGGACACAGCTTTGCCAAGGGAACCAGGGAGGCATACGGTGGCCAACACCTGGTGGACATCGTGCAAAGTCCGAAAGTGCCCGCCCCGAGCTTCCCGGCCCCAGCCTTTCATCTCTCCGCCCATCCAGTGGGCAAGGCAAGGCAGACCGAGGGGCAACAGAGCAACCGGCTGTTCCTTTCCTTCTCCCACCTCACCAGGCTGGAACCCAACACTGTGTCTGGCCAGAGTCTGGCTGGAATCTTGAGAAAGAGTCCTGAGAAGCTTTCCACAGGTTCAGGCGAATTTTCTTTAGACAACAAACTACAGCATCAGTCCCAAAAGCAACAGAGTGCTCACAAATCTGCATCTCAATCAGCTGTAGACTGCTCAGCTTTTCACAAGTCTAATTCAATAAATTCAATAAATGGCATAACTGCTTCTCCGCAATTCAGCCATCCACCAAGTTTGAAAATGTTTGTAGGCCTAAGCAGAAACCTTGACCCTGACTTTGCCAGGCACTCCCGGACAGGGGGAGTGGAGATTTCTGGCCCCGAAAGTCAACAGGTTATGTGTCCTCCAAGAAGCAAGGAGCAAGAAGGTCAGAGAGATAAAATGTGTGGAACCAGCTGGCCTTTCTGTGAGGACGCTGGGTCAGCGGGTTTCCCAGATGATTGGAAAAGCCAAAATCAGAGGCAGGAGCAAAGGCACAGGATAAGAAGTTGATGTTCAACTCATAATCCTGACCCCTCACCTTCACTTTGGTGACCTGTCAAGTCTCCCAAGGGCTTAAACACCAACTCAGCACCACGTTGGCACAATCTCTGGGACTCCTCCCACTTAAGCAAAGGAAGAAGCCAAGGTTGAGGCAAGAATAAAGTGACTAGCCCCAATGCTACTGAATACCATAAAATAAATTAAATCAGTGGACAATCTGGGTGGGGTGGGGAGAACCCTAGAATATGAACTTCCTGACACCACAGTGGGTCAAAAAAAAAAAATCTGACCACATAACAGTCCTCTCTGGTCGGGATGAGATACTAACAGCGTTGTCTGAGGATGGTGGTTTTTGTCTGTTTTTCAAACCCTCTGTGCAGCCTGGAGGCACCGGTCAGGGAAGCAAGCAGGAAGGGGCATGATCTAAAAGGGAGGAGATACAAAAGGAGAGAAAAAGCCAAACACCCTAACCTGTTCCTTCCAGAAGAGTCATTAATCTCCTAGCATCTCTTGGGCAAAGCAGAAAGCTTGTTCAGGGAACAAGGTCTGACTCTTCCCATCTCCCAGGATTTCTTGCTGATGTGGGGAAAAGCCTGCCAAGAACCCTTAGGCTATTAGGAAATATTTTCAAGTGGCTAAAGGCTAAAGGTTGGTTATAAATGATATACTTTCTGCCCTCTCCCAGGCGGCTTCTGAATTCCCTCCCTTTCTCTTGCTCTCCAGCTAAGCCTCCCTAGAGACTGGGACACTCAGGAATCTCCTAAGCACATCAGAGAAGACAAACAGGGAGGCTTCTACACAGGGTCACAGACAGCACAAGTTGGTCCAAAGCTTTCTCTTTCTACAGAGTAACAACTCTAGAAAGAAAAGCCATGCTAGTGGTGACTCAGGGAGTCAAACCTGGGCTATCTCTACCTAAAGAGACTAAGCACCAGAGAGAGAGATGATGTGAGTTCAATTATTATGAGGTTACTGCTGGGGCAGGGAGGGAGAGGGCAGAGGGAAACAGTTCCTATCAAGGTTGCCTAAGAAGAAGGGTTGGAGGGTAGAGGCTGGCAGTCGCTTTGGCCCTACTGTTGAGCTAAACCTACTAACCTGCAGCAATCAGGGCCCTCAAAAGGGGAGGGAAGTGGGAAGGGGCGGGCAGATTTCACATAGACAAGCATCTTCTGTCTCAACACCAATGGTATGGCAAAGAGAAGGGAACAGACCTTTCCATAAATGCCCCCTTCTCCCCTACTCCTTCCTTTCCATGGGGTTGAAGGCCGCTGAGATGTTCTGACAGCCCATGGGAGGAAATGGCATTTGGAGAATTATAAAGCAGCAAAAATAGACAAGAAACTGTATCCAGGAAGCCCTTAGGAGACTCTGTCATGGCCTGTCTAAAAAAATGTCTAGATTCTAGATGAATCCTCCTTGGGGTGGAGGCAAAGTCACTTCCTCTGTCTTGCTGCACCCCAGCCTCTGAATCAGGAGTTCCTCTTTCTTAGCATCAGAGAGCAACATGTTTACTGCAAGGCAAGCCACGAAGCTGTGTTCCAGGCACTGGGAGGAGAGGAGTCGGGCAACGTTCCTGGGTGGAAAGAACACCCTGGACTTGGGGTGGGGTTCTGGGTTTATCTCAGGCCCCAGCTGTGTTGTGGTCTTGCGCAAGACGGAAGATCAGTCTGAGCCTCAATCTCTTCATTCACAAAACATGACAATGATGAGGAGCAAATGGGCCTTTTGGTGCCTGGGAGGCGCTGTGCAGTGAGGTGGCATTGCTTGCTGGGTCTTCGCCCCCATCCGGCCCCCTCCCGAAGCCCCGACTCCGGAAACCACCCCCCTACTCAGCCCGAGGCGCCTATCTCACCTGGCTCAGTACACAGGTAGGAGTAAAAGCCCTCCGACTTGAGCATGATGAGCAGCGAGCCCCAGCCCAGGAGGACTGCCGAGAAGAGGAGGTTTTCCACCACCGCCGTGCAGGCCATCCACCAGCGGCGCCGATGGGCAGTGGCCAGGGTGGGCGCCATGGTGCAGCGCGGCGCGGCGGCCCGGCTTCGGCTCTGCAGCCACCTGCGCACAGAGCTCGGCGTCAGCGTCTGGCCCTGCCCAGCTCGCGAGGCCGCCCCTGGCTGCTGCCGCAGGGCGCGGAACCTGTCACCCCTCCGAGGCTCCGGCTGTAGGTGCGCACCGCGAAGGAAGCAAACCCCAGCCCTGCCCGGAACCTGGGCCACCCTCGAACCCGCCGCTGGCTCGCACGGTTGCCCGCCCCCCGTGACGATTGAGCTGCTCTGGCCAGACAGGGAGACTTCTCCCTCAGCTCAATCTGAGGTAAACTGAGGCACGGAAGCAGCAAGGGAGTAACGCATGCTCAGGGATGTGGAACTAGTCCTGGCCGCCAGCAGGACTGACACAGCTTGGAGGCCGTAAGGGGGAGCAGCTTGCGGCCCGGCTACCTGGGCAGGGACATACCTGAGGGCTGCCACTCCCAGGGACCCTGACAGGCGCCCTCCCGCCCGCACTCCAGACCCTTCCCCAGAGCTGGTTCCTTCAACCACGAGATCGGCGCACCGAGCTCCGGCACGGCCCGCCCACGGCCCGCTCATTGGCCTGACGGCACAGGAACTGCGGCGCAATTGGCCACACTTTAGGTCGCTAGGCGCTGCGGCCACGCGAACCCGGCATGGGAGAGGCGAAGCCGGTTCAAACCGGCGGCGCGAGCTGGCCGTGCGACCCCCATGCCAGGCCGTTACCTCGGCAATTAGCCCGTTTCCATGGAAGCAGACCCCGTCCCTCCATCCCCCAGCTCCCGCCTCTATTCGTCATCTCTTCGCAGGCGGCTCCTCATCCGCCCAGTCTCTTTCCTCTTTTATGCACGCATTTTCTCCCTACGCCCCTTCTCGCGCAGCGCCTGCCCCCAGCGCCCTCGGCCCGGCCGATCCCCGGGGTCCAGCTCACCCGGCTCCTACTGGTGTGTATCGGGCCCGCCCGGCGTCTTTTCTGCCCCCTTTTATTCCAGCCCTTTTATTCCGACCCCAAGATGAAAACACTGGCGCCCGCTGATTGGCTGGGTCGGGGCTGGAAACAGGCGCCGACCAATCAGCAGACGCCCGCCCGCCCCGAAGCGAGCAGAAGCCGGTTCCGGCCGGACTCGGAGACAAACAAGAGGGATGGGGGGGCCCGGGGACAGCTGCGGGCTGTGCCGCGGCTCTGCTGCCTTAAGCGGGAAGGCTGGGAACCCCCGGGGACATTGCCCCGTTGCCCCTCCGGAGCCCCACGCCGGAGCCCTGACCCTGGGCTGGTCTCTGGCTTGGCGTTCCGGGCCCTCTGGACCTCCGCGGATGCACGCCGGCCCCGCTAGCGCACCCTCCTCGGCTGTCCTGCGGCCCTCTGCGTAGTCCTAACTTCCCCTCCGCCCTGGGCGCCACGCCCGGATGCTCTGGCCTCGCGTGGGTCGGGTCGTTCTACTCTCGAAGCCCCCGTCGCCTCCTCCCCGCGCAGCCACCCGCTTTGTGTTCTGGTTCTTCCGCGCGCTCGCGCCCTCAGTGCCCCCTCCCAGGCACAGTCTGCCCATCTCCGACCCCGGGTCCGTGTTCCGGCGTGGTGTGCCGCTTGCCTGCTCTCCCGACTCGCCGACCTCGTCCCCTCTGCTAGATGCCATCCGCCCGGTCGCTGGAAGGTGTCCCTTAGAGATCTGCAGGCGGGAGTTTGGGGCTTGTCTGTCCCGTCCTAGGATGGTGTTTCCTCTGGTCCCCCATCCAGACTCCGATCTCTTCATCCCCGTCCCCCCTCTCCTCGGTCCCCTTGGGGACCCCCAACCCGACCGGTCGTCTTAGTGCTCCCTGCCCGGGTTGGCCACCCCACCTACCCGTTCCCCTGAGCCACCCCGACCCCTGCCCACCCTGTTCCCGGACGTTGCTTTCAGGTAAGGGCCCTCTCTGCAGGCTGTCGCCGTGGGCAACGACAAGCTGCGAGCACAAGTGTGGCTTCCGGGAGAGCTCGAGGGTCCCAGAGGGCTCCGGGCTCCCCGGCTCCCGATCTATCAGTCAAGCTGGACCTGCCCCAAGGAACAGCCAGGGCAGGGGGATGAAGCCTGGGCTCTGAATGTTCAGTTGCCCGGGTGTGTCTCCTCCAACCGAGGCACTAGCCCGACTTCGGAAGACCCTTGGTCTCCCCCAGATTCGGCTTGGTCTCCCTGGCACGCGCGGGGAGGGAGCTGGCTTCACACCCCAGGGCTGTGGAAGTCCCAGCAGGCTCCTACTCCACCTCCCCCAGTCCGAGTGCGCCCCCTACCGCTGTGAACCCGCCGCTGGCCACCTGGCGAGGGCACCTTCTCCCAGACAGTACCTGGGAGTAAGCTTGGGGAGTGTCAGCTGGTTACCTATCCAGGACCCCACTCTGCAGAATGCGCACTCACAAGGTTTCCACTGCCACCTGACAAAATCTCCGGTCCTTCCCCACCTCCTCCTTGAGCCATCTGCCTGAGGGCCATCTTCAGGCCTCAAACACGTCTGGAATATCTCTAAAATAAATCCCTTTCTTTCCCCAAACTGTTACATTTTCTCTCAGATACTAACACTATTATTACTTACTGAAGTTAGATACAGAGAACCATCCTTTCAACAGATACTTGCTAGGCACCTTCTGTGATTCTCCCTGTTCTCCACCCCACCCTCACCACACCAATACAGACATGTCTTCTAAATATCTAATCTGTCCATCTCTGTCCCTAGGACTTCAACTACTGTTCATCTAGCCTCCAGTCTCAGCTCCTCAAATCCATCCCCCATCCCAATCTGACCTTGGTAAATCTGACCTCTGCTTTTATTTTTTTTTATTTTTTATTTTTTTTGATCTGCTTTTATTTTATATTTTATTTTATTTTATTTTTTTGAGACAGAGTCTCACTTTGTTGCCCAGGCTAGTGTGAGTGCCGTGACGTCAGCCTAGCTCACAGCAACCTCAAACTCCTGGGCTCAAGCCTCCCAAGTAGCTGGGACTACAGGCATGTGCCACAATGCCCGGCTAATTTTTTCTATATATATTAGTTGGCCAATTAATTTCTTTCTATTTATAGTAGTGATGGGGGTCTTGCTTTGCTCAGGCTGGTTTCAAACTCCTGACCTTGAGCAATCCGCCCGCCTCGGCCTCCCAGAGTGCTAGGATTACAGGCGTGAGCCACTATGCCCGGCCTCTGGAGGCTGTTTGACCTGCCTTAATCCTAGATGCTTCAATCACATGGAATTGCTTGTGGTTCCAGCACCTGCTGGCTCTCAACATAGTCCCTTCTTGGACAGCACCTCCTCTAGGAAGCCTCCCCTAAGCACTCCCCACTGATTGCATTCATTTTATTTTGGTTTTTGGAGACATGGTCTTGCTCTGTTGCCCAGGCTAGAGTACAGTGGCATCATTAATAGCTCACTGCAAACTCCAACTCCTAACTTCTCTCCTTGGCCTCCCGAAGTGTTGGGATTACAGGCATGAGCCACTGTGCCCAGCAGATTGTATTATTTTATAATTATCTGTTCATCTGTTTGTCTCTCCCTCCCACTGACTATGAACTCTCTGGGGGCAGGACTAGTGTCTTATTAACTTTGTATGTATATAACCAGCCCTTAAAATATAGAAATAAGCACAAAGCAGGCACACAATATGAGTTTGTGGAATGAAAACATGAACAAACGAAGAAAACATGAATGAATGAAAAGGGGCGAAATGTACCAGGTTCTAGGACAAAGAATTCATTATTATTTTTTTTTTGGGGGGGGGGGTGTCCTTCCAGTGAGGACCAGAAAACCTGCTAGACAAATTCTAAAAGAGCTGTAACACTGGGACAAAAAATTCAAAGCTAAGAGAATGATGGCAGTGCCAATAATAATTACCTTTTATTGACAGTTAAACATTTACCAGGTGCTTTATGTCCTTTGTGTCATTTAATTCCCACAACAACTCTGGGAGAAGGGCATTCTTATTGTTTTTCAGATGAAAAAACTGAGGCTTTAGGTAACTTTTCCAAGGTCAAAAAACAAGATGTCAGAGCTGGGATTTGAACCCAGGTCTATTTGAATGAAACTGTTTTAATTTTTTTTTCAGTCTTTTTGTCCAGAAAAAAAAAAAGCCCCAACCCCAGCACTGTTGGAAAATCATAAAGAAATAAAACTACTAGAGTACTAGAAGAAAATGTAGAAGATTATTTCACTGATTTTAGGGTAGAGAAGATACTAAGCACAACATGAAACTCAGAAGTCATAAAGAAAAAGGCTGTTTTTTTTTTTTTTTTGAGACAGAGTCTCACTTTGTTCCCCAGGCTAAAGTGAGTGCCGTGGCGTCAGCCTAGCTCACAACAACCTCAAACTCCTGGCTCAAGCAATCCTCCTGCCTCAGCCTCCCTAGTAGCTGGGACTACAGGCATGTGCCACTATGCCCGGCTAATTTTTTCTATATATATTAGTTGGCCAATTAATTTATTTATAGTAGAGATGGGGGTCTCGCTCTTGCTCAGGCTGGTTTCGAACTCCTGACCTCGAGCAATCCGCCAGCCTCGGCCTCCCAAAGAGCTAGGATTACAGGTGTGAGCCACCGCGCCTGGCCAAAAAAGGCTGTTTAAACTAAAATTTTAAACTTCTTTAGAGAAAAAAAGAAAAATTATAAACAGCATTAAAAGACCAGCCACAAATAGGGAAAGAATTAATATTCTTGATATATAAAAGGCACTTATAAATCAATCAGAAAAAGACGAATACCTCCATTGAAAATAGGTAAAACAATAGAATGAGATAATCTATAGGAAAAAATACAAATAGCTATTACCTTAGAATAATCATAGAAATTCAAATTATGAGATATTTTTGAATTTAAAACATTCAACATATATTACTTTATTTTTGTTGTACTGAAATAACGAGATACCATTTCTAACCTACCAAATTGGGTGTGGGGAAATGGATACCACCATAATTTGTGAGAACACATACCCATGCAACTTCTTTGGAGGGCAATTTGGAGTAAGTACAGAAATGTCTATGTCCCTGCCCTATAACTCAACAATTTCACTTCTAGGAATCTATTGGACAGAAAAACTTGCACAAATGAAATATAGACAAATATTGCACAGTGCATCATTCTTTATTGTATCAAAACAATTAGAAACAACCCAACTGTCCATTGGCAGGGGGAGTGATTTAAATAACCTGTGTTATTTCTACAGTATATATTCCCATGTAGTCATTTTTTAGATAAAGAGGTAGCTTTATATTTACTAACATCGAACGAAATCCAGGATATATTGTTAAGTAAAAAAGCAAGGTGTGAAAAAATTTAAAAAAGCAAGGTGTGGAACAGTGTGCTTAATATGCTTTTTTGTTTTTGTTTAAAATATTCGTTTACATGGGGGGAGGGGGGAATGGGCATTTATTGAAACCTTAAAATCTGTACCCTTATAATATGCCAAAATAAAAAAAAATAATAAAAATATTTGTTTACAGGTGTACAGAAAAATATCTGAGAGGAAGCATCTCAACTGTTAATGAGATTCTCTGAGCACTGGGATAGAAGGGAAGCCTTTTTTTTCTGACTAGGTAATATAATATGTGAACAAAGAATTCAAACAAGAACAAAAGGCATTCAGTGAAAAGTCAGTCCTGCCTCTCCTTGCCTCCTGGACTGCCTCAGGAGAGAAGGGAAATCTAGGTTTTCCTTTATACATGTCAGTAATGTTAGTAGTTTTTATTTTTAACAAAGAATATTGCTTTTTATCATTTTTTCTTTTTATTCAGAGATGGGGGTCTCACTCTGTCACCCAGCTGGAGTACTGTGGTGCAATCATAGGTCACTGCAGCCTCGAACTCCTGGGCTCAAGGGATCCTCCCACCTCAGCCTCCTCCCCCCCCCCACCCAGTAGCTGAGACTACAGGCGCCAGCCACTACCTCTGGCTCTTTTTATAATTTTTTATAAAATTCAGTGAGAAAAGTAAAAAAGAATGTTCACCATAGTAAATTTGCAAATTATACAAAAGTTTAAGAAGAAAATAAGTATCACCCACAATCTCATCTTCCAGAGAAAATTGCTGTTTGATGACTTTCCCTTCAATCTTTTTTTTTTTTTTTAGACAGAGTCTTGCTTTGTTGCACAGGCTAGAGTGAGTAGTGCCATGGCGTCAGCCTAGCTCACAGCAACCTCAAACTCCTGGGCTCAAGCAATCTTTCTGCCTCAGCCTCCCGAGTAGCTGGGACTACAGGCATGCGCCACCACGCCCGGCTAATTATATATATATATATTAGTTGGCCAATTAATTTCTTTCTATTTATAGTAGAGACGGGGTCTTGCTCTTGCTCAGGCTGGTTTCGAACTCCTGACCTCGAGCAATCCGCCCGCCTCGGCCTCCCAGAGTGCTAGGATTACAGGCTTGAGCCACCGCGCCCGGCCAATCTTTCTTTTATGTACACACATCTATTTATTTATTTATTTTTTTAGACTGAGTCTCACCCTGTCACCCATGCCATGGCATTGGCTTAGCTCACAGCAACCTCAAACTCCTGGGCTCAAGCGATCCTCCTGCCTCAGCCTTCTGAGTAGCTGGGACTACAGATGCGTACCACCATGCCCAGCTAATTTTTTCTATATATGTATATATATATATATATATATTTTTTAGTAGAGATGAGGTCTCATTCTTGCTCAGGCTGGTCTTGAACTCCTGAGCTCGAGCAATCCTCCCACCTCAGCCTCCCAGAGTATTAGGATTACAGGCATAAGCCACCATGCCCAGTCCACACATCCTTTAGAAAAAAAAAAGTTCACTAGACAATCACAAAATATACACAAAAGGGAGAATTCTAAACATGTATCCTGAGGCAAAATAAAAAAAAAATAGTTTATAAAAAGAAAAAAATGGAACTGTTCTGTATACCCTAACTTGTAACTTATTAATGCTTTTTACACACCTAACAGCATAGCACGAGCATTCTCTCCTATTAAATATTCTTGCACAACATGATCTTTAGGGGTTGTGTAATAATATATCATAAGAAATATTTGTTTAACCAATCTTTTATCATCCAACATTTAGGTTGTTTCCCAAAATGTTTTGCAAATGAAATAAAGAAAGAATAGCTCTTTGGGGCTAACAGAGTCCAGGACAACAGAGGAAAAGTCCCTGCAGCCAACTCTTCCCCCTTCCTGACCCCGTCCTGCGGGGTCTCTGCCCAGGCCTTCCAGACCCACTCCTGGAATACCGCCAGGGCCCACAGCCAACTGGCCTCCCACCCTTGCCTTTTCCCTGTGGAAGGGCAGAGGCTCTGGTGTGTCTCTTCTGGCCCTGGGATCATTTTCCAGCACAAAGCGCAATCTGATCCATCGGCAGTTCCCCCGGCCCCATCCATAGTCCTCCCACTCCCCCAAGTTCAAGGTCCTCAGGGCTCTGGTGGCCCAGAGATGGGTACAACATTCTCATACTGGGGCTCCTCCTGCCCTTCCTCTTCAGCCTGCTTCTGGGGATCCTGTTCTGGGAGGCCACCCCCAGACACCAGCTCCTGGGCCCTCCCTGAGCTCTCAATGCCAGTCCCCAGCCCCCTGGCCGCTTCCTCTGGTCTGACTCCTGTCGACTCCATGGCCCCAGTGAGTTCAGCACTTGGGGCTGAGTGGAGGCTCTGGCTGGGAGAACCAGAGGCCAGCCCAGGGCTGCCCTTGTTCCGACTCAGGGCCCGGCGTGGAGGCTTAGGGATGGCACTCTTGACCTTGGGCTCCGCCTGGCCTTTCTGGAAGCTACCAAAACGGCGGAGGACGGACCGGACAGGGCCTTCAGATCCCCGGGGTGTCCCTGCCAGCATGTAGATCGTGGTCACAGAGCCCGGGTTCTCCTGAACGCTGCCCTCGATGGCTTCCACACGCTCAGCCACTGTCCGGCCACCGAGCGGAACACACCGGCGGCCGGTGGCTGAATCCCTGGGGCTGGCAGCAGCAGGGGGGGCCTCGTCCGTTTCTGCTTGCTCTGGGCCCATGGACTCTTCGGCCTCCTGGCCCTCAGGACCTGTCTGGGCTCCCCGGGAAAGCCTCTTGGGCTTTCGGAGTGGGCTGGAGAGCTCCCCTGAGCTTCGGCGACTCTGCGGTGCAAATTTGGTGCCTTCCGCAAAGGAGACTGACGGCCGCTTGGCCCGGGCTAGGCTGGAGGTGCGGGGGATGGCGAATGGTGTGGAGGTGTCCTCGGGGGGAGGGAAGGGGCCTCCAGTCAGGCTGGCCTCTGATGACGCTGCTTGGGCCTCAGGGACCATCCCTGGCAGAGGAGATGGAAGAGCCTGGCTGGAGCTGGGCTGCCCCTCCCCCCAATTCATCCCACCCACAGCTCATAATCTTCCGGGAGGCCTTAAAATTGGGGCAAAGAGCAGAGTTGAATGCAGAGAGGTGGGGAAGGGCGATTCAGGTGGACACTACCTCTCCTACACGCTTCTCCCCACCCTCCCCACCTTGCACTCCTGCCGCACTCTAACCAAGCTAAAACCCTTCCGGTGTCACAGAGCCAGGTCCCTCTCACCCGTGGGCCTCTGTGTAGTGTATGCTGTTCCCTCTTCCTGAAACACCATTGCCGCTTCTCCCCAACTCGCACTTGGCTAACTCCTACTGCCTCTGCCAGACTCGGCTCCGAGGCCACTAACACAGAATCTGCCCTGCCCAGGCTGGATTATGAGCCCCCGCACGTACAAGCCCCATCAAAGCACGCATCGCATCCCTCTGTCCTGTAACTGTCCGAGAACTTGTCTGATCACAGCCCCCCATTCTGTCAGCCTGGGGAGCACAGGAGTCGCTCTTGTTCTTTGCTGCGTCTCCAGAGCCAGGAACAGCGAGCGGTGGCACAGAACGGGCACTCGGCCAACGTTTGCCGAAGGAGGACTAAAGGAGAGGCATGGCGGGCAGGGACGCTCAGGGGCGGAGTGGGCTGCTGGGGCTACCTTCTTGGGGTGGCACGCAGTAGGCAGGACCCTCGTCCTCCTCTCCAGACTCGGGATCCGAAGAGAAGGAGTCGTCAGAGGCCCAGCCAGCAGAGGGCGGCTCGATGAAGCTGTGGTTGAAGGGGATCTCCGGGTCGTGGTGCGAGACTGTAGGGGCTCCGGGTCAGGCGCACAGACTGATGGGAAGCCTGGTCCCATCCCAGCCCCCGACCTCCAGCACCCACCTACCTGTCACCCAGGGTAGCTTGTGGGTGCTGAGGGAGCCACAGGGCAGTGCAGAGCCCAAGCTGGCCAGTGTCCCGCAGACCTGCAGCTTCATCCTGGACACGGCAGTTCCATCTCTCACCGGCCTGGGAGGGTAGGATAGGGACAGCGGTCTCTGCACAAGACCCAGGGTCACCTGTGTCACCTTGCCATCTATTTCAATGGCCTCAGAATACAATCTAAACCATTGAGCCCAAGACTCAGGCCTGCCACAGAAGGCAGTGTGGCTCTAGAGTCAGACAGACCTGGGTAACAACTGTGGCTCAGACTTCCCCTCCCCGGGCCTCAGTTTCCTCTTCTGTAAAATGGGAACAACAACCCCATCTATCAGAGCTTTTTGCAGGAAGCAACACAGTGCCAGGCACCTGGTGGGAGTTCCCCAAAATTCAGCTGTTGTTACCATCCTAGCTGAACCCCAGCTCACCTGTCTCAAGTGGCACCCCCTCCAGGAGGCCTGTCCTTGACTCTATTCTCCTCCATCCCCAAGCTGGAAGTAACTGCTCCACTTGTCACAATTCCTCTGACACACTTTGCACATGTCCTCATGCTCCTGCGAGGGGCTTCTCCCCCACCCCCAGCCTCTATGCCCCGGGGCAGGGGCGACAGCATCTGCTCACCTATGAACGCCCCACAGCCCCGACAAGGACAAGCTCAAGGATTAGCGCGTGAACTAATGAGACAGCACTGGACAAAGAGTCCAGAAAGCTGGGTGGGGGTTCTGTGCGTGCCAGTGCCTAACTGGGTCATCCTGGGCCTCAGTGTCCTCTGCGGATTGAGGACGATAATCCTCCCGCCCCCACATGCCCTGTTCCAAACCCCCATGCTGTTGTGAGTCTCAAAGGAGCCGGGAGATGTGAAGAGGCTCTGTAAAGCCACAAAGCTCTGTGTGAGCAACGTTCCCCTGCGGCCCCCTCCGTCTCTCAGAAAGCCACGTTCCCTGCTAAACCACTGTGCAGACTTTTATGTCACTCTCCTTTCTGGGGCGTTTGAGGCCTGCTCTCTTTCCCTCCCTGCCCAGAGCTGGGCTGCCTCTTCCGTGTTCCCCCTTGGTCCCCGCTGGTCTGTTCTCAGCCTCCTGCTGCAGGGTGGGGTTTCCAGCCTGGTGCCCGGTGGCCCCTACTTGTGCAACTCAGAAACTTCCCCGTCCAAGGCTTCCGAGGAAGGCAGGTGGCTGACCTGGCGTCTCCACGCCACAGCCCCTGCCAAATTACCCCCATTACCTCTGACCTTGTGTGCGTGTGACAAGGCCAGCCCTTCCCCACCCCTGAAAGGAAACCAGATGCCAGCTCGTCCCACCCCTGAGCTGTGGGGTAGGGAAGGGACAGGCCAGTGTTCACCTGTCCTTGAGGTCCGAGCGGGCGGCCCAGCAGCAGCAGGCGCAGCAGGCGAGGCCCAGGAGCAGCAGCAGCAGAGGCACGAGAATGCCCGCGATGAGGGCGGCATCCTGGCTGTGATGGCCTGCGGGGAGCAGGACGTGGTCAGACATTCAAGGCCTTGCCATCTCCCACGCATTATGTCTCACCTTTAGTTGTGAGCTGCCTCCTTCCCAGAATCCTCTACCTGGGGGTCCCTCCCCACCTTCAGGAAGCCTGTCTGCCGGTGTGTCTCCTCCTCAAGGTCCTTGGCCCATTCCAGAAGCCCATTCCATTTCCAGGAAATCACCGATTTTCATGCCATGCTAGTGTCCAGCCCTGCCTGCTCATTTCCTGGTTTCTTAGGGGGCAGGGGCCCTGTTACCTCTTCAGGGGACCCCAAAGCATTCACACAAGAGTTCAGGCATGGTGAACATCGCTAAAGTGGGCCCAGGTTCCCTGGCAAGTGATGGATCCCTGGAGCCCATCTAACAGGCCAGAACAGGGGTGGGGACCCTGTGACCCTAAGGCCACATGTGGCCTTCTAGGTCCTTAAGTGCAGCCTTTTGACTGAATCCAAAATTTACAGAACCAATCCTTTTATTTTTATTAATACATATTTGTTCATCTTTTATATTTTACTTTTAAAATGAACATATTCAAAATACCAAAGAATAAAATAAGTCGCAACAAAATAATCCTCCCAGATTGACCAGCACAATTAGAACATTAGAAAACCATAAGGGCTAAATTGATGGCTGCTATGTTCATGATTTAGTTCTAACTTCCCCTGCCTGACTGGTGCTACTACCACACCAGGCTGGTTGGTGAGAGTTTATGGCAGTCAAGTACACCAGTCTGTTATCAGCTTCTGACAACAGTGTACTCTGTTTCTGTTTGAAGTGGAATTTTTTTTTTTTTTTTTTTTTTTTTTTTTTTGAGACAGAGTCTCACTTTGTTGTCCAGGCTAGAGTGAGTGCCGTGGCGTCAGCCTAGCTCACAGCAACCTCAAACTCCTGGGCTCAAGCGATCCTCCTGCCTCAGCCTCCCGAGTAGCTGGGACTACAGGCATGCGCCACCATGCCCGGCTAATTTTTTATATATATATCAGTTGGCCAATTAATTTCTTTCTATTTATAGTAGAGACGGGGTCTCGCTCTTGCTCAGGCTGGTTTTGAACTCCTGACCTTGAGCAATCCGCCCGCCTCGGCCTCCCAAGAGCTAGGATTACAGGCGTGAGCCACAGCGCCCGGCCTGAAGTGGAATTTGTGAATAGTTGCATAGCTCAACAGTATCTTTTAATTCTGTCTGCTTCACTGCCCACCATGTCAAAGAAGACCAAGAGAACAGTGAAGGAAGAAAACAGATTTTTTTAATGAGGGTTGGGAATTGCAATATTATTTCTGCTAAAGATAAGATGATTTGCTTGCTTTGTGATACTGCAATATCAACATTAAAGAAATTCTATGCTCATAAGCATTATAACACTCATAAGGATCACAAATATTTTATTAGGAGAGGCGTGAAAGGTTGTATAACAGAAATTAAAAGATGAAAAGCAGAGATAATTCTTTCAAGCACCAATAAGACCTGGAAATAATGCCACTTAAGCAACTTATAAAGTAGCTTATATACTCTGGAAAAAAGGGAAACCATTCAGTGATGTAGAAATTGTGAAAGAATGCATTGTCAAAGTTGTAGGATGCTTTAGACCCTGATAATGTTTCAAAGTACAAACAACTGCCTCTTTCAAGGAGACCCATAACTGATCAGCAGCAGGAATTAGCCTTCAACTTAACAGAACAACTTCATGCAGTACTTCAAAAGGAAAATATGTATTATTCAATCACTTTGGATGAATCAACTGATACTACTGACTCAGTGCAGGCTTTATACTTCATTCTGATCATAACAGAAGATTTTCTTTGCTACAAAGAGTTACTCATTTGGGGCACTTCTGTGAACAGAACAGGAGGAATAGATATCTTCAACAATTATCAAGATAAATGTCATGAAGTTGGCCTGAATTTGGTAAATTTAGTGAGTGTATGTATAGACAGCGCACCTTCCATGACAGGAAAACATGAAGGGTTTATTGTACAGATTTTTTTTTTTTTTTTTTTTTTTTTTTTGAGACAGAGTCTCGCTTTGTTGCCCAGGCTAGAGTGAGTGCCGTGGTGTCAGCCTAGCTCACAGCAACCTCAAACTCCTGGGCTCCAGTGATCCTTCTGCCTCAGCCTCCCGGGTAGCTGGGACTACAGGCATGCACCACCATGCCCGGCTAATTTTTTTTTATATATATATCAGTTGGCCAATTAATTTCTTTCTATTTATAGTAGAGACGCGGTCTCGCTCTTGCTCAGGCTGGCTTTGAACTCCTGACCTTGAGCAATCCGCCCACCTCGGCCTCCCAAGAGCTAGGATTACAGGCGTGAGCCACAGCGCCCGGCCTATTGTACAGATTTTTAAAAAGTATTAACACATCCAGATGTTCTCATTTCTTTTCACTGTATTTTGCATCAGCACAATCTCTGTGCTAAAGCTACCATTTTAAGTGATACTTTGCAACAAATTATAAGTATTGTTAACATATCTGTGCAAATGCAACACAGTATTGTCAGTTTCAGAAGGATGAGGTATTCGGTCTAGATTTGCTGCATCATTCTATCATTCTAAAGTGTGTTGGCTATTGCAGGGACAGGTGTTAGCCAAAATTTTATCTCTGTGTAAACAGACAGTTAAATTTTGTGAAGAACAGAATCAGCAATGGGAATTATTGAAAGAAGATTTCTATAGGAATAGAGCATTGCTGTGTGATATGTCAAATCAAAATGACTTGATTTCCTCTTGTTGCTTCTTACCTAAAAAAAAAAAAAAAAAAAAAAATGAAAAAAAAAATGACTTGATTACTTATTTGCAAGGCAAAACTAAGTCTATATACATGTGGCAAAAAAATCCAAGCATTTTTTAAAAAGCTATCTTTTTTTTCAAAACACTTCTTCAGGCCGGGCGCTGTGGCTCACGCCTGTAATCCTAGCTCTTGGGAGGCCGAGGCAGTCGGATTGCTCAAGGTCAGGAGTTCAAAACCAGCCTGAGCAAGAGCGAGACCCCGTCTCTACTATAAACAGAAAGAAATTAATTGGCCAACTGATATATATATAAAAAAAAAAATTAGCCGGGCATAGTGGCGCATGCCTGTAGTCCCAGCTACTTGGGAGGCTGAGGCAGAAGGATCACTCGAGCCCAGGAGTTTGAGGTTGCTGTGAGCTAGGCTGACGCCACGGCACTCACTCTAGCCTGGACAACAAGCGAGACTCTGTCTCAAAAAAAAAAACACTTCTTCAAAAGGAAATTTTAGATGAACATTCTCCCTAGTTAGCAAAGGTCATTGATGAGCAGGATGATATATGCGAGTCATTTGAAGAACACACAGGCGTCACAGACCTATTCATTGGAGAATATGAAGGAAAGTTCCCTGACTTTGAGAACCATGACATCACACTCAAATTAGCATTTCAGCCTCACCTAGTTGATATCACCGAGGCACCTAAAGAACTACAGATGGAATTGATTGAGCTTTCATAAATGACATTTTAAAGTCATTGTTTGGTGCTAAGAAACATCCAATTGAAAAATGGAATAATGCAGAATACCCGCACCTTCGGCAACATGCCCAAAATATGCTTTTTTGCTTTTCAACCACTTATTGCTGCGAATCTACGTGCTTCTACCTAACCCAAATCAAGATGCCCTTAAGGTCACAAAATACTAATAACCCATCCAGAGGATCAACTAAAACTTCGGACCTCTATGCTACAACCAAATATTCAAGTGCTTTCCAGCAAAGAGCAGATACAACGTGGCCAGGCGTGGTGGCTCACGCCTGTAATCCTAGCACTCTGGGAGGCCGAGGTGGGCGGATTGCTCGAGTCAGGAGTTCGAAACCAGCCTGAGTGAGACCCCCGTCTCTACCAAAAATAGAAAGAAATTAATTGACCAACTAAAAATATATATACAAAAAATTAGCTGGGTATGGTGGCACATGCCTGTAGTCCCAGCTACTCGGGAGGCTGAGGCAGTAGAATTGCTTGAGCCCAGGAGATTGAGGTTGCTGTGAGCTAGGCTGACGCCATGGCACTCACTCTAGCCTGGGCAACAAAGTGAGACTCTGTCTCACAAAAAAGAAAAAAAAAAAAAAAGCAGATACAACAAAGTCATCAAAAGGTTAACTTTAAAATTAACAAATAATTGTTTTCATTTTTGGAAATTATTAAGTACGTACTTGTTAGATTTTTTTCTAAAAATAATGTACACTTTTAAGTATATCTAATTGAAGTTTCTTGAATACAGCCTTTTGATTACAGCTAAATTAATTCGGCCTTCCAACATGAAAAGGTTCCCCACCCCTGGGCCAGACTTTCCCTGGTTACCACACCCCGCACCCTCCCTCCACCTTACCTAGCTGGCAGGCCCCGGAGACAGGGTGGCAGGATGCTTCTGGGCATTCACAGGGCACTGAGCAGTTGTTTCCATAGAAGCCAGATGGGCAGGAAATGTTGCAGCTACATAACAAGGAGAGTGAGAAGGCTGGGTGAGAAGGGATGGAGGGAGGCAGGCAGGGGAGAGGGGAAGGGAGATTTCTGGGCACAGTCCACCAGGTAGACTTCCTGGATGATGCCTGAGTGGGCCCCTTGGGCTTCTGAGCCACATTCTAAGTACCCCTGGCAGTGTTTGGGAGAATCCCTCAGCCCCAAAGCCCACCTTCCAGGGACAACACCCACAAGCTGCCCAGCTGTTCCCTGGCCAGTGTGCAACCTGGGGGCAGGGTATACCTGCAACGGTCCTCATCCCTCGCCACTCAGCACTAATGGAAACAAGCCAGAGGCCAAGGGCATCCAGAGAGATGCCCTCAGGGTCTGGAGGTCTGAGCCAGGCCTGGCGCTGCCCCTAACTCTCTGGGCCTCGGTCCTCTCCTCTGTGAAATGAAGTCTCTTCCATTTAACAGGACGTGCTGTCCTCGAGGTGGAAAACCCAACTGGAGACACTGATTGTTCTACACTGAAGACCTTAGGGAAATGACAATGGGGTTTGGAGCCCTGCCCCCAGAGAAGCTCTCCACCTAGTCAGGGAGCCACTCCTTTTAGATTAAGCATCATCTGACTTTCCTTTGGAACACCCCACACCAGGAAGAATAACTTCTTGGTTATGAGGATGCTGAGTTGTATCTGGGAGGTGGAGAGGCCCAGGAAGGGAAGTTGAGGAAGCAGATAGCCCCCCAGGGCCCCAGTCCCTACCTGGACCCCCAGTAGCCGGCACTGCAGACACAGTCCCCTGTCACAGCGTCACAGGCCCCCTGAACACAGGTGGGGCAGGGAGAGCCACAGCCCTCTCCAAAGGTGCCAGTGGGGCAGGGGTCTTCACACCTGGGGTGAGACAAGGCTCAGGGAGTGGGGAGGCAGGGCTGGCCTGGCCCCACAGTGGGGAACCTGCCCATCTTCCCCCCACTTTTGGACTCAGGGACCCAACTGGGCACTCCTCGGCAGTGAAGCTCAGGTGAAAACACAGCCTTGAACCTAGGGCCAAACCCAGTAGGTGACAGGTTACGGATTCCCGGGTGGAAGAGGGCAGGAGGCCTGAGTGGTGGGGAGCCAGAAGAGAATCCTGCTCAGGGCCCCTCAGCACCCACCGCTCTCCTGCAGCCTTCGCCAGGAGGAGCCCCAGAGGGCTGTGTGTTGGGGGAGGGGCGGCCCACTCAAGGTAAGGATCCTGAGGGAAGGTGCACCCCACCCTGGGCAGGGTGGCCCCTCACCTGGGCCCCAGCCAGCCAGGGTCACAGCGCTGACAGTGCCCAGTGTCTGGCTGACAGGCCTCCCCAAGCCAGCAGCGGGGGCACTGCTGCCTGCAGCTCTCTCCAAAGGTGCCAGGTGGGCAGGGCTGGTGGCACTGGGTCCCGTTCCAGCCTGGCTCGCAGGACGCACAGCGGCCCGTGTCTGGAGAACACGGCTCATTCTGCTTGCAGTGGCCACAGCTGGGAAGAGAAGGTGTTCATGGGGGCACTGGGGGTGGGTGGATAGAGCACCTGCCCCCTCCCACCCACACACTGGCCACTCAGGTCTTTAGGGGCCCTGGACAGTGTTCAGGTCCCAGCTGGGTCACTCAGGCAGGTTTAGGCCTCAGTTTCCCCATGTAGTACAATGAAGAGGCAGGAGAGATGATCTCTGAGGGCTCTCATAGGACTCCATCCCTCTCCTGGTCTAAGCCCCTGTTCTGTGACCCATCCTTCCCTGGGTCCCAGGGTGACAGAGCTAGCAGCCCAGCCAGGGCAGCCAAGACACCACAGCCTCTATTCCCCTTCTGCCCAGCCTTCCCCTCCCCCCCACACCAGCCACCCCCAGGTTTCCCATGAACAGGACTTAGCAGTTTGGCCATAATATGAAAATGCATAAAATACAATATAAACTCTTTTCACCAACATAATTTCAAATTTAGCTTATCTTTTTTCCTGCCCACTCCAGCTTTCTCTTGAAGTTAACCTTATTTTTTTTTTTTTTTTGAGACAGCGTCTCGCTTTGTTGCCCAGGCTAGAGTGAGTGCCATGGTGTCAGCCTAGCTCACAGCAACCTCAAACTCCTGGGCTCAAGCAATCCTGCTGCCTCAGCCTCCCGAGTAGCTGGGACTACAGGCATGTGCCACCATGCCCGGCTAATTCTTTCTATATATATTAGTTGGCCAATTAATTTCTTTCTATTTATAGTAAGAGACGGGGTCTCGCTCTTGCTCAGGCTGGTTTCGAACTCCTGAGCAATCTGCCCGCCTCGGCCTCCCAAAGTGCTAGGATTACAGGCGTGAGCCACCGAGCCCGAGCCTGCGAAGTTAACCTTATCTTAATTTCCCATTGATGCTCTACAGTTTCAGGCACTGCTCTCCAGACACTTAACTACCTGGAATCATCTATGTGAGCCAGATGCAGGAGTAGGGTGGAGAAGGGGGGCTTATAAAATCAATTTAGTTGATCCAGATCAGCATTTTTTAAAAAAGAAAGAAAGAAAATATTACAGTGTATGTATATGTATATATAGCAAAGGTAAGTATGTTAAGTATGTGTCGTCTGGTTACATTTTTATTTCAGCTACATTATATAAAACGAATATGTGTTACATGTGTTAGGTGGGATGTAATGTCTCACTGTGAGGGGAGCCAGGCAAAGTTTGAAAGCCACTGAGTCTTAAAGGGACCTGCCATCCCTTGGCCACCTGACATTCTTTATTTCAGGATGGCTTGCTAGTACCCACTAGTACTTTTCGCTTAATTGGATAAAAGGGAAGGGCAGGGCGGGTCCAGGGGCAACAAAGGTTGTTTTGTTTTGTTTTTTAATTTTTTAAATTTTTATGGGTCACGAAGGTTTTGTTCTTTCCTGCCTCACCCCTGCCTTGCATATGTCTTGGAGAGCACCGCAGACCCCTACCCCTCCTCCCGCGCTTCCCACCGCGTGCCCACCTCTGCCCGCCGCCCCGCTTCCCCCGCTCCTCCCCGCCGCCCGCGCCGGTCCCGCCCTTCCCGGGCGCGCGGCCCGCGGGCGCCGCTCACCGGTCCCGGCACTGCGGCCCGTAGCTGCCGGCGGCGCAGGGCAGCTCGCAGCGCGCGCCGCGGAAGCCGGCGGGGCAGGCGCACTGGCCGGAGGCGGCGCTGCAGCGGCCGCGCGCGCACTCGCACTGCTGCCGGCACTCGGGGCCCCACCAGCCCGGCCGGCAGGCGCAGCGGCCCGACTCCTGCGCGCACGGCGACCCGTTGCAGGCGCAGCGGAAGCTGCAGCGGCGGCCCCACCAGCCCGGCTCGCACAGGCAGGCGCCCGTCGCGGGGTCGCAGCGCGCCGCCGCCGGGTTGCACTGGCACGGGCGGCGGCACGTGGACGACCACCAGCCCGGCTCGCAGCGGCACGCGCCCGTCGCGGGGTCGCAGCGTCCGTGGGGGCCACAGAGGCAGGCGAACTCGCAGCGGCTGCCCCAGCGGTCGGCTTGGCACTGGCACACGCCCGTGGCCGGCTCGCACTGGCCGTGCGGGTGGCAGGGGCAGCTCTCGCGGCAGTCGGGGCCCCAGTACTGGCCCGGGCAACCTGCGGGGGTGGGGACGGCAAGGGTCAGCGGGTTCAGGGCTGGGCACAGATCCTCGCCCTGTGTCCCCTCCCACAAGGAAGAGGGGCCGACAGACCCTTGGAACATCATCGGGCAGCCTGTCCTCCAGGGCACAGCTCACTTCCTGTCCCAGCCTCTGAACGACAGAAATCCTTAGCAGTGGCCCAGCCTCCCACTTCACATTCCAGAACACACTCGGAGATCCTGAGTGGGAAGGGGGCTTGCCCAGCGTCACACAGAGGTGGGTGGGGCCTCCCGTCCTCCTTCCCTGCTGGAACTGTGCTGGGCTGGACGTGAGCTGGGCTGCCTACAGATCTCAGGCCTGGATGCTGCCACTAGGGTCACAGGAGAAGCCACATTTCCCCCAGTGTTTCCTTCCACGGCAGTGACCCCTGGTGCCCACCCTCTGGCCATCCTGCTCACCACCCCCTTTCCCATCCTCTCTCCTGCCAGAGAGGGCAGCCACCCTGCCAGGGGCCTCCTTCCACCCACCGCCCCCTATGAGGTGCATGTGGGGGAGACTGGGAATGCACCCATTTGCAATAAACAAGAATCACAGGCACTTCTGAGAAGCTGAAAAGGAAGGTGAAGGGCCCAAGTGGGCAGGGCTTTATGGATGTGAGTAACAACTAGATGACCCAGGGAATCTCCCAGGCTTGTGTCACTTCCTGTTTCCGGGCCTCAATTCCCTCAGTGAAGCTTGGAGGGATCCTGGCCCTGATGTTCTAAGATTACATTTCTACCTGCTTCGCCTCCCCCGCCCCACCCCCGTGGCCACCTCTGCCCGCAACCTCATCCTGCAGCTGGGACTCACGAGAGCTGCACTGCGCCCCGAAGAATCCAGGTTTGCACCGACAGAGGCCTGGTTTCACGCACACCTCATCCTCCCAGCAGGCGTCCGGCCCCTCGCAGACGGCTGAAAAACACCCCACGCAGGTCGGAAGGACTGGGGTGTGCAGGACCAGGAGACACCCCTGCCCCTGTCACTGGCTGTTGGTGCCCTGTCCCCTCAAGAGCCACCCTCTTAGGGCTGGAGGGGTGGTCACAGGATAAACCCCAGCATAGGCCTCAGAAGGGTAGGAAGGAAGGGCTGTCTCCAAGCTATGTCCTCCCTTCTGGACTCACGGATGGTGCATTCTTGATCTTTCTGCCTCCAGCCTGGGCAGCACTGCAGCTCAGCAGAGGGGCTGTGGGGCAGAAAGGAGTCAGTAGAGGGGCAGCCTGGACCCACAGGACGGGTCATTGTCTTTGGCTGAGGTTAGGAGGCTGCCCCAGGCCCACTGGGGAGGCCTAGCCAAGCCCTGGTGTCCCCAACCCCTTCCCTCTCCTTCCCCGGCCTTTCCCCTACCTGCCGTGACTTTCCACCACCCACCACGCTGCCCCCCAGCCTCCTCCCTTCAGCCCCATGACCTCTTCCCCATCACCTCCTTCCCCAAAATGCCTCATGCCCCCCCCATCAGATTCCCATGAGACCCACCTGCTGGCCATGCAGACGTGCTGCCCCTTGGGGTCCAGCTCGGACCCCTGGGCCCCCCGAGAGCACAGCAGCAGCAATGGGAGCAGCAGTCCCAGCCCCATGGCGGCCAGTGCAGTGGGAGGGCTTGGGTTAATCTGGCCCCCACAGCTCCCGACCCCCTCCCTACTTCCTCCCAAGGCTTTTCCTGAGGAAACCAGGCCGGAGGGGCGGGATGCCATGAGGCACCTCCCTGAGAGGGCGGGCGGGTGCTGGGGAGACCAACGCTAAAAAATGAAAGGGAAAGGAAGGTGCCCGAAGGGCTGAGTGGTGGTTAAGGGGCTGATCTTAGTCTGGAGGGGGCCAGAGGAGGACGCTGCAGGTCCCTGGGTACTGGGGACAGGCAAAGGGGAATGTGAGGATGGGAGCCAGGCTGTCCATCAGGCCAAAGCAGGTCAGAGCTGGGCGAGGCCTCCCACCCAGTGACTGACCAAGGACACCCTGTGGGGAGCCCTCAGCTTCCTCTGCTCCCGGCAGAGCTGGCAGGTGGGGACAGATCCCTGACAAACAGACGTGGAACCATTTCTGGGTATTATGCGCTGTTGCTTTATTACATTAGCTCAGGCCACCTGCACAAGCCCCTGGGATGGGGAAGCTGAGACTCAGGGAGGACACACTTTCATATCTGGCCCCCGGGGCCCGGTGCAGAGAAGGGAGGCAGGCTGCACTCCCCATCCAGCCCTGGTGCAAGCCGGGACTGGGAAGAGCTCTGGGCAGTGCTGTGAAGGAGGGAGCCCTATCCCCCTCTGAGGTCGCACATCCATCCACAGCCAGACCCCAAAGTCAGGCCTCTGGGGCAGTTGAGGCCCCTAGACAAAGATGTTCATCGGGAGCAGAGAAGGGCTGGTCAGGGGCTGGGGGTTGTAGGGCTGCCCACAGGCTCCGAGTGAGGTTTCCAGGAGGCTTCCTCTTTTCTCCCTAGCTTGCTGGGAGCGCCGCTGCTGGTCTCAGCTTCGGGGGCCTCTGCTTCACCCCGATACCATGAGCCAAAGCTGGGGAGAGAGCCAAGAGGAACTCTGAGCTGGAAAGCCAGAGAGGTTGAGGACAAGGGCTGAGGGCAAGAGACAGAGAGGGAAGGAAGGGCAGCATGCAGAAATGGGGAGGGCAGGGGCCAGGGCCAGAGAAGCAGGAAGGAGGGTGTGCTTAGAGCCCAGGGCAGCAGGGCGACAGACAGTGGAGGGAAAGGGGACACTGAGAAGAACCAGGTGGGACCCTTCCCCCACCCCCAACATACAAACTCTGTATTCTGGACTCAGGGGCTGGGGGGTGGTCTCCCTTATCGCTGGTGAGCAGGAGCCATGAGCCATCCTCATCGTCACTGGGACAGAGGAGAGAGATGTGAGGGCCATTTATCAAGGCCCGGGGGGGGGGGGGGCTGGGATCATGTTGGGCCTTCTGCAAAACCCCCAGAAGCAGCAGGAGGAGGACAGGGTGACTGCAGGGCCCCCAAGAGGAAAGAGGAAACACTGGAGAGATGCAGGACATCTTGAGGCTCTATTTTATAACTTGACAAACAGCAGGCCCCTGACACGGCTACAGCTATGGTCTCACCCCTCTCACCGAATATGGAATGTGGAGAAGAGATTTCTTCAGTGGGATGTACCACAGGCAGGGCATGGGGGAACAGTGTGACCCAGAGGGAAGGGTGGCAGGCTGGACACAGGCTAGGGGGGGGAGGCGGGGGGGATGGTGACCAGCCTGGTCCATCAGGCTCGGCAGAACGAGGGAGGGAGGGCTGGCTCAGTGGGAATGCAGGCAGGGCCATACCTGCTCTCTGCTTCCTCTGTCGTCCCTAACATCTTGGCTTTGATCTTCTTGCGCTGCTTCCTGACAGCCACTTTCATGGCTTCCAGCAAAAGCCCAGGGACCCGGTGGTCTGTGAGCAGCTCCCTACAGAAGAGGGCAGGGGCATGGAGATAGCAGTGGAGATGCCAACAGTAGGTATCACGCCAAGTACCTGGGCATGTTGTTCCCC
Source organism: Microcebus murinus (assembly GCF_040939455.1). Lineage (NCBI taxonomy): Eukaryota > Metazoa > Chordata > Mammalia > Primates > Cheirogaleidae > Microcebus > Microcebus murinus. Next base: position 19,493,613 of record NC_134121.1, on the reverse strand, counting down.
CTCGAAACACCTGAAACACTCTGCCTTGCTGACCCCCTCAGACTGACTTAGCTTAGGTGGCACCCCTCGTAGGAAATCCCTGCTGCTGCTGTGACCCTCTCCCCTGTTTGGATGAAGTTCATGGAGAGCAGGGGCTGTGTAATCATGTCCCCCCAGTGCCCAGGGCAGGGCCTGGCAAGGTCACTGTGGATACATCAGTGAACCAAAGAATGAGGTAGGGTGATCTGAGGCCCAGGAACAGATGTGAGTGGAGCGCCCTCAGCTCCCCTGAGCCCTCACCGCTGGAAGTAGGCCAACTCCTCCTTGAGCAGGAACACGTTGGCTTTGAGTTCATTCCGCTCCTGAAGAATCTGCTCAAGCTCCTCCCGACTGAACCCGCACTGCCCTGCGTCCGAGGGGCGCCATGGCTGCTGGGTGGCCGCCGCCTGCGGGACAGGCATGGTCAGAGGGTCCCTGCCCCGGAGCCATGACAGGACCTCTAGAGGAGGTGCAAGGCAAACCTTGCTCAAGTGCCCACTCGAGTGCCAGATATTGAGTACTGGGATGGGTCCCTGCCCTCATCCGGCACTCACCGGGTCCTCAGGGGTCCCCGAGGCTCCTGTGCTGATGGCCGCACGTTCGGGCTCCTGCCTCTGCTCGCACCCGAGGCCCCCGGCCCGGCCCCGCGCCCGCTCTTTAGCCGGCTCGAGGGCACCTTCGCCGAGCTGCTCGCGCTCCCTCTCGCGGTCCTGCGTGGCGCGCAGCTGGGTCTGCACTGCTGCCAGCTTGCGCCGCAACTCCGCATTCACCAGCAGGAGGCGCTGCAGCTGCTCCTGCAACTGGGGGCGGAGCAGGAGGTGGGGGCTGGTGGGCGGGGCGCCCAGGGCCCGACGGAGTCCCGCCCCGCGCCCGCGGCCCCGCCCTCACCGCCTCGGTCTCCTGACTACGCTGCTGCAGGTCCCGGTTGTGGGCCCGGAGTTCGTCCCGCTGTCGGTCCGTCACCTCCTTGAGCTGCCGCAGCAGCTCGCGCTCCTCTGAGGAAGAGGCGTTCTAAGCGGCGGCCTGCGGAGGGGCGGCCCCGAGCCGTTCCCCAGCCACCCTCGCCCTGGCCGGGGCCTGCACTCACCCTGTGGCCCAGCGCGCAACTCCCTGCGGAGGTGCTCGTTCTCCTCCCGCAGCCTCCGCAGCTCCAGTTCGGCCTGCTGCGCCGACACCTGCAACTGGGGAGGCCCAGGTCTCAGGGTTCGGCCCCGCAGGCCTCGCGGGTGACGAGGGGAGGGGGCAGTGACTCACCGAGTCCGGGGCAGGCCCCACCGCAGCCTTTTCCAGGAGTTCCAGCGCCCGCACCACCAGCGGCACTAGCCCGGCCGCCGCCTCCGGCCCGAAACGGCGCGCCAGCTCTTGAAGCTCAGTGCCCAGGGCCCCCGCAAGATGGTACACGAGCTCTGCGGACGTCCCCGACCCTGCTGCCACAGGACCCCAGCCGTGTGCTCCAGGCGCCGCCCTCCTGGGCTCCATGTCCCCCAAAGCCCTGGGGCTATGACTAACCCCACTCCCCCCTCAGCTAGGACAGGAAAAACTCAAACAGTTCCGGGGTAGAAGCGACAGGGAGTGGGGGAGGTGCGATTAAGGGAAAAGGCGTAGGGACAGGAGATAGTCCTTAGGCCCCCAGGCCTCGGTCCAGTTCAATCCTCAAGGTCACAGGAAACAGAACAGCCAGTTTCCAGCCAGTCATTTCAAGAGGCTCAGGGCTGTAAATGGTCACTTAGGTCAAGCCCTCCCCACAGTGCCCTATCACGGCTCCACCCCGTGTTTGGAGTCACGAGGCCAACTTGGCAGCCAAGTACTCGAGGCAAGAGGTGACAGGTAGGAGGTTAGTCACTGGCCTCTGCCTGGCATGAGACAGCCAAACTATCCACCCATGTGCTTGTTTCCTTGACTAAGAGTGACTCAGGAAGCTTTAAAAGGGGCTAGGCCAGGTACCACAGCTGCAGGGCACACCTAGACCCAGAGAGGTTGAAAGGGGTAATGATTTACCAAGTACTGTATTTTGGAGGGAAACCAGCAAATGTGGTTGAGGTAGCAGGAGTGTGAAAGCCCGACCCCACCTCTGCTCCTGAGTCTAGGGGACATCTAGCCCCAAAGCCCTGAACAAGAAGGGGGCTTTGTATCCCCTGTCAAGGCTGAGCCCAGCACCTTGCTGTGAACTGCCCCAGTCAATCTGCCAAACCTACCCAGACCTACACCCAGAATTTGAGCTCAGGGGGAAAAAAAACAGCCCCCAAACCATTTATACAAAATTTATTATATTTTGTTCACAATTACAAGCCATCAGATCAACAACACAATAAGCACAATACAGAGGGAAAAGGGGCCAAGCTGCTGAATGTCACCAGCTTGTCTGTAGGGGCTAAGAGGCTCCAACCTTTGGGGAGTCTGAAGCAGGAGGTGGTAAGGGAACAACTAGGCATACAGGTCCTCACGGTCTGCAGAGTAGACCTCACCCTCCTGTAGGAGGGCAAAGTTGAGGAAGTGGGAGGGTCTGTGCACCTCGTGGTAGAACTCTTTGGGGTTTGCCAGCTGTAGCTCATACTTCATGTTAGGATCATGCCGGACACCTTAGGGGAGAAGAAGACATCAAATGTTAACAAGGGTCCACCGCCTCATACAGCCTGGGATATCTCCAAGCCAGAGTCAGGCCCCAAGAGCTAAGAGTGATGGTCTAACATTATCCCCAACACCATCCCCCCTTTTCCTGTGCTCCCCCAACTTACACACAAACACACACAGCCCACCTACCCATAAAGTTGTAGTTCCACGAAGACTGAGCAGGGACCATAAAGAAGCCAAGGAAGCGGTCCGACAGCAACATCTGGACCCTCTCATAGTGTGAGGGTAGGTAGCCTTTGGGGTTGTTGCCCTTGTCTGTGTTCTGACGGCCCCATTCATAGCCACTGGGGGTCAGCTTGTAGGCTGTCAGTGTGCAGGACCCTGGTGTGAAGCTGGGGAAGGAATGAGGACAGAGTAAGAGCTCAGGTCATCATTCAGGGCCTTGGCCTGCAATGCCTACCCCATCATCCTTCCTCCCAAATGGGCTCAAGCCCACCTGCAAGTGATGATAATGGTCTTCTCGCCATCCCAAGATGGGTTGTCAGCCATGATCTTGGCATGGGTGGTGACATCCTGGGGTGATAACTGGGGGGACTCATTGGGCTGAGTGTGGATCCAACCTAAGGGCTCCATCTCCTACAGGCAAAGAGCAGTAGAGAGCTGTTCAGAATCCCATCGGCAGACAGCAATCCCACCTATGAGTAACATTCCTGCCTTCCCACCACCTCCCTGATAGCAGAAGGCCCCAGTTCTCCCACACTCCCAAGATCTGTCACCACCACTTACCTTGAGGTACTCATGCTGGGGCAGCTGGCTAGGCAGGTGCACAGTCTGATGAGTGCCCCACTGTGGTACCATCACAATGCAGCGGATCTCTTTCACCTGGGGGTTATCTGGTGGGCTCACCCCATACAGGTACCCTGCAATCTGGAGACAAAGGGCTCAAGAACTAAAACTATTCTTAGTACCAGTTCAAAGTCTGGGCTGTCTGCCCTGTGTTTCCATCCCTCTCCCAAGAACAAGGACAGGGTTTCTCCAAATGTAGTCAGAACCCCCTGCATCAGAATCACCTGAGTGCTTGTTAAAAATGCTTAACATGGTCAGGCGCGGTGGCTCACGCCTGTAATCCTAGCACTCTGGGAGGCCGCGGCGGGAGGATCGTTCGAGGTCAGGAGTTCAAAAACAGCCTGAGCAAGAGACCCTTTCTACTATAAATAGAAAGAAATTAATTGGCCAACTAAAAATACATAGAAAAAATTAGCTGGGCATGGTGGCACATGCCTGTAGTCCCAGCTACTTGGGAGGCTGAGGCAGGAGGATTGCTTGAGCCCAGGAGTTTGAGGTTGCTGTGAGCTAGGCTGATGCCACGGCACTCACTCTAGCCTGGGCAACAAAATGAGACCCTGTCTCAAAAAAAAAAAAAAAAAGCTTAACATGGACCTCATCCCAAGCTTAATCACATCAGAATCTCCTAGGTGGGGTTCAGCAATCTGCACTGTTCACAAGCTCTTCAGTTGATAAATATAGTATCCATCAACAAATGGGCACAAGGCATAGCTTAATGAATTTTCACAAGCTAAACACATCTGTAAAACCAGCACTACGTGGCATTTTATTTTTTAGAGACAAGGGCTCATTGCCCAGGATGCAGTACAGTGGTGCAATCATAGCTCACTGCAGCCTAGATCTCCTGGGCTTAATCAATCCTTTTGCCTCAGCCTCCCAAGCAGCTGGGACTAAAGGTGTGTGCCACCACACACAGCTAATTTATTTATTGTAGAGATGGGGTGTTTCCCAGTCTTGTCTTGAACTCTTGGCCTCCCGGCCCTGGCCTCCCAAAGTGCTGAGATTACGTGCATGGGCAACTGCGCCCAGCACACTAGGTGGTATTTTAAATTTTACGCTGTCATTAACAAAGTAAGAGGAACTATTTCTTATAAACTCATCCACACAGGATATTAGCAATCTTTTCAATTTGCCAACCTGACGGTCACAAAATGGTATTTTCTAAAATATGAACATCTCGGCTGGGCGTGGTGGCTCATGCCTGTCTGTAATCCTAGCACTTCGGGAGGCCGAGGCTGGCAGATTGCTCGAGGTCGGGAGTTCAAAACCAGCCTGAGCAAGAGGGAGACCCCATCTCTACTATAAATAGAAAGAAATTAATTGACCAGCTAAAAATATATATAGAAAAAATTAGCCGGGCATGGTGGCGCATGCCTGTAGTCCCAGCTACTCAGGAGGCTGAGGCAGTAGGATTGCTTGAGCCCAGGAGATTGAGGTTGCTATTAGCTAGGCTGATGCCAAGGCATTCACTCTAGCCTGGGCAATGAAATGAGACTCTGCCTCAAAAAAATAAAATAAATAAAATATGAACATCTCTGATAAAGTTGAGCATATTTTCAAATTATATTTTCCACTTGCAGTTCTTTTTCTGTACTGCCTTTTCATATTCTTTGCTCATTTTTCTACAGATGATTCCTTTTTTAAATCAACTTGAGAATTCTCTATTCTATACACTAATCCACTATCTCTTAGAGTATCTCTTTCTGTTTTTAGTTTGTCTTGTAGTCTTTATCACTTGTAAGTTATCAATTTTGATTATGGTTTTGGTCTTAAGAAGCCTATCCCAAAACTAAGGTCAGAAATCTTTTCTTCTAATACTCTATAAGTTTAGTATTTTATAGATTTTTCACTATACCTAGATTTTATAAGTGGTGTGAGGCAGGGACCTAGCCTTTTTCCAATTGTTTCAATGTCAGAAGACATCTTTAGTCCACAAACATGAATTTATTACATACACAAGAATTTATTTCTGACTATATGCTATTCTCTTCCAATAACTTTTAGGCCAATATTACATTTACTACATTCTCTAAATTACCACAGTCTTATAATACGTTTTGATATCTCCTGGCAGCCAAATTCCTCCTCTATGTTTTGGCAATCCTTGTATAGTTATTCATCCATGAATCTTGAAACCAGAGTTTCAAGTTCCAGGAAATCTCAGGTGAATTTTAGACACATAATATGTTGGATGCACACTGTGGCCTAGTTAAGCACACTTAACTCACTTGGGCCCGAAGGTCAGATATACAGATGAACTTCTTAAGCACATTCTTGGGAAGGATATATGTGTAACCAGTCTCCTTGATGTCATCAGATGAAACATAGATGTGATTGGTCCTTAAGTGCAGGTTGGCAGCAGAGATGGCCCTAAAACCAGGTAGGGAATGTCAGCATCTCTCAGCCCAACCACCTCAGGCAGTGCCAGCAACCCCTTCCATCCCTACCCTCTTGCCCTTTACAGTACCTGACTCTCCATTCAGTCTTTGATGAGAAAGTCTGAGTCTCGTAGTTGCTAGTGGTAGAAGTGATGATCTCGTCACCATGCTTGTTGACAGTGCGAGTCTGTGTTGCAGTCAGCTGTGACTGTTCCTTGGTCTGCTTCTCAATCTCAGCTATTTGTTGCCGCTGCTGTGATGGTGCTGAGATCTCCATACCCAAGATGATGTCTCGAATTTCTGATTGTGTCAGTGATGCTACGTTCACACTGTGGGGACAATGTGGTTACACCACAAGGACCCCTTCCCCTTGGTCACTTCTGCTTCAATGGCAAGGGTATAACTTGGTAGGACAGGGCAGCCCATATTCTTGTCCCAGATAATCCTCAAGTGACACTTCTAAAGGAAGTATGAAGTGGAGATGCACAAATACTTCTAAGATTCATCAGATCACAAGCAGGATGACAGTCTGGTTGTGTACCTTCTAGCTATTCAGCATCCTTAACTCCCACTTTTCCTTGACAAAAGCTGCCCTGGCTTAGGACAGTTCTCAAAAATGGAGACACCAGAAACCATAGAATAATGGTTATCAGAGATTGTACTGTTAGTCACCCTAGGGGGTATTTGGAAATCTATGGACATTCTTGGTTGCCATGATGACAGGGAGGAAGGGGTGAGGAAGAAGGTATAAGAGTGTTATCAGCAGTGGTACACGGGGCCCAGGATGTTAAGACTTCCTGTAACATATGGACAGTAAAGAAATGCCATGCTCAAAACGACAACAGTGCCTCCACTGAGAAACAACGGCCAAGAGCCAGAGTGAAGCCCTGAAACACAGACTTTCTATACTATCTGAAGATGCTGCCTATCACTCTTCTATAGGCATCTCTAAAATAATTTCTTGAGAAACTTCTGAGCCTAAATGTTTCAAAACCCCAGAAACCATATACTAAGCCACCCACTTGACCCTCTTTGGACCTCCCATCTGTCTCCCCAACACCATTGCTCACTTGTTTTTCTTGCCATAGTCAGCCAATATCAGATCCTTAAGCTGCACCTCCACCTTGATCCACTCCTCATCAGTCAGAGTGGGCCAGATGTGGTGTGGTTCTGTAATAGTAGTCTTGTCTGGCTTCAGGATCACCTTCGCCCGGTCATTGTTCACATGCAGGGCACGAAGAATCAGGATGAGTCGGGAGAAAGCCTGGGAAAAGATTTGGAAGAGTAGGGGCAAGTTAGCTGTTTGAGGCTCTCCCCTTTATCCTATCCAAAGGAAACCCAAGAATGGATTTCAAACGCTAAGGTCCCAACCCCCACTATGAGCCAGCAGTTTGTGCCCCATCCACAGAATGAAAATGTGAAAATGGCTCCATTAAAATGGCCTGTGGAAAAACCTAAAGTACAGGACCTTCTTCTCCTAACCCTAAACCCACTCCTCTTAGAGTGACCCTCTTTCTTCCTGAGGTGGCTTCATACCGTGTAAGATGAAATAGTCTTAAGCCAGTCATCATAGAGGTTGAAGAGAACCATCTGGGGCTCAGTGGCTTTGAGGATTAGATCCCCAAACTTTTCGACCTTGAGACAAGCCTGAAAGGGGAGTTGGAGCTCCGATCCTTTGATTACGATATTGGGGAAGTCCAGCAAGTGCACCTAAGACAAGATCAAGTCCAAGATTAGAAACAGAGTCTAGAGGTCTCAGGCCTCTTTTCTTATACCTTGTCCAACTTCCTCTTACCTCCAATGGATCCAGCATGCCCTTCCTGGTGACAATGATCTGCTTGGGCTGCTCCTCCACAGGCAGAGATCGGATCAGGGCAGCCACCTCCTCAGCTGTCTTCCACTTAGCTAACTAAAAACGAGAGAAGAAAATGGAAATTGAGTTGCTACTCTCCCAGATCAACTAGAACAGAAGATCTTAGTCTTGAAATAATTAAACTATGTTTCTACTGAACGCTGGTGTGCAATATTAGGTACTTAGAAGGTAGAAAAAGTGTCAGATGGTCTTTTCCAAAAGGGTTTTTCAACTTATACAAGATAATACCACAAGCCAGTATATGATTATATGCTAAACCATTTACTGTATTACAGGAGTTCAGAAACAGAAGAAATTAAGGCTAATAGGATCATAAAACACTGCACAGGCCAGAGGGTGTGATAGTTTATGCCTGTAATCCTAGCACTCTGGGAAGCAGAGGCAGGAGTATCACTTGAGCTCAGGAGTTCAAGACCAGCCCGAGCAAGAGAGAGATAACGTCTCTACTAAAAATAAAAAAATTAGCCAGGTGTGTGGTGGTGCATGCCTGTAGTCCCAGCTACTTGGAAGACTGAGGCAGGAAGATCACTTGAGCCCAAGAGCTGGAGGCTGATGAGAGCAAGGCTGATGCCATGGCACTCTAGCCCAGGCAACAGACCAATACTCTGTCTCAAAAACAAACAAATAAAAAACAAACAAGAACACTGCATAAAGAAGTCTTAAGAGATAAGATTGTGAATAAAGGAAAGGGGAACTTCATTCTGAAAAGAAAAAAAAATGAGTGAAGCTACAAAGATGGAGATGAGTATCAGGGTTTTAGGATTCCCAAATTTGCAAGAGGAAATACACTATAAAGGAAGAGAAATTTGGCTGGACAGGTATAGCCCAGCCAAATTTCAAATACCTATGAAGCCAAAGAAGAGGTAATTCAGCAAGAAGGAAGGTGCTACACTAAACCTTTTGAGGTATAGACAGATTTACTGTAAGTGATGCTCTAAGAATATATGTTCCCTAGGCCGGGCGCAGTGGCTCACGCCTATAATCCTAGCACTCTGGGAGGCCGAGGCGGGTGAATTGCTCGAGTCAGGAGTTCAAAACCAGCCTGAGCAAGAGTAAGACCCCGTCTCTACTATAAATAGAAAGAAATTAATTGGCAAACTAATATATATAGAAAAAATTAGCCGGGCATGGTGGCTCATGCCTGTAGTCCCAGCTACTCGGGAGGCTGAGGCAGAAGGACTGCTTGAGCCCAGGAGTTTGAGGTTGCTGTGAGCTAGGCTGGCGCCACAGCATTCACTCTAGCCTGGGCAACAAAGCCAGACTCTGTCTCAAAACAAAACAAACAAACAAAAAGAATATATGTTCCCTTTATAAAGATGATTTTTGGTAGCCCTGTTCAAGATTAGAGATGGGATATTCAGGAAGCAGAGAGACCAGCTGATAATGAAGCACATGACATACTCTTGGACCTCCTATTGGAGAATATTTCCCATGTTAAGTAATTTAGAGGATAAGTTCAAATGATGCCCTCTGTTTCAACAGAGAAAAACAAATTCCCTCTCTCATCACCTCGCTCTTTTTAATAAGAGGTAGCAAGGTTCTATGGCCTCTCCATCCTTTAACCTTCTCACCTGCCCCAAACGTTTCTGTCCAGCCCACACAGATGTGTGGATTATTTTGAGGAACAGCTGCCCTGTGCGTGGATTGAAGATGAAGATGGCCCCATTGATGGGCTTGGTTGTCAAATTTCCTTCGAAGGTCTAAAGAATGATTACATTAGTTAGCAAAGCCTAGACACTACCACCCTGCCTTCATCCCAATATGCACATACACCATCCTATTTCCCTCCCATAGGCATATAAAGTCCCATACCCCTATACTGCTTTTAATACTCACCTTGTGGATAGTCACTCTGTAGACATTAGTGTCATCCACAAACCAGATAATCTGGTTGGAGAAGAGCTCACCATAGTTCTGAGAGGACAGATAAGGCTCGGTGGGCTCAGAGGAATAGAGTTGCAGCCCTTTGCGGATCCGTTCACGTAACACATACAAGGCAGGGTTTGCCTTCATGATTTTGGCCATGGCTTGCTGTATGAGAGGTTTGCTGCCTGGGAACCAGTTTCCATAGGCACTGTGAGGGTGGAGGGGTCAAGAAAAATTAAACCAGGCTGACAGCCCCAGGAAAAGGGCAAACTGCAACTCTACAGCGGAAGACAGACTGTTGGCCAGGCTGACAATAGTTCGTTAATGTACATACAGGCTGAAAGAGTCAGTGACCCAGAGGAGAAAAGCGCCAAACCTCATGTCACCCAGGCAAACTAAAAAAGCATGACTACATTAAAGTATGGGGTTAATGGAAAATACGTTAAAAGTCCCAACTCAGGCCGGGCGCTGTGGCTCACGCCTGTAATCCTAGCTCTTGGGAGGCCGAGGCGGGCGGATTGCTCAAGGTCAGGAGTTCAAAACCAGCCTGAGCAAGAGCGAGACCCCGTCTCTACTATAAATAGAAAGAAATTAATTGGCCAACTGATATATATATATATAAAAAAAAAAAAATTAGCCGGGCATGGTGGCGCATGCCTGTAGTCCCAGCTACCCGGGAGGCTGAGGCAGAAGGATCACTCGAGCCCAGGAGTTTGAGGTTGCTGTGAGCTAGGCTGATGCCACGGCACTCACTCTAGCCTGGGCAACAAAGCGAGACTCTGTCTCAAAAAAAAAAAAAAAAAAAAAAAAAAAAAAAAAGTCCCAACTCACCTGTGCAAGTTATAGGCCAAGTCAATGGCTATGAGTACACCTGTGGGCGAGGGGTAGATACTCATGTTGTCTGTGGTATAGTCCAGGAACTTGGCCCGGGCATAACGCTCAATGTCATGGGAATCATAGTCACCCCAGCGCAACTGAATGTCAATCCAATACTTCTGTGTGGTGGTGCTGTCCATTACATCCCTGAGGGTGGAGAGGGGGGTCAGGCTTCTAGGAAGTCCTAGGCATAACTAATGTCCCCAGAATCACAAGACTCCCCAGTCACTCACCTAAGTCCCAAAACCACCCTCCTTCTGCTTGTTCCAGATCAACAACACCCCCAGAGAATCAGCAGACCTGACTGAGGGCATTGATAGGCTCCAGGGGTAGCACCGGCACGGAGTTTGAAAGAAAAGCAGACAGGGACAATTCCTAAAGTAGTAATGCTAGAAAAACAGTAAAACTAAAGTTGCCCCTGGATGCCTACTGCTGGGTCATAAGGCACTTACTTGGAGTCAGCCAGCAATGAGGGCCGGGACACATTCCACTTATAGGAGGCAAAGAGCAGTATATCTGCACAAGAAGAGTTCATCTTATAGGATTTTCGGGGATGGATTGTCTCCTTTTGTACTGTCTCAATTTCCAGTGCATCCAGTTCCTGGTCAAACACCTGAAGGCAAAGATGAAGACATTAAGATTTTTATGCAAGCCCAGTTAGAATGAGGGTTTGTACAATTTAGGATAATGAGGCAATAGGAGTCTCATCCTCAGTGCTTCCAGGAGGCACTGCCCACGTACAAAAGAGCAAAATGACCTCTTTTTGTGGTGTCCTCGCCTGTGAATTCTAGCCCACCTGACACAAGTCCATAACGATGCTCTCATGGATCTTCTGCCACAAGTGAGCTCGGAAGATCTGGATGAGAGAGATCTTCAATGTGGGGATTTTGCCATGCATGAAAATACCCGTCAGGTCCAGCTGCACCTGAAAGCCTACGTATACCTGCCAGGAAAAAGAGAATCTGGCATTAAGAGATCAAGATACTTTGGTACCCGAGACATAATTAATGGAACAGAAATAACTTGTTTTTAGTTTCTCATCTCCCATATCTACTAATCACACTCACATTGGCTCGATTGATGGTTGGGGACCACCAGAGGGTGAATCGACGATTGGGAATCTGGTTCAATCCCGATCGCTGAGCATTAGTTAGCTTCTTCCACTTCATAGACTCCTCAAAGCCACTGGCCTTCTCCCTGGGGAGCAGAAGAACCAGGTGAGGTGATGTCCTGCCATCTCCCAGTACAATGCTGACTTCCTGGGAATGGTTGTCTGGGAAACACCGTAAGAGACAAAGGCACACAACCTCAAAAGGTTGTGATAGGTCCCTGTGAAAGGAGAAGAGAATCCTCACCAGAAAAGCCCCTCCCAGGTAGGGAAGTAAGTGCCCTTGAAGAGTGTGTGTTCCAGAATGCCTTCCACGCCACCCAGGGCCTGGATCATGTCCGTTCTGTAGTTGTTCAGGTTCCAGAGCTTCCCATCATGTCGCTGGTGTGTCCACCAGAAGGGATTTTGCTTCAAAACCTAAATGACAAGCGAGGCAGGCACAGTCAAGCTTCTAGGCACCTAGCCACCCCAGGTTTCCAGGGTGCTCCTGATTCAGGAAAAATCTCTCCACATACTTTCTCCACATACCTGGTACTGCTTAAAGTCAGTCCGGACACGCCAGCCCTTATCATAAGCCAATGTGTGCCGGTCCTTCTGGAAAAGGGTATTGATTCGAGGAATGCCCCGATCCCATGAATCTTCTAGATCTTCTAAAGTCAACCGTCTACCAAAGAAAGAAAGAATAAAGTCAAAACACTTTCTCATATGAAAAGCTTAGCATTCCTTCCTAGCCAAGGATAATTAGGGTCAGGAGTAGAACCTGCTTTCTCGCCTCCAAAAAATATGGCATGCTCCGCTCCCAAACTCTACACAAGACCTAAAGTTTACCATCTTCCCCTGTCCCAGGGTTAATCCGCCCTCCTAGATGCCTACCTGTTCTGGGCAATGGCCTCCTGTCTCTTGAGTGCATACTCAGCCCAGACCCGCTGAGAATCGATGAATTCACTCTCCCATGGCTGTATGTAGCGATATAAGTTGGGAATCAGTTGGTCTTCTTCATGGCTCATTCCTGAACGAAAGTGTGTGATACCTACATCTGTCTGCTTAGACCACCTGTTTTGGGGCACAACCAAGATTAGAGAAAAAAATAAAGCTTAAAAGTAAAGAAATACCCCCTTCCCTCAGGGTCTAAGCAACAAGATCTAGCATGATTTTTCAACCAAGCCCTACCTGAGGTCAGACTGGGGAATAAGCACATGACCCATTGAGAGCATGCCGAGTCCACCCAACTCCTTAGGGGTGTAGAAGACAACAGGGGGAAAGCGACTTGGCATTTTGGAGTTGAGTCCAATCTTGATACGTGTCTGGATCTTGTTCTCACACTTTACCAGCAAGTCGAGGAGTTCCTGGGTGTTCACTACAGCCTCTCGAAAGTATGTCATCAGGCCAATGAGAGCTGTATTCCACTTATTCACAATCTAAAGATAGTAGAAAAAAAGTAAATTATAGATGAACTGTAAGGGGTGGGGATGGGGACCATATAATTTAGTTAGTTACATCCCTAATATTCAAGAAAGATTTGACCTCAACATCATTAGTCATTAGGGAAACATAGAAATCAAAACCACAATGAGATACCACTTCATACTCATTAGGATGAACAAAATTAAAGACAGATGACAAGTGTTAACAAGGATCTGGTAAAACTGAATCCTCATATATTGCTGATGGGAATGTAAAATCAAGCACTTTGCCACTCTGGAAAACAGTCTAGCAGTTCCTCAAAAGGTTAAACGCAGAAAAAAAGATTGCACCCTAGGTACACACTCATGAAAAAATAAAACAATATTTGTACACACAAAAATGTGTATATACGTGTTAATAGCAGCATTATTTATAATAGCCCAAAAGTGAGAAAAAAACCAAATGTCCATCAATTTACAAATGGATAAACAAAATGTGGTATTTTTCATACAATGAAATGTTATAAATCCATGAAAAGAACTGAATTACTTTTGCCTTTGCTTCATTGGTATAAGATAAATAATTTTAAAGGGACTGGTCAGGTGTGGTGGCTCATGCTTATAATCCTAGCCCTCTGGGAAACCAAGGTGGGAAGATTGCTTGAGCCCAGAAGTTTGAGACGAGCCTAAGCAACAGTGAGACCCCATCTCTACAAAAAAATAGAAAAAATAGCTGGGCACAGTGGTGAGTGCCTGTAGTCCTAGCTACTCAGGAGGCTAAGGCAGAACACTTGAGCCTAGGCAGGAGTTTGTGGTTGCAATAAACTATAATGACACCACTGCACTATAGCCTAGGTGACAGTGAGAGATTCTGTCTCAAAATAAATGAATAAATAAATAAATAAGAAGGACTAAAGTATGATATATACTACAATATGGACAAACCTAGAACACATTATGTATGCTAAGTAAAAAAGAAGCCAGACAACAAAGGCCACACAGTATCCACAGCAGGCAAATCCATACAGACAGAAGTAGTTGCCAGGGACTGGGCAAGGGATGGGAAGGGACTGGGAAGAATGAGGAATGAGAGACTGCTAATGGGAATTTCTTTTAGGGGTGATGAAAATGTTCTCGAATTAAGATAGTGGTGATGGTTGCATAATTCATGGATATACTGAAAACCATTTAATTATACATTTAAAAAGTATTAAAATGGTATGTGAACTCTACATCAATAAAAAAAATTAATTAAGGCAACAGAAACACTGTTAAAATAAGATCAGATACAGTGAGTAATCTCAGGCTGTGCAGAGAGAGAGAAAAAAAGAAAGGATGGGGAAAAAAATCATCAAAAATAGGAGAAATAAAACTAATGATGGCTGGTTAGGGTGCCTCACACCTATAATCCCAGCACTATGGAGGCTGAGCCGGGAAGATCACTTGGGCTAGGAGTATAAGACCAGCCTGGGCAATAGTGAGACCCCGTCTCTACAAAAAACAAAAAAATTCATCAGATGTGGTGGCGTGCACCTATAGTCCTAGTTACTTGGGAGGCGAAGGTGGGAACACTTGAGCCCAGGAGTTCAAGGCTGCAGTTAGTTAAGATCATACCACTGTAGTCCAGCCTAGGTGACAGAGTGAGACCCTGTCTCAAAAAACATCAACAACAACAAAACAAAACCCCACCAAAGCCACAGAAATTGCCCTCCCAGTATAATTAACTAGAAAACTAAACTGAGATTTAAAACAATGTTTTTAGACAACTGACAACAGGCAGCACATACTACAACTCTTGAGAAAAATGAAACAGATGAAGTAAAACCTACAACTGTCCCAGTTTATTACCTAGTGGCAGTTTCCAAGCAGCTTCACATACATGGGAAGGTAATGGAAACAGAGCCCAAATAGTCTCACTGAATTGAAAAGACGGAGTCCTGGGTTTGGGGTCCAAGGTAGTTAGTATTTGTGGGGTACCAGTACTGGAGAGAAGAACTGTGCACAGAAATAGATCTCTGAAGATACATGAAGGGACTCCCCTCATGTTTTCTGGCTGAGTACCAATGTATAACACAGTAAAAACTCCATGAGGCCAGAGAGAACAGTAGGATAACAATAGGATAAACAAGTCCAACAGCTCATATGTGGCTGGGAACAGTTTGTGTGTTTCCACCAGCCATAGAGATGAGACCCCTTGTAATACATGAGAATCAAGCAAATTCTAGGCCAGGCGTGGTAGCTCACGCCTATAATTGTAGCACTCTGGAAGGCTGAGGCAGGCAGATTGCTCAAGGTCGGGAGTTCGAAACCAGCCTGAGACAGCATCTCTACTAAAAATAGAAATTAACTGACCAACTAAAAATATATATACAGGCCGGGCGTGGTGGCTCATGCCTGTAATCCTAGCACTCTGGGAGGCCGAGGCAGGCGGATTGCTTGAGGTCAGGAGTTCGAAACCAGCCTGAGCAAGAGCAAGACCCCGTCTCTACTATGAATAGAAAGAAATTGGCCAACTAAAAATATATATACAAAAATTAGGCCGGGCGCGGTGGCTCACGCCTGTAATCCTAGCTCTCTGGGAGGCTGAGGCGGGTGGATTGCTCAAGGTCAGGAGTTCAAAACCAGCCTGAGCAAGAGCGAGACCCCGTCTCTACTATAAATAGAAAGAAATTAATTGGCCAACTGATATATATATATAAAAAAAAAAAAATTAGCCGGGCATGGTGGCGCATGCCTGTAGCTACTCGGGAGGCTGAGGCAGAAGGATCGCTTGAGCCCAGGAGTTTGAAGTTGCTGTGAGCTAGGCTGACGCCATGGCACTCACTCTAGCCTGGACAACAAAGCGAGACTCTGTCTCAAAAAAAAAAAAAAAAAAAAAATTAGCCGGGCATGGTGGCGCATGCCTGTAGTCCCAGCTATTTGGGAGGCTGAGGCAGTAGGATCACTTGAGCCCAGGAGACTGAGGTTGCTGTGAGCTAGGCTGACGCCATGGTACTCACTCTAGCCTGGGCAACAAAGTGAGACTCTGTCTCAAAAAAAAAAAAAATGATATATATATATATATATATATATATACACACACACACACAATAAAAATTAGCCAGGCATGGTGGCACATGCCTGTAGTCCCAGCTACTCAGGAGGCTAAGGCAGGAGGATCCCTTGAGCCCAGGAGTTTGAGGTTGCTGTGAGCTAGGCTGATGCCACGGCACTCACTCTAGCCTGAGCAACAAAGTGAGACTCTGTCTCAAAAAAAAATGTACAGTAAATTCCAGAAAGCTAACAACTTAGTAGTGGAGGTAAACTGGCCCCAGAAAAAAGGCCGCACTAGATCTGCTACAACCAAACTTAAAAGCAACCTCAAAAGGATCAAACTAACAGTTACTTAACTGCACACCAGTACATAGCCCAACATTCCTTAAGAAATGTAACAAAATCCAGCAATCAACAATATAAAATTCACAATTTTCACATCTAATAAAAAATTACAGTGTACACAAAGTAGGAATAAATTACCCACAAACAGAAGAAAAATAACAGAAACAGACCCAGAAACAACAGATGATGGAATTAGGAAGCAAGGACCTTAAAACAGCTACTAAAAATTGTAGAGTTATGTTTCAATTATGTTTATGTTATGCATAAAGAAAAACATGAACATAATAAGGTAAGAAACAGATGTTTAAAAGACCCAAATAGACCTTCTAGAGATAAAAATTACAGTATCTAGACCAAGCATGGTGGCTTATGCCTATAATCCCAGCACACTGGGAGGCTAAGGCAGGAGGACTGCTTGAGGCCATGAGTTCAAGATTAGCCTGGGCAACTCAGTGAGACACCATATCAACAAAAAAATTAGCCAGGCGTGGTGGCAAGCACCCATAATCCCAGCTACTTGGGAGGCTAAAAGCAGGAGGATCTCCTGAACTCAGGAGTTAGAGGCTGCGGTGAGCTGTGATCACACCACTCCACTGCAGAAGAAAATAACAGGTCTAGGCCACGCATGGTGTCTGATGCCTGTAATCCTAAGACTCTGGGATGCCAAGGCAGAAGGATTGCTTGAACTCAGGAGTTCGGGACCAGCCTGAGCAAGAGTGAGACCTCGACTCTACCAAAAATAGATAAAATTAGCCAGGAGTGGGGGAGTGGTAGTGCACACCTATAGTTCTAGCTACTCAGGAGGCTGAGGAGGGAGAAATCACTTGAGCTAGGAGTTAGAGGCTGCAATAAGTTATGATGCCACTGCACACTAACCAGGGTGACAGTGAGACTCTATCTCAAAAAAAGAAAAGAGAACTGGTCCACACTAATAAAAATGAAGGCAAAATAAAGACTTTTCCAACAAAAAGCAGAGTGTATTCATTGCCAGTAAACCATTTTTTTTTTTTGAGACAGAGTCTCGCTTTGTTGCCCAGGCTAGAGTGAGTGCCATGGCGTCAGCCTAGCTCACAGCAACCTCAAACTCCTGGGCTCAAGCAATCCTGCTGCCTCAGCCTCCCGAGTAGCTGGGACTACAGGCATGCGCCACCACGCCTGGCTAATTTTTTTTTTTCTATATATATATTAGTTGGCCAATTAATTTCTTTCTATTTATAGTAGAGACGGGGTCTTGCTCTTGCTCAGGCTGGTTTCGAACTCCTGACCTTGAGCAATCCGCCCGCCTCGGCCTCCCAGAGTGCTAGGATTACAGGTGTGAGCCACCGCACCCAGCGCCAGTAAACCTTTACTACAAGAAATACTGATGGAAATTCTTCAAGCAGAGGGACAGCATACCAGATAGAAATTTGTATCTACACAAAGTAATGGGGAATACTAGAAATAGTAAGTATGTGGGTAAAATATAAAAATAAAAAATTCTCATTTTGCTATTTCTATAAAAAGATAAAGGCTGTTTAAAACAAAAATAGTAATGAAGTACTGCAGCATTTATAATATACACAATTAAAACACATGACAAAAATACAAAGAGTAGGAGGAGAGTGGAAGTATATTATTGTAAGGTTCTTATACTATATGTGAAGTAATTAGTAGTAGACTAATAGTCACAGTAGACCATGGTAAGTTAGGGATATATACTGTAAACCCTACAGCAAACAAAATAAAAACAAAACAAAGATTTGTAGCCAGTAAGTGAAGAGTGGGGATAAATTAAAATCATAAAACAACTAAATCCAGAAGGCAGGAAAAAAGAAAAGCAGAAAGAATAAAAAACAAAAAACAAGATGGTAGGTTTAAACTCAACTATATTTTTTTTTTTTTTTGGAGATAGGGTCTCTTGCTTTCTCATCAACCCTGGAGTGCAGTGGCATCATCATAGTTTATTGCACTCTCCAACTCGGGCTCAAATGACCCTCCTTCCTTAGCTGCCTAAGTAGCTGGGACTACAGGCGCATGCCACCACGTCCAGCTAATTTTTTTGTTTTTGCTATTGCCCAGGCTGGTCTCAAACTCCTGGCCTCCAGTGATCCTCCCCCTTTGGCCTCCGAGAGTAAGGATTGCAGGCATGAGTTACTGCGCCCAACCTGTACTAACCTTAATTGGAGTATTTAGATCATTTGTAAGGCAAAGATTGTCAAGTTGGATTTAAAGAAAAAGCAAGATTCGACTATATGTTGTCTATAAGAAATAAACTTTAATTATGAAGACATAGGTTAAAAGTAAAATGATGGAAAAAGATGCCCATGCAAACACAAAACAAAGTTGGAGTGGCACTACTGATATAAGACAAAGGAGACTTCAGAACAGGGAATATTATCACGAATAAAGAGAGACATCTGGCCAGGCGCAGTGGCTCACGCCTGTAATCCTAGCACTCTGGGAGGCCGAGGCGGGCGGATAGCTCAAGGTCAGGAGTTCGAAACCAGCCTGAGCAAGAGCGAGACCCCGTCTCTACTATAAAAATAGAAAGAAGCTGGGCGCGGTGGCTCACGCCTGTAATCCTAGCATTCTGGGAGGCTGAGGTGGGCGGATTGCTCGAGGTCAGGAGTTCAAAACCAGCCTGAGTAAGAGCGAGACCCCGTCTCTACTATAAATAGAAAGAAATTAATTGGCCAACTAATATATATAAAATTAGCCAGGCATGGTGGCGCATGCCTGTAGCCCCAGCTACTCGGGAGGCTGAGGCAGGAGCATTACTTGAGCCCAGGAGTTTGAGGTTGCTGTGAGCTAGGCTGATGTCACGGCACTCACTATAACCTGGGCAACAAGTGAGACTCTGTCTCAAAAAAAAAAAAAAAAAAAGAAAGAAATTAATTGGCCAACTAATATATATAGAAAAAAAAAAATTAGCCGGGCATGGTGGCTCATGCCTGTAGTCCCAGCTACTCAGGAGGCTGAGGCAGCAGGATTGCTTGGGCCCAGGAGTTTGAGGTTGCTGTGAGCTAGGCTGATGCCACGGCACTCACTCTAGCCTGGGCAACAAAGTGAGACTCTGTCTCAAAAAAAAAAAAAAAAAAAAGAGAGAGATATCTAATAATGATAAAGAAGTCGATCCATTCAGAAGGCATAATAATTCTAAGTACATTACGTACCTAATAAAAGAATTTTGAAATATATGAAGGAAAAAATGATGGACTTGAAAGAAAAAATAAATTCACAGTTGTAGCTGGAGATAGATAGATAGATAGATTAATTGATTTTGAGACAGACTCTTATTCTGTTGCCAGGGCAAGAGTGCCATGGCATCAGCTAGCTCACAGCAACCTCAAACTCCTGGGCTAAAGGGATCCTCCTGCCTCAGCCTCCCAAACAGCTGGGACTACAGGCACATGCTACCATGCCTGGCTACCTCCTGAGCTCAAACGATCAACCCGCCTCAGCCTCCCAGAGTACTAGGATTACAGGTGTCAGCCCCTGCTCCCAGCCTGTAGCAGGAGATTTCTAATACTCTCTCCATAGTAACTGATAGAAGGTGACCTTAAAAAAACATTAAGGATATAGAAGACTTAAACAAGGCAATCAATCAACTAGACCTGACATTTACAAAACACTACTCAATAATCACAAAATATAGATTCAGGTACTCATGGCACAGTTAGCAAAATAGACCATATATGCTAGGCTATAAAACAAGTCTCAAAATATTTTCAAAAACTAAGATCAAACAAAGTATGTTCCCTAACCATAATGGAATCAAACTAGAAACAAATAATGCAAACCTCCAAATATTTGAAAATTAAGCAGCATACTTCTAAATTACCTATTGGTAAAACATGAACTCATAAGGAAAATCAGAAATTATTTTTAACTGAATGAAAATGGAAACAACAAATTAAAATTTGAGGAACACAGCTAAAGCAGTGCTTAGAGGAAAATTTACTGAATAGTAAATTTCACTGAATAGTTCTACTGGGAAAAAAGCAAGGTCCAAAATTGATCATCTAACCATTTACCTTAACAAACTAGAAAACTAGAGCAAATTAAACTCAAAGTAAGCAAAGGGAAGGAATTAACGCAAAAAAGAGAAAAAAGGTAAAATTAATGAAGATAAAGTTGGTTCTTTGCCAAAATTTAAAAAGATAGCAAACCACAAAATACCAATTGATAAAATCTTTCAGGCAAAGAATATATCTCCTGGACAATTACTGATGTGAAAGAGCATATTGGCTGGAGTTACAGAATTTGCCTTAAGCTAACAGTATTCAGACAAGCAAGGAGAAAGAACTGCAGAGTGAGGTTAACAGCTTGAACCAAATCACAAAACCTAGACTAAACACGTACCATGTCTACAGGATGAGACAACCAAGGCAAAAGACCTACAGATAGAAAGGCAGGCCAGGGCTACAATGGGCTAGATGTAGAGGTAAGTGCAAACTGACTTAAGTCAGACAACTCTCACCAGGGTTAGTAAATTCTGACTGCACTTGGTTCTTGGAATTGATGATTTATATCACAGAACACTTCAGTTCTGCTGAAGTTACCAGTGCTTTATCCCTGGGGGGGGGGGAGGGGAGGGATTATGAATTCCCAAGGAGTCCAATATGTCTTTAAGAATAGCAGAAATTGGGGTGAGGGCATTTATTGAAACCTTAAAATCTGTTCCCCCATAATATGCCGAAATAAAAAATAAAAAATAAATAAATAAATAAAAAAGAAGAATAGCAGA
Organism: Microcebus murinus; assembly: GCF_040939455.1. NCBI lineage: Eukaryota > Metazoa > Chordata > Mammalia > Primates > Cheirogaleidae > Microcebus > Microcebus murinus. The sequence continues at coordinate 19,472,570 of NC_134121.1, read as the reverse complement.
AATTCCCAGGGATGAGAGGCAAGAAGGAAAATTCCTGATTTATATCATAGAACACTCTAGTTCTGCTGCAGTTACTGGTGTTTTATACTTGGGGGGAGGGATTATGAATTCCCAGGGAGTCCAATATTCCTTTAAGAACAGTGGAAATTCCTGGGTATGAGAGAGGCAAGAAGTAAAATAATATCTGTTTTTTAAGGTCTACATGTACTAGACACCACAGTAAGAACCTTATATATAGGTCAGGTGCAGTGTCTCATGTCTATGATCCTAGCACTCTGGGAGCCCTGAGGTGGGAGGATTGCTTAAGTTCAGGAGTTTAAGACCAGCCTGAGCAAGAGTGAGAACCTTGTCTCTATAAAAAATAGAAAAATTAGCCGGGCATGGTGGCACATGCCTGTAGTCCCAGCTATTCAGAAGGCTGAGGCAGGAGGATTACTTGAGCCCAGGAGTTTGAGGTTGTAGTGAGCTATGATGACACCACTGCACTCTATCCAGGGCTCAGAATGAGACTCTGTCCCCCCCCCCAAAAAGTATCTTTTATATACATATATAAAAAATGCCTTTAAGTCTTCATAACAGAAATAAATTACAGACTTTGCCCATCACATAGCTTTTTTTTTTTTTTTTTTTTTTGAGACAGAGTCTCACTTTGTTGTCCAGGCTAGAGTGAGTGCCGTGGCGTCAGCCTAGCTCACAGCAACCTCAAACTCCTGGGCTCAAGCGATCCTCCTGCCTCAGCCTCCCGAGTAGCTGGGACTACAGGCATGCGCCACCATGCCCGGCTAATTTTTTTTTTTTTATATATATATCAGTTGGCCAATTAATTTCTTTCTATTTATAGTAGAGACGGGGTCTCGCTCTTGCTCAGGCTGGTTTTGAACTCCTGACCTTGAGCAATCCGCCCGCCTCAACCTCCCAAGAGCTAGGATTACAGGCGTGAGCCACAGCGCCCGGCCCATCACATAGCTTTTAACTGGTAGATTAATAGAGAGTTGTGTAGACAATATGAACAACTTGGAAGGGAATATGGAAAGCAAACAAACTGTTAGGATGATGGAACGCTGAGTGTTTTCTTGATTTCATTAGTATGTAATTTCTTTCTACTATAAATGATAAAATGGTAGAAAAATTAATGGAAACTTTTACTGTGGTACATGATGTAATAAATTCTTTTCCATTTAACAATAAAGGTAAAAGTCAAAACAAAAAGAAGAGCAGAGAAATACATTTATTGCCATGAAAAATGTTTTCTCAAGGTCTTTCCCTCTTGGCTTTAGACTTCAAGAACTGTTTACATGCTTAAAGGCACAGAAAGACTCTGCTGTTTGCAGGAAGGCAGCCTTAGGTTCCTCATGAAGTAAAGGTAAGTAGGTTGTATCTTATAAGCCAGATTATCTAACTAGGTGCACTTCTATTTTTCTTCTGTGATTGCTGGCCCTTGTCGAAATCTTGTTTAAACGTTCTAGCCTTATTTTGCAGCTACTACTGGGACTAAAGAGAAGGGCTTTGTTTCCATGCTTGGGCTAGTGTATTGCACATACCTCAGGCAAGAGTGGTGGCAGGACCTAAGGTGGTGGTGGCAGCAGCAGTGACTATAAGAAGGTCCAAGGAAAAGGAAAACTGTAGGAGACAAGAATCTTACTGGAGATTTTTCTTCTATTATCAACCTCAAAAGACCAAGATATGTTACTATAGAAACTGCTCTACATTATCTGCTCATAATCTTTGATACTTCTCTTTTTTTCTAAGAGTCAAGGTCTCACACTGTCCCCTAGGCTAGAGTGCAGCGGTGTAATCACAGCTCACTGCAACCTCAAACTCCTGGGCTCAAGGGATCCTCTTCCCTCAGCCTCATGAGTAGCTAGGACTATAAGTACATGCCATCACATCCTGCTAATATTTTAAACTTTTTTTCGTAGAGACAGGGTCTCACTATGTTGCCCAGGGTGGCTTCCAACTCCTGGTCTCAAACGATCCTTCTGCTTCAGCCTCCCAAAGTGCTAGAATTACAGGTGTGAGCCACTGTACCTGGCCTTGATTATTCTAATTAATAAGGGCAAATATGTGTTTTGTATTATCAAGTAATACGGCTTACTAAACGCATTGTTTCATTTAGTTCTCACAAAATCCCTCTGAGCTCCGTAATATCAGTATCCCTATTTTGTAACTGAGGGAACTGAGGCCCATGTTAGACAATTTGCCCAAGGTCCCAACTAGTAATATTACAGAGCTACAATCTGAACCCAATTTGACTCTAGAACCTGTGCTTTTAACCACTATGGTCAACTGCTTCCCTCACCTCTCAGACACTCCTCCATTACCCAGGCTCTTACCCCATATCCAGTTCCTTGATCTCTACATTTTTTTCCAAGTTCACTGGCCTCTTCTGGTCTCCTCCTTCTCTCCCCTCTCCCATCATCCAGGATCCCAAAGCAGTCTAGCACCCTCGATTCCCTTGCATCCAATCCCTTACCACTCCACACAGCTCTCTAACAAAACCCCATTCTTAAATCACTGCTTTCTCCATTCCTGTCACTGAGTAGCTAGGTGATTCTGGGAAGAACAAATGCTCACTTACAGTTAGTTGTCTTCATTTTCTCAAAATCCACCTGGGCCCTCTGCACACCTGTCAATCAATCCCTCTCAGTTTCTTCAACAGTAATCATACCCCCACCACTGTCTTCAAGTCCACTATGCACACCTCTTCCCCTTCACTCCAGCCCAACCAAAGCTGAGAAGTTCAAGATTCTGTTATAACTTCCTGCTAACCACATCCACATTCACACCTATCCAGATTTCCTTCCTACTAGGTTCAGAGGATGTTTTCCTCTGTTTGCCCTTTATTCCTCATGAATTCCTCTGCAACTCTACTCATCAATTATCACATATTTCTGTTGTACTTCAAACTGTTACTGACTTTCAATTGAAACATACTCAAGTCATTTCCATTCAAAAATACCTGCCTTGACTTACAGCTCCCTCTAGGTGGCATCTAATGCCCTTCCTCCTTACTCCAACTCTGGCAAATAGTCTGTCCTTGCAGTCTCTAGTCACTCCCCAGTAAAACCTCACCCACTGCCATCTGGCTTCTATCCCCACTATTTCTGTAACAGCTCTTGCTAAGGTCACCAATGACGTCCTAACTGCCAAATCCAATGGATACTTTTCAGTCCTTATCTAACTGAAATGCTCTTAGGCAACTGACACTGTTAAGTGCCCACCCCAATTCTGAACACTTGTTCCTGACGGCCCTGAATTCCAGGACCAGCACTCTCCTGCAAGCTCTAGCCACACTGCTTCTTGGTGTTCCCTGTGGCTCCAATTTTGTACCCCTGCTCTTCTCACTCTACATTCTCTGTGTGATCTTACTCACTCTTAAACTTTCTACCTTTATGCTGACAAGACTCCTAAATCTACATCTTCAACCCAGACCTCTTCTCAAAGTTTCAGATTGCTAGCCAGACATTCTAGGAACTTCTAAGTTACCCCTGACTGATTTTTCTCATTTCATTTCTTTCCCTGAAGCTTCAAACTCATACTGTTTTTCACCAAATCTAAGAAATCTTCAATATAAGAGGCACCACTAAGGAAGCAGGGATAATATGTGTATATATGTACATAAATATGTATTTTGGAATTGAAGAAATATAATATAAATGAATGCCTACTGGATTCCTCCACCTCAATGTTCTCAGGAACGTTAAACTTTATACATCCCAAACTACCTCCATTTACCTTCCCTGTTAAACCTCTTCTTGTTCTTATAGTCTTCCAGTTGGTGACACCCATGTCAAAATCTGAACATACTTTTTAACTTTTAGTTCCTGGGCATCCCACCATAACAAAGTTCTGCTGATTGTACCTGCTAACTACTTATCTTGTTCCCCTCTTCTTACCTTTACTTTCACTGCTCTCATCATTTTTTTTTTTTTTTTGAGACAGAGTCTCGCTTTGTTGCCCAGGCTAGAGTGAGTGCCGTGGCGTCGCCTAGCTCACAGCAACCTCAATCTCCTGGGCCCAAGCAATCCTACTGCCTCAGCCTCCCGAGTAGCTGGGACTACAGGCATGCGCCACCATGCCCGGCTAATTTTTTCTATATATTTTTAGTTGGCCAATTAATTTCTTTCTATTTATAGTAGAGACAGGGTCTCGCTCTTGCTCAGGCTGGTTTTGAACTCCTGACCTCGAGCAATCCTCCCGCCTCAGCCTCCCAGAGTGCTAGGATTACAGGAGTGAGCCACCGCGCCCGGCCTGCTCTCATCATTTTTATCTGGACTTTTACAGTGGTCCCTGAACCTGGTCCCCCATCCTATCCTTTTTTTTTCCCCACAGCTGCAAAGCAAATTATCTAACACAGAAATCTGACAAAAATCACTCCATGCTTAACCCTTACATCTGCAGTGCCCAACCTCTAGGGACTGGGGCCTGTTAGGGACCAGGCTGCAGAGCTCCCTACCTCTGTCCATGGAAAAATTGTCTTCCATGAAAGCAGACCTTCTACAAGGCTTGCAATGCCCTCCATGATAAAGCTCTTGTCTATTTGTCCAGCCCCATGGCCTAACATTCCCACCTCTATAATTTTAATTTATTCCAATAAACTTTGAACTGATTATTATTATTTTTTTTAAAGAGACAGGTCTTGCTCTGTGGCTCAAGCTGGACTGTAGTGGTACAATCATCGCTCATTGTAGCCTAGAACTCCTGGACTCAAGGGATCTTCCCACCTCAGTCTCCTAAGTAGCTAGGACTACCTACAGGTACAAGCCAACACACCCAGCTAATTTTCCTATTTTTTATAGTGATAGGGTCTCGCTACATTATGCAGGCTGGTCCCAAAAAACCTTGAACGTCTTACAGTTTCATATATAACCATGCTAGTTATGTCTCTACCTCTCTGGCTGAAGGAATGTCCTCCCTCACCCTCCCCCCCTCATCACATCACATGCTACTTCTTTCAGGAAGCCTTTCTTCTTCCTCTCCTAGACTGGGCTAGAAGAGTCATTAACTCTAGTGTTCTCAGATTCCTAAATACCTGGTCTCCCATCCTATCCTTTTAACTCCACTCAATCAAGTATCCCTAATCCAAAAAATCCAAAATCCAAACCTTTCTGAATGCCAACATGATGCTCAAAGGAAATATTTATTGGAGCATTTCTTGATTTCAGATTAGGGATGCTGACCCTATAAGTATAAAGGAAATATTCCAAAATCCAAAAATATGTGAAAACTGAAACACAGTTCTGGTCTCAAGCATTTTGGATACGGGATACTCAACCTGTAATATAAGCTCTATAAACACCACATCCTATAACATTTCTCTGTGTATCTACCTCTCCAACTAGATAGTCTCTGTCCTCTGAGCTCACTATCTTTACATCTGGTGTGTGAATGCCTGGAAAACAGTGGACAACAAATGCTAACATGAGTTACAGACTTTCTGTTGTCTGATCCTTGAAGGGGGAATCAACCTAAAAAAGACGAGTTATTCTAAGGGAAATCAGGGTAATTTTTCAAACCTCGCAAAAACTTAATATATAGTTAAAAAATCCTCAGATTATTCTTTCTCAATTCTGGCTGCCTCTGAAAGCAACTGAAGGGGAAATAAAACACTGAGATACCCAACGAGAACTGCTTTTTTTTTTTTTTTTTTTTTGAGACAGAGTCTCGCTTTCTTGCCTAGGCTAGAGTGAGTGCCGTGGCGTCAGCCTAGCTCACAGCAACCTCAGACTCCTGGGCTCAAGCAATCCTCCTGCCTCAGCCTCCCGAGTAGCTGGGACTACAGGCACGAGCCACCATGCCCGGCTGATTTTTATATTATATATATTAGTTGGCCAATTAAATTCTTTCTATTTTTATGGTAGAGACGGGGTCTCGCTCAGGCTGGTTTTTGAACTCCTGACCTTGAGCAATCCGCCCGCCTCGGCCTCCCAGAGTGCTAGGATTACAGGCGTGAGCCACCGCGCCCGGCCGAGAACTGCTTTTTAACAGGTATTCTATACTACTGGTTAAATAAAACATGACTGGCCGGGCGCTGTGGCTCACGCCTGTAATCCTCCTAGCTCTTGGGAGGCCGAGGCGGGCGGATTGCTCAAGGTCAGGAGTTCAAAACCAGCCTGAGCAAGAGCGAGACCCCGTCTCTACTATAAACAGAAAGAAATTAATTGGCCAACTGATATATATATATAAAAAAAAAAAATTAGCCGGGCAATGTGGCGCATGCCTGTAGTCCCAGCTACTTGGGAGGCTGAGACAGCAGGATTGCTTGAGCCCAGGAGTTTGAGGTTGCTGTGAGCTAGGCTGACGCCACGGCACTCACTCTAGCCTGGACAACAAAGTGAGACTCTGTCTCAAAAAAAAATAAAATAAAATAAAATAAAATAAAACATGACTTACAGAAAATGCAAAAATGATGTTTTAAATTTTTCTTTTCCTTTTTTCAAAGAGACAGGGTTTCACTCTGTCACTCAGGCTGGAGTGCAGTGGTGTGATCATAGATCACTACAACATCAAATGCCATGGGCTCAAGAGATCCTACTACCTCAGCCTCCTGAGTAGCTGGGACATGTGCCACCAAGCCTGAATAATTTTTTTGAGACAAGGTATTGCTATGTTGCCTAGGCTGGTCTCAAACTCCTGCCTTAAGTGATGCTGCCACCTTGGCCTCCCAAAGTGCTGGGATTATAGGCGTGAACCACTGCACCCAGACAAAAATGATGCTTTTTTTGTTCAAATTAATGAATCCACCTTCTATTCTTGCCTTAATTTAGAATCATCACAACCCCACAGAGTAGGCTATAGAATTCCTACAGGGAATTCTCAGAATACAATTGTGAATTGACCTGACACTCTAAGCTGCCATCCCATAGAGTATGGAAACCGGTACACTAAGCAAAGTTGGCCAAGAAGTAAAGCAAACCAGGCAGTTGAAAAAGAAGATGAGATGAGCAAAGGGCACAAGTGAAGCCAGGGCTGAGTGCCTTATATACCTTGGTGAAGGTGGTAGAGCCTGAGGCCATCAGAATTTGACGCACACGGTTGTGAAAGCGCTGCATTGACTCATCATCCACACGCAAGAAACACTGAGCTGTCCGTTCCTTAGTAACCTAAAGCACAAGGTCAAGGTTAACTTGTCTCAGGAATCACAACAGAAATAAGGGCCAACTCTTTTTTTTTTTTTTTTTTTTTACATCATGCAATGATTAGTTTTGTGTCAAAGGGGCCACACTAAGCCCTCCCCATCGAACAAGGCTCAATGGACAATGAAATGGTATGCCTGTGTTCCTCACCCCCATTTGCCCTGGAGGAACCACAGTGGTAATGCTATTACTTCTAGCCCCCTTCCTAGGCCATACCTCATTCTGCAGATTCCAGACTCCATCCTTATGGGTGAACTCCTCATAGCTGGTGCGGCATTTAGGCAGGATACGGCACTCAAAGCCACACATGTTGAACAGCAGGTTGGGGTTGTCCTTACTATATACTGACACGAAGCTGTTCTCCCATTGAACTGTAGTCACTGACCGAGGCAGACGGTTCTTGATGTCCCAGAATACTGCCCGACCCCTGCCCACAGAGAACATATGGCCACATCAGTCTCCTGAAAGAAACGTCCCTTCAAAGGCTAGACTGATGATATCCCAACAGAACTACACTCCTCCCAACCAGGACACAACCTCATAAATGTCCTCTAATTGCTCTCTAGGTCTGTCAGGCTAAAGTCTTTCCAGCTCCCAGAGCCCCAACTTAGACTCACAAGTTGACATCATGTTTCATGAGGCGCATGCGGGCATCTCGGGGCCAGCATTTCTTGTTATTATAGCCAACGATGTTTTCATTGTTAGGGTCAGGGTGCTCTGTCAGGTAACGCTGGATCAGGTCCCGAGCCTCATCTGCTGTGAACCTATACCAGGCAAGGTACATTACTAAAGCCCAAGTACTGGGATCCCTTGGGTTCTCCAGCTCCACAGATAGAGACCACACCAAACCCCACCCCAAACCTCATTCTATTTCAAAAGCCCAACCCAGCAGCGAGTCCACTAAGGTAGAAAAGCAGCTTTCAGAGGCAGGGCATATGCCTCAATGCCCTGCAATGGTAAGAATCCAGGTAAGTGCTCACCTGAAAAAAATATGGATTCGATCAATGTATCTGCAGAAGAGACGGATGGGGTGGGCAGCCTCAGTGGCTATGTCCTGGAAACTGAGAAAGTCATTTGGCATTTGGGGAGGCCCAGCCATCTCACTAGCCCGGTGCAATCCCAACACAAGCAAATCCATCACCAGGCCATAATACTGTACAATGAATGAGGCAAATTGCAGGCCTCTGATGATCCCGTATGAGTTCGTATGGTTCATGTCCTATAAAGAAAGAACTACAACTTAATAACCAATGGCCATCTCCCAGGCTTCTCCAGGGTCCTTTTGTTCTCCCCTCAAAAAATCCCAACTCAGTGGACCAGACGCCTCCTCCCACAAAATTCCTTGCCACCATGCCACAAGACACACCTTATAGTTGATGACGACATTGTTCTTGGCTGTCATGTAGTCAGCTATGTTGTGGTCCACGATGAGTCGAAGCAGCCTGTTAAGCAGGGTCAAGTCGATCTTTTCATACATCTTCTCAAAGCGTGATTCCAGCATGACGTTGCATTCGCCCTCGCTTGTCTCCCATACGTCCTGCAGGTTATTGATGCCTAAAGAGTAGCAACGACGTCCAGTAGGTTAGAAATTTCCTTTTGGGACTAGTACCCACAGTAACTATTGTCACATTCTGTAACCCAATCCCACTACCACTCCATTCCTTCATGTAGATTGCTATGAGTGTCAGTTTTGCTCATCAACACTACTTCCTTATTATCATACATCAAGAAAGTAAACCAATCATGCTGCCCAGATGAGAATTTTGATGTAGAACTCAATTCTTCCCCCCTTCCTCAGTGGGTGATTCCAGAAAAGTTTTACCTTGGCACCACTTGTAAACAAGCAGTGGAGGTGGTTCTGTGTCAGCAGGTTTGATCCAGGGTGGGAAAAGGCGGCGCTTGTCAGCTTCATACCACAGGTACTGGTCCAGGTAGGCATCGGTTATCTTCTCCAGTGGCTCCACATCATACACTGGAACCAGGTGGCTATACAGATCCATGAACTCAATGCCCACCTGTGGGACAAGGAGGCTGGCTCACACCAATCCACCAATCACTTGAGGGAATCTGCTACCTTGGGTGCCAAGACTGAATAGCACAGCCAAAAAGGAAACCTGGGGAGGCATCTTACTTACTTCCTTAAAGGCTCTCTGTGTGAGGAGGTGACGCTTGATGCGAGACAATGCCTCATGGGGGTTGTCATAGGCCTGCTCAATCAGACCCAGCTCCTCTCTCTGAGACTGGTTTAACCGAGACTTCACACTGACAAAGCAACAAGAAAGATAAATGGAAAACCAAAAGGAAGCCAAACCCAGAAAGGACTGAGGTTAAATTTTCTTTCTTTGGACTATGCCATTCCCTCCCCATCACCTTCCCAGAAGGAACCTATCTATCTTACTTCTCACCTATAAGCTTCCTTCAGCCGCTCCAAGGCCAAGATGAGCAACTTGGTGTCATGCTTGTAGGAGAGTGGGGGGAATGGAATAGGCGAGAACCTACGGCTTTCCAACCAATGCACAGTGGTGGTATACACTGCCACTGCTTCCTCTGCAGTGATGTAAGGTCCATCCTGTAATGTGGACATGAAGTTAACCTCTCACTAACCCCCTACTGGACAAGACATGGTCTCAACTCTGCAGCAACCCCTCCTGAGCACTCCCCACCCCTAGTCCAGCCTACGCTGCCCTACCTTTAAGTAGTTGTGCTGCCGCTCTTGTTCTGCCTTGAGATAGAGCCGTGTGAGGCGGCCCAGGTTCTTTTTGCAAACAGTCTTGTCCACAGTAGCCCCACGGCGGATCCGTTCTCGGTTGTAGTGGGCAGTGTTAGTCCACCAGTCAGCCTTGGCCTTCACATATCGAAGGATCATATTTTCTATGGGCGTTGGCAGCCCAGGGACCTGAAAGTGCAAAAGGCACAATCAAGCTGGGCAGTGATGTGGACCTATAGTCCCACCTATTTGGAAGCAGGAGTATCATTTAAACCCAAGAGTTAGAGGCCAGCCTGGGAAACACAGCAAGACATCATTTCTTTAAAAAAAATAAAATAAAATAGAGAAAAAAAGAAAGTAATGGCAGCCAGTTCCTAGGGGTTCCAGAAGTAATAATCCTAACCCAAGGAAGAGGGATATTTCTGCCTCTTTGGTGTTGAGAAGTCACCCACCTTCCATGGAATGTTAGCCTTCCAGCAGCGCCAGGCTTCACTTAGGTGCTGCAGGATTGTCCGTGCCTTGTTCTGTTTGATCCCCTCAGGCATCATGTCCAGAATGTCATGCATCACAGCTGCTCGAAGCTCGAGGTCAAAATGTGACTCCACTCGCTGCTTTGTTACTGTCTTTGCCACCCCCTTTGAGTGTCGGCCTAGAAATGAAGTGGCCCGAGGTGATTAAAAGCAAGATTCCTGGTTTTTTAGTCAGAGTCTCTACCTTCATGCCCCTTGCTAACTAGCCATGGTTACAGTGAAATCATTAAGTATTAACAAAGCATTAATGTGCCCAGCACATGCAAAAAGACAAGCTACCTAAAATATTCACAACTATGCTTCTAAGCAATTTCCATTCCTGTAAATGCATGACTATCTCAATACTCCAGAGAGAAGCCCAAGAAATAGAATCCCAGGTCAGACTCATTTGAGAATGGGACCTAGAGACAATCTAGCAGAAAAGGGTTCTCATACAAGGGAAGGGGATGGATCAAAAATACACATGATCTACCTCAGAAACAATAATAGAAGTTGGACAGAGAAAACCACTTACCTTCAAACTGCCGGGCCAGGAGGTTGCCCAGCCATCGCTCCAGCAAAGGAGTAATGCCACGCATGAAAAACAGCCAAACCCGCCAGCCAGCAGCCCAGAAGCCACAGCCAGGGCCCTTCCCTACAGGGCCCTAGAATGCCAAGCAGAAGTTAAGAACACAAGTTAGCAATTCATTTAGACAACAATACAAAACTAAGCAGAGGTCGGGCAGGAGGAACATATATGTGTGTCAGTGGAAGGGGAAAAAGGAAAAACTCTGGGATCCCTACATCTAAACCAAGGGGGTAAATGAGAAACTTCAAGGCAAAAACCAGGAATTGAGATTTCCTCTGTGGACTTAAAGGTATAGGTTTTGAGGGAAGGTGTTGAGATTCACAAGGTGAGAGCAATAACAACACTCTCATAGCCTCTCTCCAAACAGGTCCTGGAAAGAGCCCTGATTAGATGTAAAAATAAAGATCTGAGAAAGTCAGTCAGTGAGGACAAGGTCTCACCGTGTTGAATCGATAATAGATGAGATGCTTCAGGTCCTTGCACATGCGAATCTGTCGCATCAGCTTGTATTTGTAGCGATACATGCCAGTCAGCTGCCCCACATGGGCAAATATATACTGCAATCCATCTGCCAGCTGCAACACAATTGCCCCATCAGACTTGGAGCTTGAGCCAGCTCCGTGTGTCAGCACAGGCTTCATCCAGCCTCCCCACCTGAGCAGGGGTCGGGACTACCTAGCCTCACCTGGAAGGCATCCACATTGCCCAATCGATACTGCACATGACTATCCACAACCAGCTTAGTCAAACGCAGAACTTCCCGACACAGATGGAAAGCATTCCCAAAACGAGATTTCTTTCTTTCCTAGAGAAGATGCAAAGAAAAAAAAAAAGAACATTAAAAGGGCCCAACTGGATGTATGCCTTGATCAAGGACCAAAGCAAAACTATTTGTCCATCCCTAAAGCCCAGGAGACCCCTAAGGTCCAACGCAGGCACCTTGGTGGTGAGTGTCTTGACAGGCTTGAGGTTGAAGTTGTAGTCCAGGTGCAAGTAATTGAGATTTTTACGGTGAATGAGAAGATTAAGCATGTTGTAGCCCTGGCGGCAAACCTGTAGTCCCACCTCTACCCAGTCTAGCTTCGTGGACTGGAAGAATTTGGTGGCTTTGAAGGAGCGGAACAGATACCTGGGGTGTGAATAAGAAAGAGAGTAAAAGTTAGCCTACTAATAATCTCCAGAACAGAAGTCTCAGCAGGGAACCTCAGGAACCTTACCTCTTCTTTTGGGCCTTAGGGGGCCGATGCTTCAGGGCATTCAGAACATAGTACTTAAGCAGCTTCTGGTAGGAGACTCTCACTTTCACAGGCTGCCCAGCTGGACAATGCTCCCGATACCTGAGAAAACAAGGCCACCAGAGCCTGGTCATCTCTTCTTCCAGCCACTCTGGTAAAGGCTGCATGTCCACCTAGTTGGAGTCATTTTTCCTACATATCCACTATCATCCCCCCGACCCCGTACAAGCCTTACCAATTTTTAACAAGGGGTATGTCCAGAGCCCGACGGGTGCGACCAGAGCGTAGGTTGAAGGGCCGTGGAGCCCAGAGCAAGGCAATGCCATTGGCTGTATTGTCTGTATATAGGGGTGTGTCCTTCAGGAAGGGCTCCACAAACTCCGGGAGCTCAAATTCCTCATCATCGTCTGGCAATGGTTCCTGGCTCTGAAAGAGGAATCGCCCTCAAGAGTTTAGCTCCTGCTGAACTAAACAGAGACTTGAGACAAAAGGAAAATTCTATGAGGCCAGGCAAAGTGGCTACATTGGCCATGGAAACTGGGCTGGCTGACAAGAGAAGCCCTAAGGGGCCAAGGCAAAGGGGGCCAAGGGAGCATACAACAAGCCAGGCTCAACCAGGAAAGCAAGCATCACTCCTCACATTTCAACTGGTTCACCACCAAAAGCCTCCCCAAGGAGTCCCAATACCACAGAAGGTAAACACTACAATCATCTCTTGCCCAAGTTCCAAAAATTGAGCTTGGGGAAGAAGATCTGCTCATGTTAAGGACACAAGGGAAGGCCGGGCGCCATGGCTCATGCCTGTAATCCTAGCACCCTGGGAGGCCAAGGCAGGTGGATGGTTTGAGCTCAGGAGTTCCAGACCAGTCTAATCAAGAGCAAGACCCCGTCTCTACTAAAAAACAGAAAAAATTAGCCAGGCGTGGTGGTGCGGGCCTGTAGTCCCAGCTACTTGGGAGGCTGAGGGAGGAGGATCACCTGAGCCCAGGAGTTTGAGGTTGCTATGAGCTAGGCTGATGCCATGGCACTCTAACCTGGGCAACAGAGTGCGACTCCATCTCAAAAAAAAAAAAAAAAAATAGCTTTTTAAAAAATGCTTGGATTTTTTGCCACGTATATATAGACTTAGTTTTACCTTGGAAAGAACTAATCAAGTCATTTTGATTTGACATATCAAACAAAAATGCTCTATTCCTACAGAATTCCTATAAAATCTTCTTTCAATAAATCACATTGCTGATTCTGTTCTTCACAAAATTTAACTGTTCACGCAGAGATAAAATTATATATATATATATATATATATATATATATATATATAAAATGTCTAGAATAGGTAAATCATAGAGACAGAAGACAATAAGTAGTTGCCTAGGGAAGTTGAAGGGAAAAGAAAAGTGATTGCTAAGGGCTTCTTTTTGGGGTAATGAAAGTGTTCTAAAATTACCAGTGGTAACAGCTGCATAACTCTGAGAATAAACTAAAAACAACTGAATTATACACTTTATTTATCTCTCACTCTGTCAACCAGACTGGAGAGAAGTGGCATGACCATAGCTCACCGTAACCTTGAATTCTGGGCTCAGACAATCCTCCCACCTCTGCCTCCCTCTCGAACTCCTAGCCAAGTGATCATCTTGTCTCAAACTCCCAAAGTGCTGGGATTATAGGTTTGAGCCACTGTGCCTAGCATGAACTGTATACTCCAGATATTTTTTTTCTGAGTCAAAGAGTCTCACTCTGTTACCTGGGCTAGAGTGCTGTGTTGTCAGCCTAGCTCACAGCAACCTCAAACTCCTGGGCTCAAGCAATCCTGCTGCCTCAGCCTCCTGGGTACCTGAGACTACAAGCATGCGCCACCATGCCCAGCTAATTTTTTCTATATGTTTTTAAGTTGGCCAATTAATTTCTTTCTATTTTTAGTAAAGACAGGGTCTCGCTCTTGCTCAGGCCGGTTTCGAGCTCCTAACCTTGAGTGATAAGCGCGCCTCAATCTCCCAGCGTGCTAGGATTACAGGCGTGAGCCACCACGCCCAGCCGAATTGTATAGGTGACTTGTATAGTATACTATTTCAATATATTTAAAAAAACACAACACAACACAGGGCTAGGTGTAGTGGTTCATGTCTGTAATCCCCGCACTCTGTGAGTCCAAGGTAGGAGTAGCACTTGAGGCCAGGAGTTCAAGACTGAACTCCTGCACTGCACTCCAACATGGTGACACCCCATCTCTTAAAAAAAAAACAACAACAAGGCCGGGTGCGGTGGCTCACCCCTGTAATCCTAGCACTCTGGGAGGCCGAGGCAGGCAGATTGCTCGAGGTCAGGAGATCGAAACCAGCCTGAGCTAGAGCGAGACCCCATCTCTACTAAAAATAGAAAGAAATTAATTGGCCAACTAATATACATAGGAAAAACTAGCTGGGCATGGTGGCGCGTGCCTGTAGTCCCAGCTACTCGGGAGGCTGAGACAGCAGGATTGCTTGAGCTCAGGAGTGTGAGGTTGCTGTGAGCTAGGCTGATGCCACCGGCACTCACTCTAGCCTGGGCAACAAAGCGAGACTCTGTCTCAAAAAACAAACAAACAACAACAACAAAAAAACAACACACGCACACAGCAGAGACAGACCTATATAGACTATATTGAGCACCCAAGAGGAACAATGATAAAGCCCAGATGGATAATCACAGAAACAAAAATTGTATCAACCTGTTTTAAACCAAATGCTCAACTCTTAAACTAGCTTATAGCTCAAGGGGAACTTTTAACAGAATGGAAAATTTCTCCTCCAGCTAAGTTTTTTTCTAGTAACACTTCAGTCAACCTCAGGAAATTTCTCTCGGAAAAACTGAGATCAAGTGCTCCTTTCTCTCACCTTGACTGAGTGCCTATGGGAGATTGGGTTGATCAAAGGATCAAAGTAGAAAGCTGGCAAATCAGGATCCTCAGTTTTGATGAATACAACATTAGGAGTATGGTACCTAAAATGAAAGGCAAAGTCAGCAGCTAAGTTTTCCTGTCCCGGCCCAACCTAAATTCCAGCCTTCTCCTTTCCAACTATTGTGTTCCAGCTCTCTCACCAGGTAAGGTGGACATGGTGTGGAAGATTGTTGTACAAGTAAGGAAAAGCAATCTTGTATTCAGTACGGATAGGTTGCCGGATAATGATCTTGTTAATATCATTGAATTCATTCCAGTCTTCATCCCTAGGGTACAAAATCAAGGATAAGCAAATGAATTTAGAAGTTACACCAGGATTTTAAGGATAAAAAATAAATTTTACTCAACCCAAAGTGCCTAAAATCTCTATTTCCTCCAACTTACTGTAGATTGATGTCTCGAACAAGAGGTTCAAATTTGGGACCTCCAGGAATGGCCATATTGAGTGCCTTGGAGGTAAAGAAGGCCTTCAAATCAAACAGATAGAAGTAATTATCATCCACCAAGTCTGTCAGGAGCTGATTGGCCAGGCGGTATAGAGTGGACATCATGGGCAGGGTGAACTGCCAGCGCTGGTAAGTGGAGCCATTCACATATCTAAGAAAAAAAAAAGAGGGGCCTGCATCAAATAGCATACAACCTATTGCTCTCCTAGGACTCCTGGATTTCCTAAAACTTTCACAGGATTGATAATTTCACCCATCACTCACTTCCTGCTGTCCCTCAAAGGCTGGTGGTCATAGAACCAGTCCAACACAGGGGCATCCTCCTCAGGGTCCAGCTCTAGCTGAATGGCTTCCAGTGGCTCAACATCTAGGATGTTGTCAGCATAGTCCAAGGGTGGCTCCTCATCATCAAAAGGAGGGAAACGCATCCTCTTAAAATGCCTCCTGTCTCTTTTTTCTCGACGCATCATGATCCACATTGACCTGGAAGGCAAGAATGTCACACAATGGTTTCCACCCACTGTTCCGCAACCACAACCACCACACACCATATTCTAGCTTTTCTTACCCCCACTGGGAGATGTAGACAGGCTCAATGACCCAGGGAATCTCATTGACAAAGGAAATGGCTCCAGTGATGTGGTACAGCACAGGCACATCCCGAATCTGCTCCCAAGGCATAGGCATGTTCTCCAGAAGTTTGAGGACTGCATGGGGCATGTACTTTAGGGCACTGAGACATTCAGAAGAGAGAAGTGTATTAGAAATGAGAAAGTGTTCTGCTACCTGCCCCACGCAGAGAAGCCACATGGTTGTCACAGTACCATATTCTACAAAAAATTCTATCGTTATAGTCCAAGGGTCCTCAAACTTTTTTTTTTTTTTTGAGACAGTGTCTCACTTTGTTGCCCAGGCTAGAGTGAGTGCCATGGCGTCAGCCTAGCTCACAGCAACCTCAAACTCCTGGGCTCAAGCGATCCTCCTGCCTCAGCCTCCCGAGTAGCTGGGACTACAGGCATGCGCCACCATGCCTAGCCAATTTTTTCTATATATATTAGTTGGCCAATTAATTGCTTTCTATTTATAGTAGAGACGGGGTCTCGCTCTTGCTCAGGCTGGTTTCGAACTCCTGACTTCAAGCAATCCGCCTGCCTCAGCCTCCCAGAGAGCTAGGATTACAGGCTTGAGCCACCACGCCTGGCCGGTCCTCAAACTTTTTAAATAGGGGGCCAGTTCACTGTCCCTCAGACCACTGGAGAGTGCGCACTGTGGGCCTGGACGAGTCGGTTGCTAAGGAGGACAGGCAGCTGCGGCAAAAACACCCGGAGGGCCAGATAAATGTGCTAGGCGGCCTGCATGTGGCCTGCGAGCCATAGTTTGAGGACACCTGGTATAGTCTAAATTTCCAAACTTAGCACACAGGCCCTCCATAACCAGAAACCTTGCCTCCCACTCTTCAAATTCACCTTGTGCCACTCTTCCTCTTCAATTTCATAGTCTCACAATACTGGGTTTCAGCCCCTCTAAATCAACAGCTGTACCTCTGAAGACAACTTTTACACTGTCTCACATTCTATTCCTTCTGCAGCTTCTCATAAACAATAAAATATTCACCATACTATATCATAACCACCTGTCTCGTGTTTAGCATGCCACTAGATTGTACATTCCTACCAGGTAGAGATCATTACTGCCTGCTCACTGTTATAGCCCTAGCACATTTCTCAAAAATATATATTTGAAATAAACAAAACTTCCACAGCTGTCTTACACCAGTTCATTAACTGGCTAACATTTTTATGTTCAAATGGAACAAGAATTTGCTAAGACATTTACACCTGTAGATACCCAGGTTAGGGCCACAAAAAAACAAAAGTACAGACACCTCTGGAGTTAAATACCCCAATCTCAGAATTCTAGTCACTGAGGAGTGACAAGGTGCCAGAGTGCATAAAGTGTACCACTCTGGGTTTCAACCCATTCAATGATAGCACTACCTTATAATAGTATCAATAGGACAAATTAAAGCACCAGTCCCAAATCAGGAAGAGAAATTAGGGCAATGGGAAGATGTAGAAATTATCACAGAATCCTAGTGGTTTTCTTGTTTCTCATAATCACCAAGATGGGCTGTCAAAGCAGAGTCCTGTTCCAAAATAAGAGAGCATCTACAGAGGACTGCAACCTATGGGACAAGAAGGGAAAAGGGCCACACTCCAAATGAAATGATTTCAGGATGTTCCTTACCCCAAGTAGACCCTTTTGTCATGGCGGAACTTCCTGTTGGTCATGTCTCCATGGTCTCGAATGATCTTCCTGACATGTTCTGGGGGCATGTCTTCCTTCTGAGCATCCACGAAGCCAAACTTTCTCTTTTCTGCATAGCGCTTGGCCTGCAATTGCTGCCATTTTCGAGCTACAAAGACACCTCCATTTAAAGAACTGCACACTCTAACTTAACCTAATTATTCCAATCCCTAGCCCTGGGAAAAGCTCCTGTCAGGGTGTGAGGGAGAAGTAGGCATCAGCAGGGAGGAGCACTCCTCGCCAATTTTCTTGCCATTTTACTCTACATTTTCCTTCACCACATGTTACCTGACATTTTTGTTATAGATCTTCAAGATTTTCTGTTGTCTACTTTCCTAATTATAATTCAAACTCTATAAGGGCAAGAGTTTTGTCTCCATTATTGAACCTCCAATGGATAAGCTTCTGTAAGTAACAGGCGCTTAAAACTACTTGATTAAATTAAAAAAATTAAACGGGGCTGACAAGAGAGCTGACATCTAATGATCTGACAAAAGAGGGGGAAAAGATCAAACCCTCTACCGCGCACGCGCACACCAGCTCCGCCTCCGGGCGCGCAGATGCGCGCCGCTCCCACACCCCTTCCTCACCTTTCTCCTGCAGTTTCTCCTCCGACATGTAGTCTGGTAGCGGGGCTAGAGGGCCGGGCACAGGATTGCCCGGCCCTCGGTAAGGAAAGACTCCGGCCATGTCCGGAGAATCTGCGAAGAGGCGAGAGAGAAAATTTAACAAGGCCCAGGCCCTCGGGAGGCTAGGCCACACCTCCGGAGACCTCCATCCTGCAGTCCCGCCTCGCTAAGAGTGCATCCAGCCCGGCCCGGCCTGGCCGGGACAAACCCTTGCAGCCACTCAGCCCGAAAGACTATGCCTCCCCTAGCCCGGCCTAGAAATCCCACCACGCACCCCACGGCCCCTCACAGCGACGGCCGCTTTCTTCGCAGCGCAATGGCGGCCTGTCTGCGTCCACTGCGCGTTCCCAACGCCAGGAAGTACGCAACACGGCTTCAGCGATTGATCCAATAGGCGCTGATGTGCTCAGATGGATTAGCGAGGTCACCAATTAGAGTTGCATAGCGCGCCGGAGGAGGCAGGTCCCTAGGCGGAAAGGATTTCAACGTGAAGGGGTGTGCTCGGAAGCTCAAGCCCCGCCTCCCGCGTTTCCGAGGCTGTCTCTGATCCCGCTGCTGGACCTCCGAGTCTCATAGGCTACTGACCTCTCACTGCTGGAGGCCGAAGCTTACACAGTTTTAATAAATTTGTCAAAATTGCACATTGTTCTGTGTCCGTTCTCATAAATGTAGGCTTGAGATGCAGTACTAGCTCCAGGTCCTTTGTTCATGCATTCATTCATTCAACCATCTTTTATAGAGTGTCCACTATGTACCAAGGTTTGGGGATATAGCAGGGAAAAAGACAACCTAGGGAGTTCACAGGGAAGCACGAAGGCAGACAAGAACCCAGGCTCTTCCACTGAGGTGTGTTGGGAGTTCAAAGGCAGGGCATTTAATTCTGCCTGTGAAGTCAGGGAAGAGTTAGTCGATGAACCTAGGAAAATAAAAGAGGCCGTGGGTAATTCCAGTGGAGGGTATCTTTTCTCCCTTCCTTCTCTATTACTTTTTTCTCTCTCTAGCAATGATTACACTATGGAGTATATAGCGAACACCCTATGAAATGCTTTTTGACTGCTCAGGCTCAGCCTATATCTTGCTTCCTGAGTGGCTCTCCATCTCCTACCAGGCTGTTTCACCTCTCGCTCCCTTTGCTCCATCCTTTGCAGCTCAGTTTCTGGTAACAACCTTAAATCTTAATCAACAGATGAATTTGTTTCAACTCCCACCTAATTTATCATTTAGGATGAAAAGGAATTATGCCCATATAGCCACTCAATCTAGTTGAGATTTCAGACTCAAAGGTGAAATAGAGAAAAATGCAAGGGAGAGTCCAGGCAATGGCTGGCCGATCTGGAGATTGATACAAAGGGAGAGGATAATTAGTAAAGATTTAATGACGGCCAGACGCTGTCAAAAAATTTAAAGAAAGATTTAATGACAATGGGTGGATGTGAAGGATTTGGTAAAAGTAAAAAAAGACGAAGGTAAAAGGTAATCTCAGGTAGTGGAACTGCTAGAGAAAGAATTTATTTATTTATTTATTTTTTGAGACAGAGTCTCACTTTGTTACCCAGGCTAGAGTGTGTGCCGTGGTGTCAGCCTAGCTCACAGCAACGTCAATCTCCTGGGTTCAAGCGATCCTCCTGCCTCAGCCTCCCAAGTAGCTGGGACTACAGGCACGTGCCACCATGCCCCAATAATTTTTTGTATATATATTTTAGTTGGTCAATTAATTTCTTTCTATTTTTAGTAGAGACGGGGTCTCACTCTTGTTCAGGCTGGTTTCAAACTCCTGACCTTGAGCAATCCTCCCGCCTCGGCCTCCCAGAGTGCTAGGATTACAGGTGTGAGTCACGACACCCAGCCTAGAGTAAGAATTTAGAAAGAGGAGCAAACATGACATGCTCTGAAAACAGCCAGCAGATCAACCTGGCTGTGGTAGAAAGTCCAGCATCATCATCATCATCTTCATGATCATCACTGTAGTGAAGTCCCTACGGCCTGTATAAGATTCACTATGTGCCAGACATTGCTTTAAGCCCTAGTGAAATCCTAATATGGTCTGTAGTTTCATTAATAATTTCATACTGGCCGGGCACGGTGGCTCATGCCTGTAATCCTAGCATACTGGAAGGCTGAGGCAGGTGGATTGCTCAAGGTCAGGAGTTCGAAACCAGCCTGAGCAAAAGCGAGACCCCGTCTCTACTAAAAATAGAAAGAAATTTATTGGCCAAATAAAAATATATAAAAAAAAATTAGCTGGGCATGGTGGCACATGCCTGTAGTCCCAGCTACTCAGGAGGCTGAGGCAGGAGGATTGCTTGAGCCCAGGAGTTTGAGGTTGCTGTGAGCTAGGCTGACGCCACGGCACTCACTCTAGCCAGGGCTACAGAGTGAGACACTGTCTCGAAAATAAATAAATAAATAATTTTATACCAATATCAATTTCCTGGCTTTATTGTTTCACTATGGTTATGTAAGAAGTTCTCAAGTTGACTGAGGATATATAAGAACTCTTTGTACTATTTTCAAAACAGCATTATAGAGGTATAATTTGTACTCCATAAAGTTCACTTGTTTAAAGTGTACAATTCAACTATTTTTAGCACATTAACAAAGTTGTGCAATTATTACCACCATGTACTTCCAGAACATTCTCATCATTCCCAAAAGAAACCTTGTGCCCATTAACATTCACTGCCCATTTCTTTCCACCTCCTACTCCTCAGCCCTAGGCAGCTACAAATCTATTTTCTATCTCTACAGATTCACCTGTTCTCGACATTTCATATAAATGGTATCATAGACTAATATGTGGTCTTTTATGACTGGCTTCTTTTACTTAGCTTAGTATTTTTGAGGTTCATATTTACTGTAGTATGTATATATTCTTTGGAGAAATATCTATTCAGATCCTCTGCCCATTTTTAAATTGGGTTGTCCTGTTATTATTGTAAGAGTTCTTTATTTTCCAAACAAGTACATTATCAGATATGTGATTTGCAAAACTTTTCTTTCATTCTGTGTTTATCTTTTTACTTTGCTAATGGTGTCCTTTAAGGCACAAAAGTTTTTACTTTGGATAAGATCCAACTCATCAAGCTTCTCTTTTATCACTTATGATTTTGGTATCAGATCTTAGAAATCATTATCTAACTCAAGTCACAAAGACTTACTTCTATGTTTTCTAAGATATTTTTTCTTTTTTTCCTCCCCTTCTCCTCCTCTCTTCTAAGATTTTTATACTTTTAGCTCTTACTTGTAGGTCTATGATTCTCATAGAGTTTATTTTTTGCATGGTGTGAGGTAGAGATCCAAATTTATTCATTTTTATTTTTTTTTTTTGACATGGTGTCTTAGACATGTCTTTAGACATGGTGTTTTAGACATGTTGCCCAGACTGGACTCAACCTCCTGGGCTGAAGCAATCCTCCCACCTTAGCCTCCCAAGTAGGTGGGACTTCAGGCATGCACCACTGCACCCGGTTAAAATTTATTACTTTTTTTTTTTTTTTGAGATACAGTCTCGTTCTGTTGCCCTGGCTAGAGTGCCATGGCGCCTGCCTAGCTCACAGCAACCTCAAATTCCTGGGCTCAAGTGATCCTCCTGCTTCAGCCTCCTGGGGAACTGGGACTACAGCCATGCCTGGATAATTTTTTTCTATATATTTTAGTTGTCTGGCTAATTTCTCCCTATTTTTAGTGAAGATGGGGTCTCACTCTTACTCACACTGGTCTCAAACTCCTGACCTCAAGTGATCCTCCCACCTTGGCCTCCCAGAGTGCTAGGATTACAGACGTGAGCCACATTGTCCGGCCTAAAATTTATTCTTGTCATGAGTAGAGTGCCATGGTGTCAGCCTAGCTCACAGCAACCTCAAACTCCTGGGCTCAAGCAATCCTTCTGCCTGAGCCTTCTGAGTAGCTGGGACTATAGGCATAAGCCACCATGCTCGGCTAATTTTTTCTATATATTTTTTGTTGGCCAATTAATTTCTTTCTATTTTTTTTTTTTTAGTAGACACAGGGTCTCGCTCTTGCTCAGGCTGGTCTTGAACTCCTGACCTCAAGCGATCCACCTGCCTCGGCCTCCCAGAGGGCTGGGATTACAGGTGTGAGCCACTGTGCTCATCTGAGATAGTCTATTGATTTCACCTTCCCCCTTAAAAAGACTTTCTCAGCCAGACACAGTGGTTCATGCCTGTAATGCCAACACTTTTAGAGGCTGAGGCAGGAGCATTTCTTGAGGCCAGGAGTTTGAGACCAGCCTGGGCAATATCCTGTCACTATAAATATATATTTTAAAAAATTAGCTGGGTATGGTGGGTCATGCCTATAGTTCCTGCTCCTTGGGAGGCTGAGGCAGGAGAATGGCTTGAGCCCAGGAGCTCAAGGCTGTAGCGAGCTATGATCATACTACTGCACTCCAGCCTGGGTGACAGAGTGAGACTCTGTCTGTAAAAAAATCATAATAATAATTTTTAAATTAGCGGGGCATGGTGGCACATGCCTGTAGTCCCAGCTACTTGAGAGGCTGAGGCAGGAGATCGCTTGAGCCCAGGAGATTGAGGTTGCTGTGAGCTAGGCTGATACCACGGCACTCTAGCCCAGGCAACAAAGTGAGACTCTGTCTCAAAATAATAATAATAATAATAATTGTTAACAGTCTTTCCCAGAGCTTCCTGACCTGCAGCAGTATGTACCAGTTTCCCTTTCATTCAGTGTACACCTCTCTTCCTAAAATCCCTCTTCACTATCTTCCTGGAAAGTCCCTTTCTTCTATTATGTGATGAATCTCCTGTGTTTTGTATCCATGTCTTCCTCTTTCTTGGTGAATTCCCTCATTTTTTGTGTATCTTCAAGTAGATACACTTCTGAGAAGGGAGCATGGAAGATAAATTTGAGACTTTTCATGTCTAATAATATCTTTAGTCAACCCTCTTGATTGATAATTTGGCTGGGTATCAGATTCTAGTTTGAAATAATATTCCTTCAAATTTTTGGTGGCATTGTTCCATTGATTTTAAATATATATATGTATATATATATATATATATTTAAACTTTTAAAACTCTTTTTAGGAAAGAGCTTTTCTTTTCTTTTGTTCTTTCTTTCTTTTTTTTTTTTGACACAGAGTCTCACTCTGTTGCCTGGGCTAGAGTGCTGTGGAGTCAGCATAGCTCACAGCAACCTCAAACTCCTGGGCTCAAAGGATTCTCCTGCCTCAGCCTCCCAAATAGCTGGGACTACAGGCATGTGCCACCATGCCCGGCTACTTTTCTCTATATTTTGGAGAGACGGGTTCTCACTCTTGCTCAGGCTGGTCTCAAATTCCTGAGCTCACGTGATCCTCCCTCCTTGGCCTCCCAGAGTGCTAGGATTACAGTCATGGGCCACTGCGCCTGGCCCAAGGTCTGCATTTTAACAATCACAGACTGGCTGCTTTGTGGAGAATAGTTATGAGGCCATCATTAAGTCACCCATGCTAGAGACAAGGGTGACTCAGACCAAGAGGGGACAGCAGAGATAGAACAGAATGAACGGATATGAAAGGCTCTCTGAACTCAGTGATTAACTGGAAGTGTGTGTATGGGGTTGCAGATAGGATGGCATTGCTCAGGATGATCCCTGAGTTCCCAACTTACACAGTGAGTTGATGGCAGAGTTATGCACAGAGTGGAAGACTACTGGAAAGTGTGCAGGTTTAGAAGGAAAGAGCCTGAGTCAGGTTTGGGTGAACCCCTTGAATGTCAGAATGCAACCTTCCCATCTTCTATACGTCATCTGTTTATTCTCAGGCTATGGGTTCTTTGATGACCCGTGTCTATATCTATTACCTCTGATTTCCCTCCATTTAATGACTCTTACTTTCCCAATTTCCCACTGATTGCAGGCCCCATGAGGCCAGGATTCTGCTTAATGACTCACTATTACACCTTGTATCACATGCTTGGCACAGAGTACGTCCTTCATAAGTATTTGTTGAAAGGAGAATAGAGAAAAATGAAGTGTCCCAGTGATACTTGGAGGCACAGAATAAATGGCACATCCTCCTTAGATCATAAAATTGATAGTTTCACTTGATATTTTGTAAAAAAAAATTTTTTTTTGAGACAGAGTCTCGCCTTGTTGCCCAGGCTAGAGTGCCGTGGCATCAGCCTAGCTCACAGCAACCTCAAACTCCTGGCCTCAAGTGATCCTCCTCCCTCAGCCTCCCGAGTAGCTGGGACTTACAGGCATGCGCCTCCATGACCTGGCTAATTTTTTTCTATATATACTAGTTGGCCAATTCATCTCTTTCTATTTATAGTAGAGACGGGGTCTTGCTCAGGCTGGTTTCGAACTCCTGACCTCAAGCAATCCGCCCGCCTCGGCCTCCCAGAGTGCTAAGATTACAGGCGTGAGTGAGCCACAGCGCCTGGCCTAATCTTAAAACACAGATATATTTTGAAGCAGAATGCAAGGTTCATATGAATTTTTAAAGATTCAATATATGTCGAGGAAATGCTGCAGCTGCCCTAGAATGTCACCTGTTTCCTCCCCCAATCTCCTTCATCTCCACAGTGCTCCCCTCCTGCTTGCTGTCAGAGTGGAAACATTTGGCTCTACTCTACAAGGAGTTGAGGTTGGGGAAGGAAGAGAAGGAGCTTGAAGAAAATGATACCTGGACAAGTTGCGAAGAGTGGGGGGAATAGCTAGGTAGTGGTGCTGGCCCGCATCAGCGCAGCAGTGCAGCAGCAGGAGTTGTGGCACCCCAGTTTTGCAGGCTTCTCTGTCCTCCTCTGCAGTGTTCTGAACTGGGGTCTTGGGCACAGAGAGCTGTCACGCCAGTCTCTCATCCCCCAGGATTAGCAATGCCAACCAGCCAAGGTCAAGGAGGTGAAAGAGTCCTCTTATGGGCACAGACAGGCAGGCCAGAGTCAGGGGGCAAAGTTTAACCCAAGGAAATTATTTACTAACTGTGGAATGTCAGGCGCTACCCCGGTGCTGTTTTCTGGGAGCAGGTGGTGGTAGGCAGGGAGCCCTTCCCAGCGACTCTCACCTTGTACTACAGGAATGCCCTCCTGATCTTCTACTCCCAAAGCCCGCATGGCTTGCACCCTCGTCTGTGTAGGAAAAGCTCACCCAGCTTGAGAATCTCTTCTGTGTCCAGGACCTGCAGAAGATATGACAGGAGGCAGGGAAAGAATATGTTCCGCAGTACCAAGTTAAGATCACGTTTGCAGAGAAAAGCTGAAATGAACCTCTGGCCTGCACAGTAACTGCATTCCTGAAAAGTGCAGAAATCAATACTCGGTGAATAGAAGTCTGGCTTTCAAACTGAAACACCCTGACTTATAAATACCACTTCAGAGGAAATGTATCTGACTTGATCGATCTTTGGTGGCCAGCTGGCTCCTACCTTTCTACCTTGAAATTTCTCCACTCCTCAGCCTTTCTACAAAGAAAGAAGAAAAATAGTGTATAAGAAGGAGCCAGGGCCGGGCACAGTGGCGTGTACCTGTAGTTCCAGCTACTCGGGCGGCTGAGGCGGTGGGGGGCGGGAATCATTTGAGCCTAGGAGTTCAAGGCTGCTGTGAACTATGATCAGGCCACTGCACAATAGCCTGGGTGACAGAGTGAGACCCTGTTAGAAGAAGGAGCAGGAGCCCTGAACCAAATCAAAGATCTGGATTCTAATTCTGGCTGTGCTACAAACTAGATGGGTGTGCTTGGATAAGTCACTTGACCTCTCCGGGCTTCAATTAAATTCCTTCAATTCTGTGCAAAATGAAATGAAGAGACTGGATGATTTTTTTTTAAAGAGACACAGTCACTTCGGCAGCACATATACTAAAATTGGAATGATATGGACAAGATTAGCATAGCCCCTGTGCAAGGATGACATTCAAATCTGTGAAGTGTTCCATATTTTTTTTTTAAAAAGATGGCCAGGCGCAGTGGCTCATGCCTGTAATCCTAGCAGTCTTGGAGGCCGAGGCAGGAGGATCTCTTGAGCTCAGAAGTTCAAAACCGGCCTGAGCAAGAGAGAGACGCCATCTCCATCAAAAATAGAAAAATTAGCCAGGCATGGTGGCGCATGCCTGTAGTCCCAGCCACTCAGGAGGCTGAGGCTGTAGGATTGCTTGAGCCCAGGCTTTGTTTGCTGTGAGCTAGGCTGATGCCACTGCACTGTAGCTCAGGTGACAGAGCGAGACTCTGTCTCAAAAAAAACAGGAGAGAGACAGAGTCTTGCTCAGGGCCAGCGTGGTGGCTCATACCTGTAATCCTAGCTCTGTGGGAGGCCGAGGCGGGCAGATGGTTTGAGCTCAGGAGTTCAAAACCAACCTGAGCAAGAGTGAGACCCCGTCTCTACCATAAATAGAAAGAAATTAATTGGCCAACTAATATGTATAGAAAAAATTAGCCAGGCATGGTGGCTCAGGCCTGTAGTCCCAGCTACTCGGGAGGCTGAGGCAGGAGGATTGCTTGAGCCTAGGAGTTTGAGGTTGCTGTGAGCTAGGCCATGACACTCACTCTAGCCTGGGCAATAGCGTGAGACTCTGCCTCAAAAAAAAAAAAGAGTCTTGCTGGAGCACTGTGGCCCAATCATAGCTCACGGCAGCCTCAAACTCCTAGGCTCAAGGGATCCTCCTGCCTCAGTCTCCTGAAGTGCTGAGATTACAGGAATAGCCACTGTGCCCAGCCTGGGTAATCTTGAAGGTAGTGTGTTAATCAGGACTCACTGTTACCGTGAAAACTCAACTCATACTTACTCAAACAAATCTGGGAGGTTTTTTAGCTCATGTATTAGTAACTGAACGGCCCAGGAGCTTGCTCTAGATGCTCAAATGATGCCAGAAACCCGTCTCTTTCTTTTGAGTCCTCTTCTTTTGTGTTGGCTTCATGCCCAGGGAAGCTCTCTTACATCCTACTGGCTTAGCGAGGTCAGCACAGAGTGCATCTTAGCAAAAATTCCAGCAGAAGTCAAAGTGCCAAGGCTCCTAGTCTCTCCCTGTGTCATGAGCTCAGTTCATCGAAAGAGGATGTGGTGTTCTGATTGACTAGGCGGGGGTCACATGCCCATGGCAGGTCCAGTGAGAGAGGGGTGACTTTCAGAGGAAAAGCCCTACACTGCTAGGCAGGCAAAAATAGCAGATATTGGCTACAGGTGGTATAATAGAAAAAAAAATATGGGTTTGAGTCCCAGTCCTGTCACTAACTAGGCAGTAATTTACCCTGAGTAAATTACTCAACCTCTCAGAACCTCATTTTCTTCATCTAAAAGATGAGATGGCCGGGTACAAGGGTTCACACCTGTAATCCCAGCACTTTGGGAGGCAAAGACGGGAGGATCAGTTGAGGCCAGGAGTTCTAACCAGGCTGAGCAACAGAGCAAGACCCCATGTCTACAAAAAACAACAACAATAAAAATTAGTTGGTGTGGTGGTGCCCACCTGCAGTCCTAGCTACTCAAAGTGAGACCCTGACTAAATAAGTAAATATTAAATAAATAGATGAATCTCTGTTTTGAGGGATTAAATGGGATAACCTATAAAAGGTGCCTGACATAGTAGGAGCACAACAAATGTTCAGCCAAGGGTGTTATGACCTTAAGTTAATGATCCTAAACAAACATTTCATTTCAGCACAGGAATCCCTCTTAAAGAGAAACTTCTCTTACATAGTTTCTTCCAGAAAGAGGACTCCTAACTTTTAGCCCAATGAAATCCAGATTTTATGTGCGATAACGTTTTGACAATTTATTTATGGAAGCTTTCTGTTTAATTTTCTTGTTAACTCAGGATTAATTTGGCTAAAGGATTCTTTCAGTTTCAACCCTAGGCACTGAAAAATCATTCTGAACTGTTCGAATCCACTCTCTTGCTCTAACTCCTTTCTAATGAATACATTGGGTTTACTTTTTGATATTAGAGGACGTGAGACTATCCAGGGCTTTGTAGGGCAAAAGGAGTCAGTGATAAGAGGAAATTTTTTCCAAGGCAAAGTGTCCACAATCCAGCATGGCATTGTAAATCAGGACACCACTGGAGCCAAGAAAAGTGACTCAAAGTAATCAGACTCATATGAGACTGATGCAATTATCTGCATGACAGTTTATGAAGTTATAATCAGGATAGTGTTCCAAGACCATAAAACAGCTGGGATAGGGCTGGGCGTGGTGGCTCACGCCTGTAATCCTAGCACTCTGGGAGGCTGAGGCAGGTGGATTGCTAAAGGTCAGGAGTTCGAAACCAGCCTGAGAGAGACCACATCTCTTCTAAAAAAAATAGGAAGAAACTAATTGACCAACTAAATATATATATATATAGAAAAAATTAGCCGGGCATGGTGGCACATGCCTGTAGTCCCAGCTACTCGGGAGGCTGAGGCAGGAGGATCGCTTGAGCCCAGGAGTCTGAGGTTGCTGTGAGCTAGGCTGACAACACGGCACTCACTCTAGCCTGAGCAACAAAATGAGACTCTGTCTCCAAAAAAAAAAAAAAACATCTGGGATAGTGTATATCCCATTCAGGAAAGCTGTTCCCCTGTGCTGGAAGACAAAGACCTCATCAGCTCGGTCAGCCCGGGGTAAATTTGCAGGAACATTTCCCTGGGCCGTGGTAAGGTCTGAAGGGTGGCTAATCTCACCCTTCCTGTATGGGTTTTACTAGTTAACCCACAGAAACAGCCACATTTCCCTAATGGTTAAGTTCTTGGGTATCCCTCATAGATACAATCAAGTATTACCACGAAGAGGACTCACTCAAACCATGAGTTTGTGACAGTGGCACTATGTTACCTGGGGCAGAGTGCTGTGGTGTCAGCCTAGCTCACAGCAACCTCAAACTCCTGGGCTCAAGCGATCCTCCTGCCTCAGCCTCCCGAGTAGCTGGGACTACAGGCAAGTGCCACCATGCCCGGATAATTTTTTCTATATATTTTTAGTTGACCGGCTAATTTCTTTCTATTTTTAGTAGAGACTGGGTCTCACTCTTGCTCAGACTGGTCTCCAACTCCTCAGCTCAAGCGATCCTCCCGCCTCAGCCTCCCAGAGTGCTAGGATTACAGGCGCGAGCCACGGCACCCGGCACGCGGCAGGCATACTGAGTTTTGAAGATACAACTTCTATGAAGGACAAACTGACAAAATCCCACTTTGATTTCTCCACCTCAACATCCATACCTTTGCCTCTTAGGTTTCAGTCTTGTTATAGTTAAACCCTCTGCTATTACTTTCTACCTGTGTTCATCTCCTTCCAGCTGTCACAGCTTCCTGCTGTCTCCATTTGTTATTTTTTCCTTTTGCCTCTCCGTTTTCATGCCTCTGGGATGGAGAGCTCATAAAATCCCTCTTTCTCATTTTTGTTTTTTTCCTCACCTCTCCATTATTTCTTTCTCTCTCTCTCTCTCTCTTCATCTCTGCGTTCCTCCTTTTCTTTGTTCCTTTCCTTGGATATTTATTTAATTGTTCTGCCCTCCCCACCTTTATTTCCCTCTGTGATTCTCTGCATCAGTCCCTCTGCCTATTCTTCTATCTCAAATGACATCCCTGATTCTGACTTGTCCTCATCTTCCCACCAGTCTCTGCCTATCGGTTACTGTCAGCGTCTGTCTTTGTGTGTTGCACTGTAGCTGTTTGTCATTTGTCTTTCTGCCTGTCCCTAACTCCACACATTTCCTGCTGCTCTGTTGGTGACTCTTCCCATCGCCTGTGCCTGCGTGGTCTGCCTCCTGCTCCGGGGCTCTGGCTCCCCTGACTACCCCCCTCATTTCTATTTCCTCCCCTCTCCTCTGTTGCTCTGCTAATCTCTCTATCTGCTACTATTTCCTTCCTCTCTCCTGAGTCTGGTTGTTGGTCCTTGTCACTCACTCTCGCTATTTCCCTGTCTAGACTATCCGTGCCTTCCATCCTTGGGGTCCCTTCCTGACAGCCTTTATTTCTACTTTTCTTGTCTTCTTTGTTTACGACCATTTTACCAATTCTATGATTTTCGTCCCTCTTAGCATCGACGACTGTCTTCCTCAATATTTTGCCAAGGGTTTTCTCTCTCTTGCCTACAATTTCTCTTTGCCTCCGTCTCCTCTATGCAATGAATCCTCTCTCTTTCTGTCTGTCCCCCAGTCTATGTACGTCTGTCTCTGTCATCCTTTATGTCTTTCTCTGCTTCGGATAAGTTAGCAGGATTTTTTTTTAAGTCTTCCTGTCTCTCGCTTTGCTAGTGTATCTTTTTTCTGGGCATGATTAAGGGTTATCTCTTTCTGTCCATTGTTTAGGAGAATAGCAACCTTTATCTGCTCTACACTTCCATAACCTGGATGTTCCGACTGAGAAGGGAGGGGTCTTGTGCAATAGAAAAACCGAAGCAGAAGCAGCAGGGAGGAAGGAGAGCTTTCGAATGAATGAATGAATCCCAGAAGAGGGTCGACTATTCCTTCATCCCTCTGCAGCTAGGTAGGAGCCTTCTCTCCCCTGCTCTGCCTCTGCCCTCATTCTTCCATGAAAGCCTGGGCCTGGGAAGACACTCCACTGGGCACCCAAATGGGTGTTTGATTCCCTTTATGATGCTGGACTTTAGCACTGCTCTAAGAAGACAAACCTAGCCCTATGCTCATTCTTTAAGAATCTGTGTTTTCTTTGAAAAAGATCAGAAGACACTAAAAACACTTAAAAGGTTGGACAAAGTAGGACTAGGTTTAAGTACAAAAATAATAGTATGGCTTTTTTGTTTTTTTTTTAAAGGGACAGGGTCTCACTATGTCACCCAGGCAGGAGTGCAGTAGCCTGATCATAGCTCATTGCAGCTTTAAAGTCCTGGGCTCAATCAATCCTCCCACCTCAGCCTCCAGAGTAGCTAGTACTATAGGTGTGTGCCATCATGCCCAGTTAATTCTTTAAAATTTTTCATAAAAACGGTGTCTTGTTATGTGTCACAGACTGAGCTCAAGCTCCTGGCTCAGGTGATCCTCCTGTCTCAGCCTCCTAAAATGCTGGGATTATAGGCGTGAGCCACTGTGCCCAATCAGCATGGTTTTGAGAACCAGAAATATCAGCAGCAATTGCTGTGGCCTGGATTCTGTCTCTTGGCAACTATCAAGTCCATCTCCACTGGCTATAGATAGCTTCTCTTGTGCCCTCCTCCCACAGCCAGCATTTGGTCATAGGTGAGGTCTCTCCTCCCTCTGACCTGCCCCCTCCATTCCAGCTCTCTCTGATTCTAGTAAGACCTTCCCTCCCCTCATCTGTCTCTGTGCTAAAGCAGAGTGTCTGTTTCCACTGGCAGTTTCCTCCAGCTTCATGCCTCCTGCCACCCTTTATTGATACCTCTGGCTGTACCTCTTAAGTTTGTTTGTAGGAAAGAATGGTTATCTGATGACAGATTTCAGCGAACAGTAACCCAGGTTCCCACATCCACCAACATCATTGCTTCTTAGAGCCTAGGAGTGGGGAGGGATATGAGTTAGCTGAAGGAGGAACTGAGAGACTGATGATCCAGTCCAGCCCTACCCCAGTGGGGGACTGTGCATTGAAGACCTACCATCTCCCTGTCCTGCCCTCACCTCCCCCAAGGCTGACAAGTGGAGCCTGTGGCTTCTCTTTCGTCTTTCAGGCTAAAAGTGAGAGTGGAATCATCCATGGTAACAGGCTTATCATCCCAACATGTCCTAGTGCCCTTGGTTTCCTTGTGTCCAGGGATGGGCTGGTGGGGTCAAGACTGCAGGACATCAATGACCAGAATGTGCACACCTAGTGTGATGCTCATGACACCCACAGTGACCAATCCAATTCCACCAAGGACAACCAGAGCAAGAGGCACCTGCTTGTGCTGCTGGAGTAGCCACAGACTCATCCCTGGTCTCAGTGGGACCAAGCGGAAGAGAGCCAGGGTGGCCAGGGGAGCCCACCTGGTCACACCGAGGGCCAAGGATGGGGCCTGGTAAGACAGCAGCAGCAGCTTCCACAGGTGCAAGCAGGCAGAGTTCAGCCCCAGGCCCAGAGACAACATGGAGATGCCCACGTAGTGGTCAGATGGAACAGTGCTGCTGAGGCAGCTTGCTACCTGAGAGCCAGGGTCAGAGGTCAGAGGAGTTCCATGACCTGCCACCCATCATGTCCTAATCATACAGTCCCTAAGAAAGGGGCTCCCAGGCATTCTGTGGGACTCCTCAAATACCTGACCTTTTTTTTTTTTTATTGAGACAGGGTCTTACTCTATTGCCCAGGCTAGGGTGCAGTGGTATCATCATAGCTCACTGCAACCTCAAACTCCTGGGCTCAAGTGATCCCCTTGTCTCAGCCTGCGGAGCAGCAGGGCCTACAGGCATGTACCACCATGCCCGGCTAATTTTTCTATATTTTGTAGAGATGGGGTCTCATTGTTTCGCTCAGGCTGGTCTCGAACTCCTACCCTCAAATGATCCTCCAGCCTTGGATTGCGAGAAAGTGCTGGGGTTATAGGCATGAGCCACCATGCCAGGCCTACACCTGACCTTTATGCTTACCCTTATCTTGGGGGCCTGAGTGGCCCTGAAACAGTCCTTCGATAGGATGGAAGCAGCCTTGGCCAAGGGGCTGCCTCACCCTGGGAGTGCAGCATCTGCACAGTACCCCAAATGCCGTTCCTGGGCTTTCATGCCTCATCCCCAAACCCTATATACCAAGGCTCCTTCTCAGAAACATTCCATGGTCAACATTTCTGTGACTAGCCAGACACTTGTGAGGGACCCAATTTCCTTAGGCAGTGCTCAGACTCCCAGCTGTGGTCAATAGTCAACCCCCTGTCACCCCCCCTACTCAGCCTAAAACTGGGAGGATGAAGTGACAGCTGGGGCACGAGACTCTCTGGGAAAGACAGAAAGCTGAAGAGACACTGAGAAGCCAGGCCTCCCTTCCCGTCTGGGGTCTCCCCAGAGTCTCACCACCAAATGGTGACAGAGAAGTTCCCAGGCCTGTCCCAAGGTCTGGGTCCACAGCACGTTAGCTCAATCTGCCAGGAAATAACCTGTGGGGATGGGGATTGGGGGAGTTAGGCTTCTCCAGAACAGGTGCATGGCCTAGAGAGGATTCCAGCCTCCATTTTCCCAGATCTTCGCTTTCCCGTAAAGCCTCTGGAGACATTTAACCCCTGTAGGGGAGTGGGATGGGGACCTGGAATTACCATTGGAGTTTGTTCCCTGTGATATTGATTGATAGGTATATATATTTTTCATCCACGGTTACTGACTCATAACTTTCACAGACCTTGTTACAGTAAACAGAATCTCTCTCTGACCTTTTCCTGCCTTCCTTTCACCTCTCCAAGGCAGGATTCTAATCTGATTGTGGGTCCCTAAAACCCTCATTCCAAAGAAGGTCCTGCTGCACGGCATGGAATACAGAATGCTGCACAGAAGCCAGAAAGAATCTGAACAGTCAGGCCTTGCTGGGTTTAGATCATGCACTTTTTGTCCAATCCCATTTCCACATGGTTGTCAATCATGCCTACGTAATGAAGTCCCCACAGAAATCGAAGAGGACTGGGTTGGGGGAGCTTCCGGAGAGCTAAGCACGAGAAGGTTCAGGTAACTAAGTGTTTCCCTGAGTTCTGTGAACCACTCCAGCAAATTAATCGAACCTAAAGAGGAAGTCGTGTGAACCTCAACTTCAAGCCAGTTGGTCAGAAGTTCAGAGGCCCAGACTTGTGACTGGTATCTGAAGTAAGGGGGCAGTTTTGGAGACTGAGCCTTCACCTTGTGGGATTTGAGACTATCTTTAGGCAGGTAGTGTCAGAATTGAATTAAAGGACACTCAGCTGGTATCTGCTGCTTGGTGTGTGGAGGAAAACGCCCCCACATTTGGCCACAAAAATCTTGATGATTGTTGTGTTGTAAGAGTAGAGAAAAACAAGGTTTGAGTTTTTTCCTCCAAGCACCCCCACTGGGCCAGCCTTCCCTGCAGACTCACCCAGAGACACAGCCACCAGCACCGGGGCTCAGGGCGGGTGGCCATGAATCGGGTCGGTGGTCATTTGAGGGTACAGCGACAGCCTGGGGGAGACGCGGGGGGGGGGAGCCATGCACAGCCTCTTGAATACCCCATCCATTCCCCTGCCGTGCACGCCTCCAGCCCAGTCTCAGACTCCGAAGGTTTGGCATCGGTTCTGAAAATGCTGCCCGTCCTCTAACCTCCGCCTTCCTTCCACCCCCGCCCCGCGCCCCTGGAACTCCCGAGCCCCGCGCCCGAGCAGCGCCCCGGCCCCGCGAGCAGGCTGTGCGCCAGGGAGACACACATGTTCCGCCACTTGCAACGGCCGTGAGCAGCAGATCCCGGCGTGGGCAGCCGCTGCAGCCCCCAGTGCAGCCCCAGGGACGCAGCGAAGGAGGCGCCAGTCGTCAGGAGCCCCAAGGGCGCCAGGGCCTGGCGGGCCGGCTAAGTCCGAATTGGTCCCTGTGGCCCCTGCGCTCCCGGCTGGGACGCATCAGATGTCCCCGCGGGGACTGTGAACAGGCTTCCCGGCAGGGCTGGGTGCCTAGGTTCCTGCACCTGCCCCGCCTTCGGAATCTGCGGGAACTTTTCCCCGGCTTGTCCACGCCCCATTCCGCGGCTGGGCGGCGATTGGAGCAGCCATGGGGCCACCGCCCCTGGAGCCACGGCAACCGGTAGCGTCCGGCCCCTGCCGGGGAGAGCTGTCTGGGGCCTCCCGGGCACCAAGCTGTGCAGTGGCGCTCGGGGGAACTTCCGGGATGCTATTAACAGTGGTCTTACCCCCAATCCGTGTGGCCTGAACCCCTCGCAGTTCCACAAATGGGTCGCTAGTCTAATCTACCCTGACACCCCCAGGGCCCCACCCCACCAACTTTCACCTCCTCTTCCCTACTCTCGCACCTCTCACCTAATGCTCGTCCCTCCCACCCACCCTCACAGCCCTGAAGGTAGAGGCAAGCGCAACCCACTCCCACCTGCCTAAACCTAGCCACCGCCCTGCCCCTCCCTCCCAGTGTCACTTGTGGGGGAGGAGGCGCCTCGCTTTCTTGGAGGCACCTCTTCTGCCTCCCGGGGTTTCCAGGCCTTCAACACATGGCAGCAAACCTTTAACTCCAGGAGTCCCGACTCCTTACACAGTACCTCTCAAATGGAACGGCAGCACCCCTTTTGGAGAAGGGACCCACGGAGAGCCCCCACACCCAACCTTTTTTTGGCCCTACTTGTTAGGAAGGGGAGGCAAAAGGGAATCACTCACCACTAGAGTCGTGAAAATCATCCCCTCCCCCAGAGCTTGGGACCTATTAGGTGAGTAGGAAAATCTCTCTTCTATGAGGGCAAGATAAGGTAACACAGGGTCTCTTCAATGTTGGGGCACATCAGAAGAGAAAAACAAAGACTCAATGTGCTTTAAGTAGGACTGTGAGGATTCTAGAACCCTTCAGCCTGGAGAGGAAAATCCTCCCCCAACCCCTCATCCCCTGAAGAGAGTGAAAGGTTTTTACTGTTTTCCTTTCATCTTACTCCATTCCACACCTCTTTTAGCTGGCTCCCAGCCAGCAATTCAGAGAGCTGTTTCCTGTGCACTAAGAGAGCAGATTCCAGCTACTCCTAAGGAATGACGTTCATAAACCAACAGATGCCCCAACCACATTCTCACTAAGGGGCTGGGGGCTTCCCTTCGTTTTTCTACACCCACTTCTTCAAAGGTTTAAGAAAATTACACTGATCATTTAAATTTTTATTATATGAAAACAATACACAATTAATGTAGAAAATTTGAAAAGTACAGAAAAACCAGAGGAAAATCACACCATCCAAAGATAACCACTATTAACATTTTTGAGTATGTCTTCAATCTTTTTTATCTGTTCTATGCATACAAGTATATACTCATATTTTTAAAAATAAAATTGAGGTCACATAATATACACTTTTTATAACCTTTCTAATATTCAAAGAGCATTTTTCTTTCTAGTCAAATGTTCTTCTACATGACTTTTAATGGCTGTGCAGTACTCCACCATCTGGATAGATACACAATAATTTACTTAAGCAATCCCCTATTACAAATTTTCATTATAGCAGAAAAGGAATGAATTCCCAATCAAATAGTTGCTTCTCATTTTTCTCTATTGGAATGCTGGGATGAACATCTTATAACTAAATCCTTAATTATTTTCTTAGGATAAATTCCCAGACATAAAATTACTAGGTCAAAGGACATGGAAGCTTTTAGGGTGTAAGATACATATTACTGAATTGGCATCCAAAAGGCTGTACCAATTTATACTGCCACATGCAATATATGAGAGTGTTATTTCAGTACTCTTTTGCCAATGTTGAGCCTTATTTTTTTGTTATAGTTTGCTAAAGGAAAAATGCTTTCAGCTATTATATATTTGCTTTTCTTTAATTACTAATAAAGCATGCATTTCTTTCATGGTTTTATCCATTTGAATTTCTGTTATGAATTCCTGTGTATGTCCTTTCACACCTGGCT
This sequence comes from Microcebus murinus, assembly GCF_040939455.1. Lineage (NCBI taxonomy): Eukaryota > Metazoa > Chordata > Mammalia > Primates > Cheirogaleidae > Microcebus > Microcebus murinus. Next base: position 19,435,644 of record NC_134121.1, on the reverse strand, counting down.
CTTGCTCCTTGAAGCTGCTAATATAAATACTACAGGCTGGGGAAAAGGTGGAAGTAGGAGGGTGAAGCCACAGGACACTTTCCTATGGTTCCACATCTCTGAGGGAGGCAGAAAGACTGGAGAGAAATGATGAGTGAAGTAGGAGATGGCTGGAAGCTTGTTGTGGACAGAGGCTGGCTCTTCTTCCTCCTCTTGGCGTGCTCCTGGCCTTCATGGGCCCCTCTGCTGGATGTCCAGATAGGGCCCTGTGCTGTCCAGGCTTGGTCCTTCACTGGTCTCTGTGTTCCGAGGCTGCCCTTCCTCACCTCTGCTCCATGACGGGTGAAGATGGCAGAGCCACATTCCCAGGGCTGGAGGGGGACACTGGCCAGTGAAGCAAAGAGGGGAAGAAACGACGGAGGCAATTGTCCAGGGACGCAGCCATCTTTGCAGCCTATGAGTTGACTCAGTCTACCCATCCCCCCTCTACTGCTGTCCTACACATATCTTGCCCCTCAGTTTAGGCTACAGAGCGGTGGGGCTCAGGGGTCCACTCTCATCTACATCTTTCAGTTTCTCATAAATGGACAATAAGATAGACCTCCCTGCACATCTCCTCCCACCACATAGAATAAATAGCTTCCTGTAGACCCTGAACTTGGCCACCTTCAGGCAGGGAGACTGGGCCAAGGCTGAACAACATCCAAGCCTGAGTGCAAGAGTAAGAATGGATCAGGAGCTGGAGGTGGCAGATTTGCACTGCCTGGTGCCCAAAAGGGGATCACATCCCATACCCCATTTCCCAGGGTTCCTGGAGGGGAGAATTTCCTGCCTACACAGGCCTGAGCTGAGTCTTACACACAATCCTGGAAAGCAAAGTGAGGGAAGAAAGAGCAGCAAGCAGCAGCAGGATAATATTATCAGGGGGCTGGACAGTGGCTCATGTCTATAATCGTAGCACTTTGGGAGGCCAAGGTGGGAGGATTGCTTGAGGTCAGGAGTTCAAGACCAGCCTGAGCAAGAGCAAGACCCTGTCTCTACAAATAATAGAAAAATTAGCCAGGCATGGTAATGCATGCCTATAATCCCAGGTACTAGGGAGGCGGAGGCAGGAGCCAGGAGGATCGTTTGAGCCCAGGTGTTCAAGGTTACAGTGAGGTATGATGATGCCATTGTACTCTAGCCTGGGTGACAAAGTGAGACCCCGTCTCAAAAATAAATAAATAAATAAAACCCTTGAATGCTATCAAGGGCTGCTGCCATCCTGCTTTGGATGGCAAGGGAAACCCTTGCATAGTGGGAAGCCAGTATAGAGACTGAGCTCCTCCTAGTCCCTTACATTGGTCTAACCCCAGCTCCTCCCTCCAACTCCCTACCCTCCCCAGCTCCTGGAGTTACGGTGTCAGTGATGGGGAAGGGACAACAGCTCATATGAAAGGTGTTTTGTTCCCATCCCCAGGTGGAGAAGAGCCTAGGCTCTGAGTCTGCACAGGTGGGCTTCTGATTTCCTCATGCACACTCATCTGTGTGGTTCCCTATCTCACAGGTGGAGAAATTGAGACAGGAGGTCTAAGGATCTCAGATATAGGTTAGTACCCCTGAATCCAAAGTCTGGGCCAGTCTAAGGAAATACAGGGAAAGGTAAGAGCAGAGGGATGATTGCTCAGATCAGAGTTTCAGTATCGCCTTTTCCCTGAAGAGTAAACTTACTTTTGGACCTGACCTGGAAAGGCCAGTAGGGAAGAATGGGAGATAAGGAAGGAGGATCAAGAAGGAAATCTGGGTAAAGAGGTAGATAGTTTTCTTCTCTCCACTTCTTCCCGTTGTCGCATGAAGACCAAGTAACCTTGGGTAGTTCAAGCCTTCCATTCCCCAGTTCAACCAGCGTCTCTAATCTAAAACTGCTCTCTTGCTGAGCCAATCTGGGTGAAGGCTCTCCAACTGAGCAAGGTTCCCTTTCCCAAAAGGTATCATCACCCCTGCTGTTTACACCTTCCCAGCCCCATTTCTGTCACCTTCCAGATGATGGGGAGAGCAGCTACTCCTCTTCCTCTTCCTCCTCCTCCTCGAAGTCAGGGGCAGAGGGCAACAGTTCTTCAACTGGCAGCTTTAGCTGGGTCAGGACATAAAGCTTGCCACTGAAGAACTACTGCGGCTCAGCCAGGTGAGGATGTGAGAGGATCAGGCTCCTAAAGGGAAGGGGAAGAAAAATGGAAAAGATCTGAGCAGGACTATGTCACAGGGACACTGTCCCAGTGGCCATCAAAGTCTCGCCCCAGTAGACCTTCAGCCTTTTAGTGAACAGTTCTTGCCTCAGACCTGGGCCTGCAGGAGTTGTTAATTTCAGTGAGAAGCAAGAGGCAGCTCTAAACACACTTCCCTTGCTCCTCTTTTCAGAACTGGAGGCTATAGAAACCCAGTCCTGCTCTTGTCCCCCATGCCGTAGCAACCCACACCAGGGGCCCCAGCCCCCTCAGCAATCAGACAGAGCAGGGATCCTGGACACACCCCACCAGTCATTCAGGTACTAGGTGAGAAGTTGTACCTCAATTCCAGAAATGGAAGTTCAGTGATCAGCCCAACTGACTTGTTCCCAGGGAGTTCAGCTGGAAGGAGAGTCTGGGGGGCCTAGATTGGGGAAGAGTGAGGAAGGGAGGAGGTATAGAGTTTGGAAGAAGGTCAGCAGAGACTCCCTGGACTGTGAGAGAGAGGACAGCAGCCCAGAGGCTGAAGGGGAGGGAGGTATGGGTAGGGTGGTTGGGCAGCTTCCCCAGGACTCTCAGATGCCAGGCATTCCGCTTGCGCATTCCGGGTACATCTGGTATGAATTCCAAGCTGTCTGCCGGCCCCTCCATGTCTGAACTTTGTTCCAAGTTCCAAGCCCCGCCCCCACAGTTCCAACGCATGAATCAGCAGGAAAAGCCGGGCCCTGCAGCATGGCCTAGGGAGGGGGCTGGGGGCGTGGCAGGCCTGAGGGCTGTGAGTTGGGGAGGGCGGGTCTGTGCTGACACTCGGTCCAAGGGCATGGCCCATGCCAGATTGAGGGGCCAAGGCAGCCTTGCCTTGGGATTTCTACACTCAGAGGGTAAGAAAGATTGAAGGGTGGGTGGGGTTCAAATTCCAAAACCTTCCTGGGAGGCATGAACTTTGTGGTTATCTTTCTTTTCCTAGGTGACCAGTCCAACTCTGTCTGACTCCCCTCTGTCTGAGAGGGCTCTATTCAGCCCACAGGACTCAGCAGCTGCTAAGAGTCCGTGCCAAGCAGGTGCCCTTGGCTGCAGGGCGGGGTGGGCCCAGGGCACTGACCCTCTGACCAGCTGCTCCATCAACCTTTTGGCACTCTGACAGCTCCTAGTCCAGTCTGACAGCCAGGATGACAGGCCAAATGAGTTGGAGGCTGGAACTAGGGCCGAAGGGAGGTGGGGGCAACAGCCTAGCGGAGGCCACAGGGAGGGGCCAAGAGTTGGCCGGGAGGTGGGGAGAGAGGGAGCCCAGTGATGACTAACCCAGGAGCCCCACCCAGCCAGCCGGCTTCCCAGGCGGTCAGGGCCAGGCCTGGGCTAGGGGCCTCACAACCGGACAGGCTGGGGGGAGGTGCAGAGGTGACCTTCTCTCGGCCCAAGACGGCCAGTTAGTCTGAGGAGGGGGGGTTAGAGTTTCCAGGTCCTCCTCTTGCCCGCTTTCCCCGCCCAACCGCGGTGAAACCCTAACCTTTGGGTTGCATAAGGCCCCCGCACCGCCGCCCCCTACTCCTCTCCCCTCCCCCCTTACATAACATCCCTAGGAGGGAATGAGAGGAGGGGCCGGCCCGCCCAGCGACCCCTTCCCTGCCAGGGCGCCTAACTGGCCCTGAACCAGTGAGTGCCAGTAGAGGCAAAGCACCTCCCGCCACCCGCTCCGTACAGATCTTCCCCAGGCTAAATGGCCGGCTCCCGTACCCTCAGACCAGAGGGCGCCTAGGTTAGCCGCCCCCGGCCCTCCGGCCCCCCGGCCCTAGTCTTCCCCCCAGCCACTCCGCTGGACCTTCCGCCACAACTCCTGTCCCGGATTCTTTCCTTAAAGCTCCTGACACACTACTCCGACCAGTCCAGGTCCCTGTCCCCGGGAGCGCCCCTGCCCTCGCCGCCCCCTCTCCCCTCCCCGGAAGGGCAGGGTGTGGCCGCCAGAACCCTACTTTCACCCATCACCCCGTTACCACGGTTCCCCCCGTGTGACCGGGTCGCCAGCTCACACCCACCTGGTGCTGGGTGTGGGGGTTGCTGAGGGCAAGGGAGCAAATCACTGCGTCAGCTCCCCACGGCCGGCGGCGCTGTCTCTTCCCAGCGCCCAGCACACACCGGCTCCAGTCTCCGATCAGCTGGCGGCGTCGTGACGCACAAGCTGCGATCGCACCGCCCAGGGCCAATCACCGCCCACTGCTGGGCAACGTGACCACACCCACTCGGGGGCGCCAGCACTTCGCCCTGGTCCCGCCTCTCCGGACGCCTGGGCTCTGATTGGCAAGGAGGCCACCCCTTTGCCGAGAGAAAGTGCGCTAAGCCACGCCCACTCACTCGCGAGCTGACCAATAGGCGAAAAGGTGTGGCCAGCCCTCCGAGGAAGGGACTTGCTTAGAAAAGCGCTACGTCAAACCAGAGTCCTAAAGAGCAGAAGAAAGTAAAGGCGAGTGTGTTTGCAGTGCACACTGGTTAATGTAGTTCTCGGTCTGATACCCCCATTCCCAGAATCCAGCGCGCTGTGTGAGTTGGCATTTTTAAACTGATCTCTGAGTCCATCCCGGTGAGGTCCTTAAAGGGCTCTAGCCCTTTTTGGAGCTGGGAGTGATGTTTTAGACAACCCCCAAACTGACTCGCTGCCCTTCGCGGGAAGTCACAGCTCTCTAAGGTGGAGCAGGCGGAATAGCAGGAGTGGGCAAAACTGAAGGTGGAAATCAGCCCCCAAGGCAGCAGAGATTCTTCTGTTGGGCTTCTGGGGAAGGGAGGATTGCTCACCTCGCCCAGCCCCCGCTTTCTCTGGAGAGATCTAGTCCAAGCCTCCTTGGGGGCCCTTCCTAACCAGATGAGCCTTTTCTTGTAGATGTCTCGTCCCAGTCGGAGAAGAGCTCCAGACTCTCTCAAGAGGTAGCTTCCTAAATTAAGATTCATTGCCACAGTCCTCACCTTAGGGTAGAGGAAATGCTTATGGTCAGAAATTAGGGGACGGGCCGTGCCAAAGTGCAACTGATCCGCCATCCCATCCTCTGATTCACTGCCCCCCCCCCCCATTCTGTCCGGCCCTCCCAAAGCTCCTCACTTACTCGGGCCTACTTAGGGTAGAGATTTCAAAGGTGGAGGCCAATGAGGAGGCTGCTCCTTCCCCAGGGGCCAATCAGAGTCTAGAGGTGCGGGGGATGGGCAAAAACTGAAATGAACCCAATGACTTGGCAAAAGCTGCTGATCTGCTTTTTTAAAGCGGCAAGCGTAGGACCTAGCCCACCTCATCACTCGCCCCCTCCACCAGCACCAAAGAGAAACATGTAGACGGGGATCCATCACTTTTTCCATAAGCTCCAAATTGGTGGTGACGGTAACAGAGCCGGAGAAATGAGCCTGGAGTGTGAGATAGTTCCTTCTGTGTTGAATACGGTCTCCGCCGGGTAATTCCTATGGTTCCTTGGAGCTCCAGAATTCTGAGCCTGTGTTCAGAACATTGTGCCTTTAAGGAAACTTCCTGCCTTCCGCCCCAGTAACAGCTGATTGTTGGAAAGTGTGACCTCTGGGGACGAATCAGCTGTTACCACATCCTCCTCCTAGCCTGCCCTCCTCCATCCCCTTATCCACTCTCTGGGTGGTGAGGGAAGGAAATGAAACCCCAAATATGGGGGACAATATTTGTATGCTCTTTCCTCTTCCCCATCACTCCAAGACGGTCTCCCCACCCCCACCTGCTCCTTAGTTCTTCAGAGGTTCTGAGCTTGGAACGAGAGGTATTTCCTGTCAGCAGTCAGCTCAGACTCACCCACCCTTGTCTGGGGGGTGGGGGGGGGGGTGGAGGCCAGTACTGGGGAGACCCAGCGTGGTGGCTGGCTGGGTGTGTTGGTGCTCTAGGAATGGGTACTGGGGAGAGAACACTGAAGCTGAGAACCAAACCTAGGGGAGAGGAATGGCTATAGAAAGCAAACCTGGGGGTCAGAACGCTCTTTCCAGGCCAGTGGCCCCCTACTCCCTGCTCAAGTTGCCTTATTCCTCCCCAGACAGGGGTCTGCTGAGGGGGATTCCTAGGTCTCACTCCAGACAACTGAATCAGAAGTATCCGCCAAAGTTTTTTTTGAGACAGAGTCTCACTCTGTTGCTGTGAGTAGAGAGAGTGCCATGGCATCAGCCTAGCTCACAACCACCTCAAACTCCTGGGCTCAAACGATCCTTCTGTCTCAGCCTCCCAAGTAGCTGGGACTACAGGCATGCGCCACCGTGCCTGGCTAATTTTTTCTATATGTTTTTAGCTGGCCAATTAATTTCTTTCTATTTTTAGTAGAGACATGGTCTCGGTCTTGCTCAGGCTGGTTTCGAACTCCTGACCTTGAGCGATCCATCTGCCTTGGCCTCCCAGAGTGCGAGGATTATAGGCGTGAGCCAAAGTTTTAAATGGCTTTGCCCATTCACTCCACTTCTAATTGTTCTCAGATGTCACCTGCTCCAGGGTACTTTCAGCAGTACCCTGCCCACATGCCCACCCCCTACAGCAATGGTGCTAGTGTGGAGCTCCTCAAGCAATGCAGGTGGAGCACACTGGCCCCAGTAGCCAGAGGAAGTCCTACAGGAAGACCCAGGTAAATATTCTGCCCCAACCCTGAGTTGGGAGTCAGGGTCACCCCAGGACAAGCTTAGTGTGAAGTCCCAGGACTGACCTGGCAAGTCTAGGAGAAACTGAGCAGGGCCTGGCCAAGCTTGGAAGAACGAGAAGTCTCACTAGCTGCCCCCATTCTCCATTATCCTGAGCATAGAAATCCCATCCCCTTCCCACTCAAGGACCTTGGGGTGGCCCTTTTTCATCTTGTTCTGCTCACTAACTGCCCTCCTCCCTTGCTCAGGCTCTGAGTCCAGGATTTCTCAACCTCAGCACTATTGACATTTCAAGCAGGATAATTTCTTGTTGTGGGAGGGCTGCCCTGTGCATAATAGGATGTTCATCTCTGTCCTTAGCTTCTACCTTAGATGTCAGTAGCTCCCCTTACCCCAGTTATAACAATCAAAAGTGTCCCCAGACATTCCCAAATGTCCTCTGGGGGCCAAAATCTCCCCCAGTTGAGAACCACTGAGTTAGGCAAACTTGGGTTCAAATTCCAGCTTTTACTAGCTGTGAGCTTGTTAAAGATACTTTCCTCATCTACAAAATAGGGTGAATAATAAATCCACGGTTTGTTGTAGAGATTTAGAAAGTTATCTTTGATGGGAACACAGCCCTGAGTAAAGCATTATAAAAGCTATCCGTGTGCCAAAAATATTTGTATCTCCTTAATAATTTGAAATAAAAAACCATAAATAATTATGTTTGAAAACAGCACAGTACCTGGCACACTGGCCCACAGTTGGTGCACTAAATACTAGCTCCCTCCACTTTTTTTCTCCCTGCCAGATCAGCAAGAGCTGACCTCACTCAACATGGGCTGACTGCTGGGGTAGTTGCAGCCTCCTCTCTGACTATATAAGACATGACCTCCCAGAAACCCAAAATTGAAGTTGGTCAAAGGGAGTGTCTAATTTGGGCCCCAAAGCCCAAGGGTGCTTGAGTTGGAATTCAGGGGGAGCTCTTGTGGAGGTAGGGAAAGGGAAATTTGGGAGTAGAGCTGTTATACAGCATTATTTCTCAAGATGTGGCCTGAAGGTTTGCTGCATCTAAATTACCTGGGGGTGCCTGTTAAAAATTCAGATTCCTGGGTTTCACTCCAGTCTACTGAATCTGAAATATCCTCTAAAGTTTAAAACCATTGTGCTAGGGCTCAGATCAAGGAAGGTGTTGATGCCCCAGAAATGTGAGTACACTAATGCCCAGCATTGCAAGGACATCTCTATTCTAAGGAGGGGAAAGAATTGCCAGAGGTAGGTTTAGGTACACTCAAGGTCACTGCTGCAGTGTAAAGCCAACACCACTAGAGGGCAGGGTACACACAGACTTGCAGAAAGAAAAAGTAGTGCCTGCTCGGTCTAGGTAAACTGAGACCAGAGCCATGACCAGGTGGACCGAGTTCTATTGGTACTATGAAGTGGGCACTACCTCCTGACCATCAAAACACACCCTCTGGTTTCAGGTTCTTAGATCAAAGTTGGGAATGAGGAATTGTCACAGAGCACCTCATTTCCCAGGTGAAAAAACAATAGTGCACAGCCACAGCCAAGAAGTACAGAGAACACTGGTTTTAGAATAACCTAGGCCTGGGTTTGAATCCTGGCTCTAATGCTTCTTAGCTCCTTACATGACCTTGAGCAAGTTACCTAAGGTAGTCAATCAGCTTTCTCATCCTAAAATGGGTATTAAAAATATCTTCTTAAAAGGGTCACGGTGAGGAATACATAAAACAAGGTATGCAAAGTACGTAGCAGGTGACTGGCTCCTGGTAAGAGCTCCATAAATGGTGGCTGTAAGTTATTACTGCCCAAGGTCATATGACCATGCACATCAGAGCTTCCAGCTGCCCTTTGAGAAAGAGGAGATAGATGGAACCAGATCATGGCTGAGCCATTTCTGATTTCTCTCTTATCAAACCTTTAGTTTCTCTTAAGTGCTTTTATGGGACCCTCACACCTCTACACCAAACTCCTACAAGAAGCAGACTCTCCTACGAGTGTGACAAAACAACAACAACAAAGAGCCAGTGGTTTCACTGCAGCACTCTGTCCTGCAAATCAGTCAGAACTAAGACCCCTTGAAGGAGTCATGTAATTTTGGTGGCAGTTCTCTGGCTTCAGTTCCCTCTCCTGTGCTCAACCCTCCCCCCAGCCATAGTGGCATCTGCAAGGCTCTGACCACAGTTGGCGGGCTCTGTGGCACCGCAGAGGCAGTGCTTCAACAGGAAGTCTTGAGGAACATTTCCTCCCAAGAACTCCAGGCCTCTGGGCCTGGGCCACTTCTCTAGCTCAAATGGTTCAGTTAAAAAAAAAAAAAATCCGTGACAGGGCTTTCAGAAGGGAGGGCTCCAGGGCAGAAAGAAATCTGGGCACCAGCTTCAGTTTCAAGTTTCCATTCTGCCACTCATGCAAGCCTCTTTGGCAGCTCTTGGTGATCACCTGTAAGATATAAACAATAATAACTGTCTTCCCCACCTCACAAGAGTGTTGTGAGGGCTAAATGGAATGTTACTGATGACGTGCTTCAGAAAATTAAAAAGCTCCTTCATTTGGAAGGTGGCGTGGAGGCGCTGAGGGGACTCGATGTCGAAAGTCCCAGCTCAGCCACTGGTTGTGCAGTTAACACTTTCCTTAAAGGTTGACATCTCCGGGAAAAGCCTCCCTAGATCCGAGTTCTGGCGGGTGCAGGGCGCCGGGAGGGGAGGGGAAGTCAGCAGGGTCCTCTTCCAGCCCCTGGGGGAAGCGAAGCCCGGAGCAGGCCAGAGCAGAGCTGTAGGAGAAAGGGCGCAGAGGCCGGTGGGCGGTGGCGCGGGCAGGAAGCGGGGTCCCGCCCGGCCCTTTCGAGCCACGTGCGGTTGTTTCCGTGCCGGGGCGATCACGTGACCCGCGTCAGCTGACCCGTCACGGTGGAGCCCGGCGCTGGCGCCCTGCAGCCCCTGCCCTGCCGCGCTCCGAGCGAGCGCAGGACCCTGCGGAGGGGTAAGAGCGCCCCCGCCCGCCCCTCTTCTGTCGCCGGCTCTCCCCTGCCACCTCCACCCGAGTCCCTGCCCCGCGCCCATCCCAACCCTCCCGGTCTGGCACCCGGAAGCCATCGCGAGGAGGGCCGTGGCCGGGCTCAGCCCCGCGCTGCCCCCAGGCGGCCAGGAGGAGATGGCCCAGGGGAGCAGGGGGCGGGAAGTCCCTCTTACCACCCGGGCCGATGGCTGGTACCCGCCCCCAAGCCCAGACATGGAGGAGCTGCTCCGGAGCGTGGAGAGGGACCTGAACATCGATTCCCGGCAGCTGGCGCCTGCCCCGGGGGGCACCCACGTGGTGGCCCTAGTGCCCTCGCGCTGGCTGGCCAGTCTCCGCGAGCGCCGGCTGCCCCTGGGACCCTGCCCCCGGGCAGAGAGCCTGGGCGAAGCGGAAGTCAGGACTCTCCTGCAACGCTCGGTGCAGAGGCTGCCCCCGGGCTGGACTCGAGTGGAGGTGCACGGGCTGAGGAAACAGAGACTGTCCTATCCGCTGGGCGGGCGCCTGCCTTTGGAGGAAGGATCCTGCAGCCCCGAGACCCTCACTCGCTTCATGCAGGAGGTGGCTGCCCAGAACTATCGCAACCTGTGGCGCCACGCATACCACACTTATGGGCAGCCCTACAGTCATAGCCCTGCCCTCTCAGCTGCCCCTGCCCTGGACTCTGTAAGACAGGCTCTGCAGAGGGTCTATGGTTGCTCCTTCCTGCCAGTGGGTGACGCTACTCATTGTCCGCCATACACCAGAGATGGCCCCTGTCCCCCTCGGGGCAGCCCTGCCTGCCCCAGTCTTTTGCGAGCTGAGGCCCTGCTGGAGTCACCAGAGATGTTATATGTGGTACACCCTTATGTGCAGTTCTCCCTGCATGATGTGGTCACCTTCAGCCCTGCCAAGCTGACCAACAGCCAAGCCAAGGTGCTTTTCATTCTCTTTCGTGTGCTGAGGGCCATGGATGCCTGTCACCGCCAGGGGCTGGCCTGTGGGGCCCTATCTTTGCACCACATCGCTGTAGATGAGAAACTTTGCAGTGAGCTCCGACTGGACCTGAGTGCTTATGAGAGGCCCAAAGAGGATGAGAATGAGGAGGCCTCTGTAGTAGGGGATGGAACTGGCATGAAATCTAGCGAGGAGGGTGGCGGGGGAGCTGGGCTTCCCACCTGCCAGGAAGAACTTAGGGGCCTCGTGTTAGATTGGATCCACGGCCGCATCAGCAACTTCTCCTACCTCATGCAGCTGAATCGGTTGGCAGGTCGGCGGCAGGGGGATCCCAACTACCACCCGGTGCTGCCCTGGGTGGTGGACTTCACCACGCCCCACGGGCGCTTCCGAGACCTGCGCAAGTCTAAGTTCCGCCTCAACAAGGGGGATAAGCAACTGGACTTCACATATGAGATGACGAGGCAGGCTTTTGTAGCAGGTGGTGCGGGTGGCGGGGAGCCACCTCACGTTCCTCACCACATCTCAGACGTGCTCTCAGACATCACATACTACGTGTACAAAGCTCGGCGCACTCCCCGGTCGGTGCTCTGTGGACATGTCCGCGCGCAATGGGAGCCCCATGAGTATCCGGCTAGCATGGAGCGTATGCAGAACTGGACCCCTGATGAGTGTATCCCTGAGTTCTACACGGATCCCTCCATCTTCTGCTCCATCCACCCTGACATGCCTGACCTGGATGTGCCAGCCTGGTGCGGTTCCAGCGAAGAGTTCGTGGCTGCCCACCGAGCACTGCTGGAGAGCCGCGAGGTGTCCCAGGACCTGCATCACTGGATTGACCTCACCTTTGGCTACAAACTCCAGGGCAAGGAGGCTGTAAAGGAGAAAAATGTGTGTCTGCACCTGGTGGACGCCCACACTCACCTGGCCAGCTACGGTGTGGTGCAGCTCTTTGATCAGCCGCACCCCCGGCGCCTGGCTGGGGCCCCTGCCCTTGCCCCTGAGCCTCCGCTTATCCCCAGGCTATTGATCCAGACCATCCAGGAGACCACAGGCCGAGAAGACTTCCCAGGACAGCTTCCAAATGGTGTGGGTCAGCTGGTTTTAGAGGCCATGCCCTGTGAGGCCAGCTGGACCAGAGACAGGCCTGTGGCAGGGGAAGATGACTTGGAGCAGGCCACAGAAGCTCTGGATTCCATCTCCCTTGCTGGGAAAGCAGGGGACCAGCTCAGCTCCTTCTCTAGTCAAGCCTCCCCTGGCCTCCTGCCTTTCTCAGTGGCCTCAGCCTCCCGAGCAGGTCGCAGGAATAAAGCCGGTGGGGCCGAGCCTGGGGAGGGGGAGGAGGGGAAGATCCTTCTTCCTGAGGGCTTCAATCCCGTGCAGGCTCTGGAGGAGCTGGAGAAAATGGGCAACTTCCTGGCCAAAGGCCTAGGGGGCCAGGTAGAAGTGCCTGAGCAGCCCCAGGTCCAGCCAGTGGTGCAGCTACAGGACCTCTTCCATCGGGACATGCAGGCACTGGGTGTCCTGTTGGCTGAGATGGTGTTTGCCACAAGGGTCCGGACACTGCAGCCCAATGCACCTTTAAGAGTACGATTCGAGGCTGTTCGAGGGCTCTGTACACGCCACCCCAAGGAGGTCCCTGTGTCTTTGCAGCCTGTGCTGGACACACTCCTGCAGCTGAGTGGATCTGAAGGCCCCGTGGTAGCAGAGAGGGGCAAGCTGGACCCCATGTTTGAGTACAGGCCAGTTTCCCAGGGATTGCCCCCACCCAGCCCAGGCCAGCTCCTCAGCCCCTTCAGCTCCATGGTTCCCTTCCCTTCATACTTCCCGGCGCTGCACAAGTTCATCCTCCTGTACCAGGCGAGGCGCGTGGAAGATGAGACCCAGGGACGGGAGCTGGTGTTTGCTCTGTGGCAGCAGCTGGGCACAGTGCTGAATGACATCACCCCGGAGGGCCTGGAGATCCTGCTGCCCTTCGTGCTATCACTCATGTCTGAGGAACACACAGCTGTGTACACAGCGTGGTACCTATTTGAACCTGTTGCCAAGGCACTGGGCCCCAGAAATGCCAATAAGTATCTCCTGAAACCCCTCATTGGTGCCTACGAGAGCCCCTGCCGGCTCCATGGCCGCTTCTACCTGTACACTGACTGCTTTGTGGCCCAGCTGATAGTGCGGCTGGGCCTGCAGGCCTTTCTCGTCCACCTGCTGCCCCACGTCCTGCAGGTGCTGGCTGGTGTGGAGGCCTCCCTGGAGGAAAGCAAGGGTCTGGTAGGGGCCACCGAGGATGAGGAAAGTGGGCTCCCAGGGACTGGGCCTGGCTCCTGTGCCTTTGGGGAGGAGATTCCGATGGATGGGGAGCCTGCAGCCTCCTCGGGCCTGGAGCTCCCAGACTACACGTCCGGCGTCAGCTTCCATGACCAGGCCGACCTCCCCGAGACAGAGGACTTCCAAGCCGGGCTCTATGTGGCTGAGTCCCCACAGCCCCAGGAGCCTGAGGCTGTGAGCCTGGGCCGGCTGAGTGACAAGAGCAGTGCCAGCGAACCCTCCCTGGGCGAGGAGCGAGCTGCAGACGACGGGGGTGCCCCTGTAGACAAGAGCAGCCTCAGGTCAGGTGACAGCAGCCAGGACTTGAAGCAAAGCGAGGGCTCAGAGGAAGAAGAGGAGGAGGAGGAAGGCTGCGTGGTATTGGAGGAGGAGGAGGGGGAGCAGGACGAGGTCACCGTGGCTTCTGAGCTGACTCTGTCTGACACGGTGCTGTCCATGGAGACAGTTGTGGCTGGTGGCAGTGGGGGAGACGGGGAGGAAGAGGAGGAGCCGCTGCCTGAGCAGTCCGAAGGCAAAGAGCAGAAGATCCTGCTTGGTGAGTCCTCAGGTCTGGGAGGTGTTGGTCAGGCACTCCTGTCTCCCTCAGCATTTGCCGAGTACCCGCTCTGCATCATGCAGTGGATCGAGCCAGATCCACGTGCAACACAGATGTAGGGCTGCCTTCGAGGAGTCCCATCTAGCAGAGGAGACGCCGCCGTGTAGACAGCCTTACACGTGTGTAACACGCTGTAGAGAACGTGCTGGGTTGCTAGTAGGGAACGGAAAATGTGCTTTTAGATCTGGTTTTCAGGGATCGGGAAGGCTTTCTTGAAAGTAGGGGCGGCTGAGGTTCAAGTAGCAGTATAGGAAGCAGGCAGGCAGAAACGATAGGGTCTGAAGTGGGAAGAGCATTCCAGGCTGAGGGAACAGTGCACAAGGCTCTGAGACTGTCACGGTCCATTAAAAAAGAGAAGCAGTGAGAGGCCAGCACAGTTTCACTGAGAGCACAGAGGGAAGAGAGGACAGAGGGGAGGTAGCCAGGGCCTGGCGAGGCCTCACTAAGGAGCTTGGGAAGCCTCACTGAGAGGGTCACCTTCCTGCAAGTTGTGCCTGAGGAGAGGTGCCGGGAACAGCCAGAGTCCGCAGGCCAGGGCCTGGGCAGCCCGGCCACTGCTGCGTGGAGGTGGTGGTGTGGGGCGGCCAGGGTTAGGCCTGGCTCCTTGGCAGAGCTGCAGCCAAAGTGGGCGAGGTGGGGAGGGAGGGGTGCGGAACCCTGTTATCCGATGAGCTCAGGGCTTGCTCCCGCCCTCCAGATACAGCCTGCAAGATGGTCCGCTGGCTGTCCGCCAAGCTCGGCCCCACGGTGGCCTCTCGCCACGTGGCCCGGAACCTGCTCCGCCTGCTGACATCTTGTTATGTTGGTAAGGCCCGTGCTCAGTGCTGGAGACAGGGCTTCCTCCCGGGCCCTCCCACCCTCTCCAGCCCTCTCTAGGGGATCCTTCCCACCCCCACTTCAAACCACCTCCTGGTCAGGTCCTGGGTCCCCGTCTGTAAGCTCTTTCCTTCCTTGGGTAGGGCATGGGGTGGACTCCGAACTAGAGCGAGCTAGAGTGGTTTCCACAGTGCGGAGGGGCTGGCCTCCCTCTTGCCCTTGCTTGCTACTCAAGGCAGCTGGCCTGTCCTTGGCAGGGCCCACCCGGCAGCAGTTCACAGTGAGCAGCGGCGAGAGTCCCCCGTTGAGCGCCAGCAACATCTACCAGAAGAGGCCGGTGCTGGGTGATATTGTGTCGGGCCCAGTGCTCAGCTGCCTCCTCCACATCGCCCACCTGTACGGGGAGCCCGTCCTTACCTACCAATACCTGCCCTACATCAGCTACCTGGTCAGTCACCGATCCGGCAGGCCCGGGGGTGTGGAGGCTGAGGACCTAAGGGCTGGCCCAGAGTCTCTGGGGCACCAGGGGGCCCATGGGCAGCCTGGCCCTCATCTGTCTTGTGGCCCTAGGTGGCCCCAGGTAGCACCTCAGGCCCCAGCCGACTGAACAGCCGTAAGGAGGCAGGGCTGCTGGCTGCGGTGACGCTGACGCAGAAGATCATTGTGTACCTCTCAGACACCACGCTCATGGACATCCTGCCCCGGATCAGCCACGAGGTCTTGCTGCCTGTGCTTGGCTTCCTCACTTCCCTCGTCACAGGGTAGGCCCCTACCCCTGACCCCACTGGAGGGGGAGCGGCTGAGCTGAGGGGGGCACCCAGGAGGGACTGGGGAGTTTAGGGGAGAGGAGGTAACACGGGGATGGTTCTCATCTTGGCTGTGTGACCCTGAGCAAGCCACACCTTTTTTCTGTGCCTTAGTTTCCTCATCTGGTTTGGATCAGTTGGCCTTTGAGCTCCTTTCGTTTAAACCTTTCAGTAGATCCTGGTCGAGTCCCACAGAGCGGAAGGCCGGGGCTCATCAGCTCTTGTTCCCAGGTTCCCAAGTGGGGCCCAGGCCCGGACTGTCCTGTGTGTGAAGACCATCAGCCTCATTGCCCTCATCTGCCTGCGCATCGGACAGGAAATGGTCCAGCAGCACCTGAGCGAGCCTGTGGCCACCTTCTTTCAAGTCTTCTCTCAGCTGCAGGAGCTTCAGCACCAGGTGGGCAGACCTGCCTGGCTGGGGCGGGCTGGGCAGGGGGTGTGGGCTCGGCTGACACCCTGGGCCTCCTGCCCACAGGATCTGAAGCTGGGTCCCACAGGCCGCAGTGAGGGTCAGCTGCCAGAGGTGGCCTTCTCTGATGGGCAGCAGCGGCCAGTGGACCCCACCCTGCTGGACGAGCTGCAGAAGGTGTTCACCTTGGAGATGGCGTACACAATCTACGTGCCCTTCTCCTGCCTGTTGGGTACTGCTCCGTCACGTTGCCTTGTGCAGCCTTTGTGGCTGTCTCTTCCTTTGACAGGCCCTATTCTCTGTCCTTCCCTTGGAGTCAGCAGTGGGTTTTAAGCACAGTTTTTTGGGGCAGAGCAAAGGGATTTGGCCTCAGACCCACATATATAGGGACTGAGCACCGGCGAGAGAGGTGCAGGAGCTGGCCTGTAGCATCCCTGGGGAGGGCAGCGGAGTCAGGTCAAGGTATTCCTGGTCTCCAGGAGCCATCAGGGAGGAAATGAGTGGCCTGCCATTTACGTGGCTTCCCCTATGGGCTAGGCACCGTGCTGAGCATTTCCATGTGTCGTCTCCCTGAATAGGGTGACTGCCCTGCGGTTAGATGTATTATCATCCCTCCACTGAAATGGAAGCTCTGGGAGGGCAGGGCACCATCTGTCTTGTTCACCATTCTATTTCTGATGCCCAGCAGGGCGCCTGGCACACATGGAAGAAACTCATGTGTGCACACTGACCAAAGGAATGCACATTTTACTGGAGAGGAAACTGAGGCTCAGAGATGAAGAATTTGTTGCCCAGAGTTGCACAGCCAGTACTTACTCCCTTCTTCTGTGGTTCCCAAGCCCTTGGGTGGGTGGTAGCAGCCACCTGCTATCTTCCCTGATCTTTGGACCTCTCCCACTCCCATGCAGGTGACATCATCCGGAAAATCATCCCCAACCATGAGCTGGTTGGGGAGCTGGCAGGGCTGTATTTGGAGAGCATCAGCCCAAGCAATCGCAACCCTGCCAGCATGGAGCCCACCATGCCCAGCGCCAGCCCTGAGTGGGACTCCCAGGGTGGGGGCTGCCCCCAGGATGACGGCCACTCAGGGACATTTGGCAGTGTCCTGGTGGGGAATCGCATCCAGATCCCCAATGACTCTCAGCTTGAGAACCCTGGACCACTGGGCCCCATCTCGGGGGTGGGTGGCGGAGGCCTTGGCAGCGGGAGCGAGGACAACGCCCTGAAGCGGGAACTTCCGCGGAGTGCCCACGGGCTGAGCGGGAACTGGCTGGCGTACTGGCAGTACGAGATTGGCGTGAGCCAGCAGGATGCACACTTTCACTTCCACCAGATCCGCCTGCAGAGCTTCCCAGGCCACTCGGGGGCTGTCAAGTGTGTGGCACCCCTGAGCAGTGAGGACTTCTTTCTAAGTGGCAGCAAGGACCGTACTGTGCGCCTCTGGCCATTGTACAACTATGGGGATGGTACCAATGAGACAGCCCCACGCCTTGTCTATGCCCAGCACCGCAAGAGTGTCTTCTACGTGGGCCAGCTTGAGGCCCCGCAGCACGTGGTGAGCTGTGACGGGGCTGTGCACGTCTGGGACCCCTTCACAGGTGAGCTGGCCCAGGTGAGGCCTGTTCTGTTGTTGCTGTCCTGTGCCCCGCTGGGCCTCTGGGAAGCTGAGGGTGGCAGTGTAATGATACATAGTTTGGGGAGGCCCAGTGAGACCACACAGAGAAGCAGTTAGGGCTTAGAATCTGTTAGACTTGAGTTTGAATCAGCTCTGCCAACTTACTTGCTGAGGGACTTTGAGCAAGTCACCTTGCTGCTGGAAGCATCAGTTTTCCCATCTGTAAAATGAGAACCAGAAAAACTAATTCAGAATATAATACACATAGTACATATTTGGCAAATGTTTGCTTGATTGTTTTTTTGGCATCATTATAGGGAGAAATGTTATTTAAAGGGGAAAGGGGATGGAGTAGTTGGGACCGAGAGGGAGGTGGCCTTGGGTCAGGGGCACCACATGAAGAGAGGAGGTTGCTCTGGGGACGGGAGCCTGGCCTAGCCAGGGAACCAGGAAGTTGGGAAAGTCATTTAGCGTTTTCTGAGATCCCTGGGGGATGGGAGGCAGCTATAGGGTAATTCCAGGGACTCGAAGGCCAGGCCTCCTCCCTTAGCTACTGGGACCCTAGATGTGCTGTGCCTTTCCTTCCCAGGGAAGACCCTTCGCATCGTGGAGCCGTTGGACAGCCGGGTGCCCCTGACCGCCGTAGCTGTCATGCCCGCCCCCCACACCAGCATCACCATGGCCAGCTCTGACTCTACCCTGCGCTTTGTGGACTGCAGAAAGCCTGGCCTGCAGGTTAGGGGGTGTCCAGTTCCCCGAGCACTGGCCTGGTTCTCTGGGGACCTGGCAGGGCAGAGAGATTCACAAAGAGAGAAAGCCAGGACGTTGTTCTGGGGCACTTGTTATCTTCTCTTTGGAGATAGATCACCTCCAGCGGCACACCCTGAGGGATGGGACTCTAGCCTGTGACGGGGGTGGGGTTCTGGGCTGTTCCTTTCCCTTGATGAGGGTCGGAGGTTCAGGCCTTGCTGCTGTATGGGCTTGGAGGGTGAGCAAGACCTTAGGGACAGCGGGATGGGGTGGAGGGTGATGCCTCAGTTCAGCCTCCCTCTGCCTGCAGCACGAGTTCCGCCTGGGCGGCGGGCTGAATCCTGGGCTTGTGCGCTCCTTGGCGGTCAGCCCCAGTGGCCGTAGCGTCGTGGCCGGCTTCTCCTCGGGCTTCATGGTGCTCCTGGACACCCGCACGGGCCTAGTTCTGCGAGGCTGGCCAGCTCACGAGGGGGACATCCTGCAGATCAAGGTGATGAGCTGGGTCCTCTTCCCTTCCTCACTGCCCAGCCCCAGCCCCTCCCTCTGCTTAGGGCTTACCTGCCCAGGGACAGGCTTGAGCTGGTCTTCCCTACACATGATCAAGGACTGATGGGCAGGGAGGGTGGCCCTCACCTGGGCCAACTCAGGAGCCAGCTGCACTACAGGGACCTAGGCAGAAGACAGGCCAGGAGGTGGGAGCCAGGGGCAGAACTGACCCCGCTGCACATGGAGATGTTCTAATGAGTAACTTTTGTCCATATTTGTCTTGCTTGGAGGATCAGGGGTCAGGCCCTGTCCGTGACCCAGTTCAGGTTAAATAAAGCTCAGCTAGGAGGCTGTTTACTGCCCCCAGACCACTGAGCAGAGTCCATGCCCCTGCTAGGCTGCCCTGGTGGGGGCAGGAGCCATCCTGACCATGGGAACCCTCCCCCCATCCTCAATCACAGGCCTTGGGGAG
Organism: Microcebus murinus; assembly: GCF_040939455.1. Classification (NCBI taxonomy): domain Eukaryota; kingdom Metazoa; phylum Chordata; class Mammalia; order Primates; family Cheirogaleidae; genus Microcebus; species Microcebus murinus. The sequence goes on along the minus strand of NC_134121.1, from coordinate 19,416,616 downwards.
CTTCTCAGGGAGGGCCCGGAGAGGAGGAACATGGTTACTTGTGGGAGGATTTCTGCAGGCAAGTGGGACTTCCCTTCCGGCTTGGTTGGGGACCAGGAGCATGCCTTGCCACGCTGAGGGCAGGCTTGTTGCCGGCTCCCTCCATGGGCCCCAGGGAGACCTGGACTCCAGGTGCCTCTAGATTTCAACTTTCCAAGAAAGCGTCAGGAGGCCTCTGGGGTCAGCCTGGGTGTTAATCTTGGCTCTGCCACTTAGTGGCTCCCTGACTGGCTCCCTTACAGGCTCCCTGGCTCCCTGTATGATTACTTAACTTCTCTGAGCCTCAGTTTTTTCTCTGTAAAATGGGGACAAAGGCAGCATCGACCTCATGTGGTTGTTGTAAAGATTAGATGTGGTAATGCCTAGCACAGCGCCTGCTCACAGTTCTCCAGTTAGAGTGGTGACCGGGCTACTGACTATGTTACTATTAACCAACATTAATATGATGTGGGAAGATGGCAGCCTGTCACCCACTCAGGATGGCCTGTCTTCCCTGAAAGACGGGGAGGGAATCGGAGGCCTCGGGGGCATATGGGAGGGCCCAGGCCCCTGCTGAGGCTGTCCTCTCCCTGGGCAGGCGGTGGAGGGCAGTGTCCTGGTCAGCTCTTCCTCTGACCACTCCTTGACCGTCTGGAAGGAGCTGGAGCAGAAGCCCATGCACCACTACAAGTCAGCGTCCGACCCCATCCACACCTTTGACCTGTACGGCAGCGAGGTGGTCACCGGCACCGTGGCCAACAAGATTGGTGTCTGCTCCCTGCTGGAACCACCCTCCCAAGCCACCACCAAGCTCAGCTCTGAGAACTTCCGTGGCACGCTTACCAGCCTGGCCTTGCTACCCACCAAACGCCACCTCTTACTGGGCTCAGACAACGGGGTCATCCGCCTCCTGGCATAGGCTAGGCAAGGGCAGGCAGACATCCCCAGGGAGTCCATCCCCTCACCCTTTTTCCGCTAGCAGCTCTCTCCAGGCAGGCCCCAGGCCTCACACCCTGTGTACCCACGTGGCCTGCCTGCTATGGCCTCCAACTGGGGTTGGGAGGGGCATGGCCCCTGAATCCCCAGAGCCACCAGTGTTGCCAGAAAGGCTCTCATTCATGGCTTGGGGAAATGCTGCTACTAGCCAGCAGGAAGCAAGATGGAGAGCAGGAAGAAGCATCACTACCCTCACTTCTCCCCAACTCTACTCTCTGGGTCCACGTGGGGGCAGGGAAACTCCGGGAAGGGGAAGGGAGACTGGCCCTGCCCAGCCAGTCTATAACCAACTTCTCCACCACCCCCTTCCCGTTGGGCTTTCTCTGCCCCTGTCCCTCAAGGACAGGGAAGCTGCCCTGGTCCGGGGCACTGATGGTGCTTGGACTCCAGCCTAAGGAGGGCTGGCCGTAGTCCAGGAGTTCGGGGCCTTGGTCTGAGGTTTAAGTGTCCACCCAGCCAGGCCCTGCCCAGTGTAGGACCAGGAGGGAATAAAGGGTAGGAGCAGGGGAGGAGAGGTGGGCTGGCCAGTTGGTGCCCGCTAGGAGTGACCCCATGCCTTGCCTGGCCACCTCTAACCACAGTGTTTGTGCCTTGAGCTGAGGAGGCAGCCCTTGGGCCCAGAGCCCCTTAGAGAAGGGGTGAGAAGAATCATTCTGCATCTCAGGTCCCTGCCAGGGTCCTCACGTTCTGGAGCAGAGATGAGATCTGAGGGTTGGCTCCAGCTGCCTCCTCACTATTTGCAATAGATGTAAATATGACCAATAAATCCTTTGGAAGAGCCATGGAACGGAGTGTGGCTTGTCTTGGTGGTGGTGGCAGGGTGGGGAAAAGTTGAGGCCAGCAGCTTCCAGGGCAATGAGAAGGGGGTGAGGAGTAGGGCAGGAGGGTGGGGAGGTAGCCTGATTATTGATTGCTCCCTGGGCAGCAAGGGGTGCAGGGTTTCTGGTTTGTGTGGCCCCAGGCCAGTTTCCAGAACCCTCACCCTTGGGTAGGGTAAGGAATAGGTAGGATGTGGGGAGAGGTTGCGCCCCTCTGCCTCTCTCCTCTCCCCACCCCTTGCCTCCCAGGCCAGATTGAGACCAGCCAACCAGGATCCTGGGCTTGTCATGGTGGGGTGGGCATCTTCGCAGAGGCTCCTGCAGCCTCCCCTTGGGAGGGGGCAAGGAAAGGACATTGGAAGTGAGCATCTGGATGTGACTCTGGGCCCAGCTCTGTGTCCTTGGGCAGGTCACGTAGCCTCTCTGAGCCTGACTAAGCCAGGGATAATCCGTACCTCGTGGGGTTGCTGGAAGGCTTGACATAGTGCCAGGCTCCTGTGCTTTCTGGATCTGCCCTCTTGGCTGGCCAGAGCCAGCCTCCTTAACACTCTCCTACTGAGCTTGCTTTTTCCAGGTTCAAGTGGGACCCAAATTCATGGGGGTTCTGAGTGGCTGTCTCAGGATTAGATGTCCTGGTAGGAAAGGGGCTTCTGGTCCCAATATCAATGTTTAACCGGATATGCAGGTCAATATTTACCAGAAGAGAAGGCAATCTGAATAATCGGAACAGGGGTTGGCTAAGAGCAAAGGTCCTGGTGGGAGGGGAGGGCTTGGCTGGGCTGGCTGGAGCCCGGGCAGAGCGTGGGGAGCACCCAAGTGGGGCCAGAGGAACGTGGTGTACACAGCAAGGAGCCTGCAGAGGTATGAGTGGAGGGGTGGCTCGGCCTGCTCCTTGGGCAGGGGGAGAGGTGGGGAAGCTACCCAGCCTGGCTGAGGGGTCTGGACTGGATTTATTCAGGAGGCCTGTAGTTTCCAGCCTCCCAGGATGGTGAGGAGCCAAGATGGGGGCTTCAGGAGCAGTCCCTCTGGGACTTGAAAATCTGGAAGCCTTTTCTTGCCAGGAAGATTCAAATACCCAGGTTGGAGTTCAAGACCCCGGGCAAGGGCTCCTATGTGTGATGGGGTTGGGGGTAGAAGGATCTTCCAGAAGGATTGGCCCTGAGATGGGGGTGAAAGTGTGAGACCTGCTCTAATAGATCCTCTCAAGACCAAGACTTGCCTGTGCCCACCTGCCAGCCTGGATTCCCAGAGCCAGCCCGGGGCAGAGTAGGGGTTGAGCCCTGTGGTTCCAGTAAGTCCAAAGGTGGCTCTAGCCAGAGTCACTCACTGGGCTCTCCTGCTGGGTCAACAAGGCAGCTGTCTGGCAACCTCACCACCCCTGCTAAGACCTCAGGGCCGCACAGGCCTGTCCAGCCTTTTGGACAAAACCTGACAGACCAGCCTGGGAAAGGCTGGCCAAATGGACAGCAGGTCGGGTGGGAGCTCTGGGGTGGGGGCTCTCCGGAAGAGGCTTCAGGGCAGGCTCCCCAGAGGAGGGGACCTTGAGCAAGGCTGACAGCAGCCATCAATGGAGCGCCAGGCATCCTATTCAGGGTTTACAAAGACTCTTATTTTGGTCCTCACAATGCCCGTGAGAGGAGGTAGAGACTTTTGCCACCATTTTACAAGACAACGCAAAGCATGAAGGGGTTAGGGAAGATGCCCAAGGGCCTTCGGCAAGAGGCAGAGGCTGGACTGAGAGCCAGGTCTGACTCACCATGCAAGGCCTTGAGGAATGAGGCCTGTTTTTGTTTTCCCCTCTATTAACCAAAAAATCCTCAGTGCATGAAATGTGAAAAACCAGAAGGTTGCGGGGAGAGATGGAAGGGGAAGTCCCACCCCTCAGAAAGGAGAACCACTGCTAATGTGCTTTGGCTGTGTGATCTGGGTCTGTAGCGGCCTTTTCTCCTGGGCCACGCTGGCGCAGGACCTGGCCGTGTCCGTGACCGTGTGGGTGGCGGCGGGAACTAAGGCTTCCTGTCCCCACGCAGGAACATGGCGCTGCTCCGGGGGCTCCTAGTGCTCAGCTTGTCCTGCCTGCACGGCCCGTGCTCGGTGGTGAGGCCGGGAGGGGCGCTGGCGGCGGGCGTGGGAGAGGCCCCGGGGGGCCGCGGGGCGGAGGGGCAGCGCTAGGGTGAGGGAGGGTTGGCCCCGAGGGCGCCTCCCATCCTCATCCCTTTCTCAACAGTTCTCTCCCGTGGGCGCCGCGGAGCCCGTGGCCCAGCAGGTACCGGGGAGCGAGGAGCCTGTGAGAGGGAGGAAGGCCCCACGGGTGTCGCCCGCGGCTTGGGCAGGGTGGGGACCTGTGGGAAGGGTCCCTCTCCATCTGCTTCCTCCTTACCGCAGCTAACTGCCGGGCAGAGCCAGGAGAAGCTGCCCCCGCTTTTCCTCCTCAAGTTGGGCAACCAGGTACAACCAGGTGGGGCTGGGGAAGAGTGGGCGGGGCCAGAGGGACGAGGGCCAATCGGCTGAGGCACGGGCGGGGGGCGTGGCCTCGAGGCCGCGGCTCTGGAGTTCTCAGGCCAGAGGGAGGGGGTGGGAAGGACCCGAGAAATAGAGAGTGCCCATTGTGTGACTGGGACAAGGCCCCGCTGTCCCCAGGCACAGGGGCTATGAAGGGGACACAGAGCCTGGAGATGACTCCTTGACCTAACTGACCCCTGATCTGTTCCTGCAGGAGCCTGGTGGCCAGACTACCCTGAAGATGTCCTCCCTAGAACACTGCAAGGGAGCCCCAACGCCGGAGCAGACCCGCAGGCTGGCCCAGGCCATGATGGCCTTCACTGTTGACCTATTCTCCCTGGTGGCCCAAACGTCCTCTTGCCCCAACCTCATCCTGTCGCCCCTAAGTGTGGCCCTGGCATTGTCTCACCTGGCACTAGGTACCATGGCGGCATTTGTCCAGACCAACAGAGCTGGGAGGCTAGTAGGAACTCGTTACTCCAGAGGTTATCAGCGGGTAGCTCCTCCGTCAGGGTCCCTTGGATGTTTGGTAAAAATGCAGTCTCTGTGAATCTGATTCCCAGGGATTGGGCTGGCGGATCTGCTTATTTATCAGTTCTCCAGGTGATTGTTTTGCAAGAGTTTGGTAGCTACGGTATCTCTGATGGTACTGGAGGGTTCCACTGTGGGAAACTGAGGTCCAGAGAGGGAAGGAACCTTGCATAAGGTGAGGTCACCCAGCCTGTCAGCAGCAGAGATAAAAGTAGATGGGGGGAGGTGCCTGTTGCTCAGACCAGTTCAGTGCATATTGGAGAAGTGTGTGTGGTCCTGCAGGCATGCTCATCACGGGCTTCCAGGAGTGGGCAGTGGGGGTGAGCAAGAACATGTGGTCCCCTCTAGGTGCTCAGAACCACACGCTGCAGAAGTTGCAGCAGGTGCTGCATGCAGAGTCAGGGCCCTGCCTCCCCCACCTGCTGAGCCGCCTCTGCCAGAACCTGGGCCCCGGGGCATTCCGATTGGCTGCCAGAATGTATGTGCAGAAAGGTAGGTGCTGGCGGCAGGGAGCTCCCTAGGTAGTATACTCCCCAGGGTGGAGCATGGTGAGGGACATGGGCAGGCTTGGCCTCAGGTAGCTAGTCCCAGCATCAGTGGCCGTGGAGCCCTGAGCCCTGGGAACAGCTTGTGGCCCTCTGTGCGTAGGATTTCCCATCAAAGAGGATTTCCTGGAACAATCAGAACAGCTCTTTGGTGCAAAGCCCAGGAGCCTGACGGGAAGGCAGGAGGAGGACCTGGCAAACATCAACCAATGGGTGAAAGAGGCCACAGAGGGGAAGATTCAGGAATTCCTCTCGGAGCTGCCAGATAGCACGGTGTTGCTTCTCCTCAATGCCATCCACTTCCAGGGTGCGCTGCTCCTCTCCTCACATCCCCTGCCCTGGCAGCCCCACCCCCACCCTGTAGGCTGGGCGGGGCTGAGCAGGCTTTGTCCTCAAGGTCCCTTATCCTCCTCAGGCTGGGCTGTGAGGTGCAGGGCCTTCTGGGTGCAGTGGGTATGGGGCCCAGGAACCGGATAAGGGTGTCGTAGAAAGAGCACCCTGGGAGGAAACAGTCTGAAACAGCCAGGGGGGACTTCCTGGGAGCCATGCAGGGGATGGGGAAAATACAAGCCCAGGTTTCAAAAATGCTACAGGGAATGCCTCAGTCCAACTGGCGCCAACTGGCTCTGCACCCCCTGAGGTCTTGGCCTCGGCCTCTCACCCCCCAAAATGGGTTCTGGGTGGGATGAGCAAGAGGCTGTGGGTGTAGAACCCACGCTGGTCCCAGTCTACATGGCCCCTGCCCTCTGCCTGGCTGCAGGTTTCTGGAAGAGCAAGTTTGACCCGAACCTCACCCAGAGAGACTCCTTCCACCTGGACGAGCAGTTCACGGTGCCGGTGGAAATGATGCAAGCCCGCACGTACCCTCTGCGCTGGTTCTTGCTGGAGCAGCCTGAGATACAGGTCACCCTTGGTTGCCCAGCAGGGGTGTGAGTGTAGGGGCGTGGCCCACCGTCCTTGCAGCTGTGTCCCTGGGGCAGGCAGCACTATGCCCCCACCTAGGAGGACTGAAGGCCCGGGCTTTTTCAGATTCATTCATCCAACAAAAATATACTGGGTATTTGCTGTGTGCCAGATATTGTTCTAGGCACTGAGGCTTTTGTAGAGCACAAGGGAGATCAGGTCCCTGCTCTTAGGAGGGAAGATGCACGAGCAAATGTAAATCAACAGTAATGTCAGACTGGTAAGTGCTATGAAAGAAAAATTTAAAAAGAAGGTGATCTGTTAGTGGCTGGGGAAAGCATTTTAGATAGATTCTCCCTGTGGTCAGGGAGAATTCTTTGAGGAGTGGGAATTGAGGGAGACCCAGGTGACCTTTGGTGATGGGAGTTTTTTACAAGGGCCCATGAATTGTGGGGCAAGATGGGGACCACCGCAGCAGCCGTGTAGCCACTCAAGGTCTCAGCACTCCTAAGCCTGGGAGACGTGACCTGAACTCTCAGGCAGTATCCTTAGAAGGGAGGATCTGGGCTGGGTGTGGTGGCTCACGCCTGTAATCCTAGCACTCTGAGTGGCCGAGGTGGACAGATTGTTCAAGATCAGGAGTTCAAAACCAGCCTGAGCAAGAGTGAAACCAGCCTGAGCAAGAGCGAGACACTGTCTCTACTATAAATAGAAAGAAATTAATTGGTCAACTAAAAATATATAGAAAAAATTAGCCGGGCCATGGTGGCGCATGCCTGTAGTCCCAGCTACTCAGGAGGCTGAGGCAGAAAGATTGCTTGTGCCCAGGAGTTTGAGGTTGTTGTGAGCTAGGCTGATGCCACGGCAACAGAGTGAGACTCTGTCTCAAAAAAAAAAAAAAAAAAAAAAAAAGAGAAGGGAGGATCTGATGGGGTTGGATTTCTCATTATCCTGCATGGAATATTCTGATTGGATAGAGTTTCATGCCAAACTATCTCAGATGTGGCATATCTTGGTTCTAGCCTAAACGTGGTCCCCTTGGCTTGGGCATTGATCCCTGGACCAGTCAACTGTGGCTGAGAGTGCGGTGTTGGTTAGTTTCACAAGGCAAGCATGACCCAGAGCATAGCCACTGCTGCCAGAAGGAGCCAAGGAGTCACGTGGGCAGCCCTCATGGGACGGGGCCATAGGCAAGGCAGGCCCTTGGAGCAATGTCCTCCTGGCTTCTGTCCAGCTCACTCTGAAAGGAGACAGTCTGGTTCGCTTCCCCACCAGCTCCCCTCTTCCTGCTGCTTCTGACCTCCAGGCTGTGTCCTGCGCGCTCATCCTGCATCCTTTCGTCTCCATTTCCTTGTCTCCTTCAGCCTTTCTCTTCCTCAGGCCCTCTGGGGGCGGGACCAGGCGGCCAGACCCTGGCGCTCCTCCTCCCATGGGCAGGGTGTGCTGACACTCTGCCTAGAGCCCACGGAGTCACAGCTGCAAGAGTCCCCCAAGGCCGGTGGTGTCCACACTGGTTTATTTATTTTTTATTTTATTATTATTATTTTTTGAGACAGAGTCTCGCTTTGTTGCCCAGGCTAGAGTGAGTGCCGTGGCATCAGCCTAGCTCACAGCAACCTCAAACTTCTGGGCTCAAGCAATCCTGCTGCCTCAGCCTCCCGAGTAGCTGGGACTACAGGCATGCGCCACCATGCCCGGCTAATTTTTTCTATATATATTTGTTGGCCAATTGATTTCTTGCTATTTATAGTAGAGACGGGGTCTCGCTCTTGCTCAGGCTGGTTTCGAACTCCTGACCTCGAGCAATCGCCTGCCTCGGCCTCCCAGAGTGCTAGGATTACGTACAGGTGTGAGCCACCGCGCCCGGCCATCCACACTGCTTTAGCTGCAGAACCCCTTCACATGGAATCTTCACCCCAAATCTTCACAGTATATACACACAGCTGGCAAAGTCACTGGAGGGAGGTGAGAGAGGCTGGGAGAGTATCACCCTTTGCTGTGGCCCCTCCACAGAACCGGAGTGAAGTATGAAAACCAGTGACCTGTCTATGGTACCCATGGAGAAACTGAGAGGTGAAGACAGGCGATTCCTTACCCCAAGTCACCCAGCTAGCTGGTAGAAGGAAAAGAGAGACAACCACCATTTATTAAGTGCTGCCTATTAGTGCAGACGCTGCTAGCATTTTTAAAAGCATTATCTCGGCCGGGCTCTGTTTGCTATCCCTGCCTGCCTCTCCTTTTAATGTAAAGAATAATATTCAAAGTAGGAATATATCTGAGGAACAATTTATTATTCTGGTCTCCCCCCGTCCCCGCCTAAAGTTTGCTTTAAAAAATCTCCACAGTTAAGAAATTAGGGCTGGGCACGGTGGCTCATGCCTGTAATCCTAGCACTCTGGGAGGCCGAGGTGGGTGGATTACTCGAGGTCAGGAGTTTGAGATCAGCCTGAGCAAGAGTGAGACCCCGTCTCTACTATAAATAGAAAGAAATTAATTGGCCAACTAATATATATAGAAAAAAAAATTAGCCGGGCATGGTGGCACATGCTTGTAGTCCCAGCTACTTGGGAGGCTGAGGCAGGAGGATTGCTTGAGTCTAGGAGATTGAGGTTGCTGTGAGCTAGGCTGATGCCACGGCACTCACTCTAACCTGGGCAACAAAGTGAGACTCTGTCTCAAAAAAAAAAAAAAGCATTATCTCATTTGGTCACATGTCAACCTGCAATGGGACAGGTAGTGTGACTCCACTTCACAGATGAGGAAGTGAAGGCTGAGTGAGGTCAGGCACACAGCTGATAAGGATGGGCTGGGGTCTCAGAAGTACATGCTGGTTGAGTACAGTGGCTCACACCTGTGATCCCAGGAGGCTTAGGTGGGAGGAACATTTGAGGCTAGGAGTTTGAGACAAGCCTGGGCAACATAACAAGACCCTGTCTCTACAAAAAATTAAAAAATTAGCCAGGCATGGTGACATACACTTGTAGTCCCAGCTACTCAGGAAGCTGAGTCTGGAAGACTGCTTGAAGCCTAGGAGTTGGAAGCTGCAGTGAGCTAAGATCATGCCACTGCACTCCAGCCTGGGCGACAGAGCGAGACTCTGTCTCTAAAAACAAAACAAAACAAAACAAAAAAGAAGTACATGCTAGCCAGCCCCCACCTAGGTTTGGGTGCTTTCTGGTCCTTAAGTTCTCTCTTTCCCTTATCTGTAGGTGGCTCACTTCCCCTTTAAGAACAACATGACCTTTGTGGTCATCGTGCCCACCCACTTTGAGTGGAATGCATCCCAAGTGCTGGCCAACCTGAGCTGGGACACCCTGCGCCAGCCCTCACTGCGGGAGAGGCCCACCAAGGTCCGGATGCCCAAGCTGTATCTGAAACACCAACTGGACCTGGTGGCCACCCTCAGCCAGCTGGGTAAGGAGCTGGGTGTGGGCCAGCCCCCGGGGTCGGGCTGGGCTGGGTGGGCGAGGAGGAGGCCCCTAGCTGGCAGTGAGTCTGAGTCAGAGCTGGCCCTGTGTCCTGTGTTTTCCAGGGATTTGGGAGAGAGAGAGAGGGTTTGATAGGAGCCCCTGGAACCTCTGTCCTAGGGCAAGCTGGGGTGCCCCAGGGAATGGGAACCTACTCTGTGGCCCAAGACCAAGCATTGCAAAGAATCCGAGGTGGAGAGCCTGGGGTGGCTCCCCTGGGAGCGAGCGAAGGAAAAACTGGGGTGTCCTGCTGTTAAAGAGATGCATCTACCCATCAGCCATTTGCTAAGCAACTTCTACATTCCGGGCACTGTACCAGGCACCATATACAGAGAGCTCGGTCTCATGGGGTGGGCAGACAAGGAGTCAGATACTTACAATTAAGCATAAGTGACTAAGACAGAGGGCTTCTCTCCAGTTCACCCTGGAGAACATTGAAACGGCACCTAAACTGGACTTTGGAGCTGAGAATCAGGGAAGGCTTCCTGGAGGAAGTGATGTTTAAGCTGAGACTTGAAGGTTAAATAGGAGTTAAGCAGGGATCTGTGAGTTCGAGGTGTCCCCTGGCTGGGATGTAGACACCCTCCCGATCAGGTCCAGGCAGCCCGTGGAGCAGAGAGCAGCTCTGACCAGACACCTCCGGCCCTGGGCAGGCCTGCAGGAGCTGTTCCAGGCCCCAGACCTGCGCGGGATCTCTGATGAGAGGCTGGTGGTGTCAAGTGTGCAGCATCAGTCCACGCTGGAGCTCAGTGAGGTTGGCGTGGAGGCGGCTGCAGCAACCAGCACGGCCATGTCCCGCATGTCCCTCTCCTCCTTCAATGTGAACCGCCCCTTCCTCTTCCTCATCGTCGAGGACACCACAGGCCTGCCCCTCTTTGTGGGCAGCGTGAGGAACCCCAACCCCAGTGCAGCGCGGGAGCCCAAGGAGCAGCAGGACTCCCCCGACAGCAAGGACTTCCTCTGGGACCAGAAAGCCTTCCCCCGCGGGGACAAGCTCTTCGTCCCTGACTTGAAACTTGCACCCCCCTCAGAGGAGGATTACCCCCAGCCTAACAGCCCCAAGTGAGGGGCCATGGCCACCAGCAACCTGAGTCCCTGCCTGGACCAGCCTCTCAACTCATGTGACTCTTTCCACCCAGCGCTGTGGGATTGGGGGCAGGGCCTAGGCGGGCAGCCGGAGGGGAGAGGAGCCATTCTTTCCCGTGCCTCTTGGGGAGTCCGGGGGGTGGGGCTGGGAGGAGGGCAGGCATCAGGGAATCCCCAGCCTGATCCCTCATTTCTTCCAAAGGGGCTCAGAAGATGTTGTATTCTGGGGCTTGGGCGGTGGGGCAGCTTGGATCCAGTTTTGTCCCCAGATGGGTTGGGTTGTTCCCTGCCAGCTGGGACACCTACACTTTTGTTTACCAGAGAGGGAGGGACAGGAGGGAGAGGCTGCCTTTGGACACATCCCTGGACACCTTGGATAGGAAGAGGAGAGACAGGCCCCAGTGGCAGAGACAGGCCCCAGGCCTCAGGAGGCAGAGCGTTGTCCTGGGGTGTGACCATGGGCTGCCCAGGCCCCTCCTGGGGCCTTGTGTCCTGCTCTGTAGGTGGAGGTCGAGTGTCCAGCATGACCTGACTCTGATGTAACTTGCTGAAGGCCTGCCAGCCCCCAGCCCGCCCCGTGCCCTGTTGCCCCAATCTCCCCACAGTTGGCACGGGGATGCCAACACTGCCGGGTTCCCCTTCCCTCCTCTCCAGTCTTCCTCCTCTGCCCAGTAGCTCAGGGGCCGAGGCAGGGAAGGGCCCCCTTATCCCCCTAAGGCTCTTTTGTAAAGTTTTTGTAGTGATTTTTATGCCACCTGAATAAAGAATGAATGGCTGTGCTGGTTTGCTGTCGCTGCTCTGGGCACGGGTGGGAGCAGGGAGGGCAGGAGGTGGCCGCAGAGCAGACTGTGCTGGGCTACGGGCTGGACTCCAAGGAGGGGACGCAGCCCTCTCGGCGCCACGTTTAGCCTCGGGCCCTCGCCAGCCCTTCTCCACCATGCAGTCCCCTCTGACCTCGCCGGCCCTCCGAAGGGCCACCTCTAAGCCAGCCTGGCTCTGTGCTTGGCCTGCTCCCCTCTCCATGCCTCAGGCAGCCGGCAATAAGGGCGGCTGAGAATAGCGCCAGCCTCCCGGTTTGGGAGAAGAACTGGCAATTAGGGAGCTTGCAGAGTTTCTAATTACACACCAGCCCCTCTGCCAGGAGCTGGCGCCCGCCAGCCGGTGCCAGGCTGCCGGGAGCACCCGGCTCCAGCTGGAGACTGTCAGTGCCTGGGGATTTGGGGGAAGCAGGTGGGGGAACCTTGGCACGGGGCCGATGCCTTCCTCTGTGCCCAGCCCAGAGCTGGGGGCAGCATGGGTGTCCCTGGGGGGGTGGCACGCTTCCCTGCGGGACTGCGGGGTGTCCATGGAGCAGCAGCCACCTGGAGCCCTAATGCGCAGTGGTTAAGAGCCAGTGCCTGGGGGTCAGAGAGACCTGGCATGGAATCCTTCCTCTCGCAAGCTGCAGTGAAGGGAGAGATGATAAACAAGCGGGCGAACTGTGTGGTGTGTCGGGGTAGCTGCTATAAGGCGTGGCGACAAATGAAGCAGGGAAGGGGACAGGGCTGGGAAGGAAGGCCTCGCTGTGAAGGTGACATGGGGTCAGGGACCTGAAGGGAGTGAGAGAGGGCACTGTGGAGTTCTCAGGGAAGAGCAGCCTGGCAGAGGAACGGCACGTGCAGAGGTCCTGGGGCAGAGCACGTTGGGAAGCTCAAGATGAGCAGGGGACCGTAGGGCTGGAGTGGAGGGAGTGGGGGAGGCAGAGGAAGAAGTCACAGAGGAGAAGGGGACAGATCCCATAGGGCTCTAGGGCCATGGCAAAGACTGTGGTTTTTATCTTGTGAGCAGTAAGAAGTGACCGGAAGCTGGGCACAGTGGCTCATGCCTGTAATCCCAGCACTCTGGGAGGCTGAGATGGGAGGATCACTTGGGGCTAGGAGTTCAAGACCAGCCTGAACAGAGTGAGAAGCCGTCTCTACAAAAAATAGAAAAATCAGCCAGGCATGGTGGCGCATGCCTGTAGTCCCAGCTACTTGGGAGGGTGAGGCAGGAGGATCGCTAGAGTACAGGAGTTTGAGGATGCTGTGAGCTATGTATGATGACACCACTGCACTCTAGCCCTGTCTCAAAAAAAAAAAAAAAAAAAAAAAGTCACTTGAAGGTTAAATCTCCAAGCCCACCAACTTCATGTTACCTAAGTCATCCTCAGCACTCTCTTCCTCTCCATTTCTGGCTCCCAGTGCCCTGGGCTGGGCCTGATCAACACTCCCTAGAGTCCCTGCCATTGCTTCGAGGCCCCTGCTGCTGGTCTGCTGTCCTAGTGGCATCCTCCACCCTGCAAGTGCTTATTGAGCACCTCCCAAGGGCCCAGGGCACACCAGGCTCTGGGGATGCAGTGTCACTATTGCCCAGAGCCTAAGTGTGGTGGCAGGTGGTCTAGACAACAACCAAACAAAAAGACAAGATACAGTACACAGAAGGAGAAGTGCTGTAAAGGAAATTTGTGAGGTTTTGTGACGCTAAGTGAGAGAAGGCCTTTCCCAGGTGACATCTGAGCTGAGAACTGGATGACCATTCAGAAATCGGGGAAGAGGCAACAGCCAGGGCAAAGGTCCTGGGGCAGAAACAGGCTTGGGTTACTGGAGAAGCAGAAAGAGGGCCAGTGTGACTGGAGTGTGACAAGCCAGAGAGAACCGGACGGAGGAAGATGAGCCAGATCACAAGGATCCTCCTCCCAGGCCAGAGCAAGGGGTTTGGATTTTATTCCAAGTATGAAGGGAAGCTGCTGAAGGGTGTTTTGCTTTAAAAATTTTAATTGAAATATATAATAGACAAAGTGCACAGGTCACAAGCATGTATAAGCTTAATGAGTTTTTTCATGAACAAAATTCCCCTGTGCAACCAGCACCCAGATCAAACACCAGAACTCACTTTCCTGACTTCTAGAATCATAGATTAGTGTTTTCCTGTTTCTGGACTTTCTATAAAGGAATCATGCAATCCGTGCTCCCTTGTGTCTGGCTTCTTTCGTCCCGCCCGGTGTTTGGGAGACTCCTCGGTGTTACAGTGGACGGTGATAATTCATTCACTGTGGAAGCCTTTTAACTGTGGGGTGCCGTGATCTGAAGGCTCGCTTGGCAGCTGTCGGAGAGGACAAAAGTGGGAGCAGGGAGACTGGCTAGCAGGCAGGAGGCATAGGTGGCTTGGCCCAGAGTGCCAGCCATGGAAATGCAGAAAGTGTGTCAGAATTCGCATGTATTTTTCAGATCGACATTATGGGATGTGTGGATAGATTTCATGGGAGAGGAGATAAACACTCAAGAATCATGGGCTTTATAGTTTTCATTCCTGGGTTTTTATCTTGAGAAAATAGACAGGTACCAGCTGCCTTTTACTGAAATGGGGAGTAGAGGGAAGGACAGACTTTAAGGTGGATCAGAGATTTCCATCTTGAACATGTTAGGATGGAAATGCTTCACTAATACACGGTGATCTATGTCCCAGTTTTCCCAGGAAAGTTCAAGTCATTTCTGTGGTTTTAGCTTAATTAATAGAACCCCCTTGAGCTCTTAGAAGTGTCTGTTTGGATGGTGAATTGTGCGCTCATCCTACCTATTGGGCATCAGTGTGGATATGGCAGGAGAGGAATTGCCCAGTTTGGGTTTGGGTTTATCCATCTTCAATGTCAAGTAGGCAATTGGGTATTTTGGTCAGGGTTGGAAGTGTGTATCTGGGAGGATACAGGTGTGTGTAAGGTCATGGAGCTGGCAGAAATCAACTAAGGGGAGAGGTAGATGAGAGAGGAAAATGGGTCCCAGGATCAAGCCAGCAAAGGAGACAGAAAAGATGGGGTGCAGGTGGTGGCAGAAGAACAGAAGCGTGGGGACGGAGTCAGGGTTTCAAGGAGGAGGAATAATCTGCTCTACCACCTGCTGCCAAGGACAGAGGTGTCCACTTGGTGGTCAACACGAGGTCGCCCGTGAGTTTGGTGGCAGCAGTTTCCAAGGAGAGGTGGGCACAGAAGCAAGTCTGGGAGGAAGTAGGAAGAGAGGCAGCTAGGCACACGAGGGGATCGCTCTTTCCAGAGTGGCTCTAAGGGAGAATGGAGAACTGGGCCATGGCTTTAGGGGATGTGGCATAAAGGAGGTGTCTTTTATTTTTAACTTTTATTTTTTAATTTTTTTTTGACAGAGTCTCAGTCTGTTGCCCGGGCTAGAGTGCCGTGGCGTCAGCCTAGCTCACAGCAACCTCAAACTCCTGGGCCCAAGCGATCCTCCTGCCTCAGCCTCCCGAGTAGCTGGGGCTACAGGCATGCGCCACCAGGCCCGGCTAATTTTTCGTATATATTTTTAGTTGGCCCATTAATTTATTTCTATTTATAGTAGAGACGGGGTTTTGCTCTTGCTCAGGCTGGTTTCGAACTCCTGACCTTGAGCGATCCACCCACCTCGGCCTCCCAGAGTGCTAGGATTACAGACGTGAGCCACCGCGCCCGGCCAGGAGGTGTCTTTTAAAGTGGGTGGAATAGAATATGTTTGAAGACTGGGCCACACTGATCATGCAGGAGAGAACTGCCCGTGGGGCCAACGCCCTTGAGGAACACAGGCGCGGACCTCACCTTTGGTGGGAACAGGACACACTTCTTTCACAGTGATCAAACAAAAGAGAAAATTTCCTTCTTTATAATTTATTATGAAATAATCAGGACATACAAAAAGGTATAATGAATTGCAGAACACCACTGTGCTGCTTAAGAAATATTCTCAATATAGTGACAGCCCTATATATTCCCTCCCCAATCCTTCCCCTGTTCCCATAACCACCATCCTGAATTTGGGAATTATACTATTATTATTATTATTATCATTATTATTAGAGATGAGTTCTTGCTATGCTGCTCAGGGTGGATCTGAACTCCTGGTCTCAAGTAGCTTCCTGAGTAGTTGGGATGCAGGCATGCGCCACTGCAGCCTGGCCTGGTTTTTATTATTTTCCTTTATTTCTTCTACTTTCACCATGTAAGTTTTTATCCCCAAGTGATTTACAGTATCAAATTGCATGTCTTTAAACCTAACATAAATGTATCATACTGTTTCTACCCTCCTGCAACTTGTATCATTCCACATTGTGAGATAAATCTGTGTTGATACATGAGGCTTTGTGACATTATTTTTCATGGCTGTAGACTTTTCCACTGCTTAGAATCCTGTTGATGGATATTCAGGCATCTTCCAGTTTTTGCTGCTACAAACAATGCTGCTATAATGTTCTCGTACATACTTCCTTATGCACATTTGTGGGAGTCTTTTTAGCTCACGTGCTGAGCAGTCAATTGCTGAGCTGCAGTTTGGGGTTTGCCCACTTTTAACGACCAGGCCTGCCTTTTACAGTCATGCACAACTTTGACATTTATTGCCAGACTGTTCTTCAAAGCGGCTGCATTAACATACACCAGCAGGGCGTAAATGATCCAGGTTGTCCATACCCTCACCAACACCTGGTGTATTGCTAGACATTTACATTTTGTCAATCTTATGAGCATGAAATAGAATTTCCCTATGGTTTTAATTTGCATCCCCTTGATTACTAGTGAGGAAAAAACATCTTTTCATAGTTTATTGGCCCCCTAGGATTCTTCCGTGAATTACCTGGGTCTATTTTTTCTGTTCAATTGTTTTTCTTTTTCTCACTGATTTATAGTCCTTTATATTAATATATTATAGTTAGCAATTGTTTTTGTCAGTTATCTGTGCTACAAATATTTTCTCTTAGTGTGAGGCTTGTCTTCACTTTGTTTTATGATATTTTTTCATGAAAACAACTTTTTAATTTTAATGCCAAATTTATCAATCTTTTCTTTTGTAATTTGTGCTTCTTTTGGCATCTTATTTTTGTTTTTTTAAAATCTTTCCTATACGGAGGTCACAAAGGGGTTCATCTATATCTTCTTCTAAATGTTTATGATTTTAAAAATTCTTTTTTCTGTTAGAGATGGGGTCTTCTGTTGCCCAGGCTAGAGTGCAGTGGTGTCATCATAGCTTACCGCAGCCTCAAATTCTTGGGCTCAAGCCATCCTCCTGTCTCAGCCTCTTGAGTAACTGGGACTACAAGCTTGTGCTATCATGCTAGGCATTTATAATTTTGCCTATTGTGTGTGTGTGTGTGTGTTGTGTGCTTTTTGAGATAGTGTCTTGCTCTGTCACCCCAGGCTAGAGTGCTGTTTCATCATCATAGCTCAGTCAGCCTCAGATTCCTTGGGCAAGCAATCCTCCTGCCTCAGCCTCCCAAGTAGGTGGGACTACATGCCACCATGCCCTGCTAACTTATTTATTTATTTTTTTTGCAATGGAGTCTTGCTATGTGGCCAAGACTGGTCTGGAACTCCTGGCCTCGAGTGATTCTCCCACCTTGGCCTCCCAAAGTACTAGGATTACAGGCATGAGTCACTGTACCTGGCCTATGTGTGTTTGTATTTTTGCTTTTTAACATATAATAATATCTCCAAAAAAATACACTGGAAAGAGATTAACACCAGCTGCCTCCAGAGGGTAGAATCGGTGACTGGAAATCAGAATGAGAGATTTTTACTGTATACCTTTTGTTGCTTTTGAGTTTTGAACTATATGAACAAAATACGTAGATAAGTAAATAATTTAAATCAGAAGTCACTAGAAAAGGTTCTGCAGAAACAAATTGTTTTTCCACATATAAACCTCTAATGCACCTAGAGTTAATTTTTTTTTTTTTTTTTTTTTTTTGAGACAGAGTCTCACTTTGTTGTCCAGGCTAGAGTGAGTGCCGTGGCGTCAGCCTAGCTCACAGCAACCTTAAACTCCTGGGCTCAAGCGATCCTTCTGCCTCCGTCTCCTGAGTAGCTGGGACTACAGGCATGCACCAGCATGCCCAGCTAATTTTTTCTGTATATATTAGTTGGCCAATTAATTTATTTGTATTTATAGTAGAGAAGGGGTCTCACTATTGCTCAGGCTGCTTTCGAACACCTGACCTTGAGCAATCCACCTGCCTCGGCCTCCCAGAGTGCTAGGATTACAGGTGTGAGCCACCCCGCCCGGCCTAGAGTTAATTTTTGAGCATGGAATGAGATAGAGATAAATTTCAATTTGTCCACGTGGATAATCATTCATCTCAGCATCATTTATTGCATATTGCCTCCACCTGGACTGCCTTTTTTTTTTCTTTTAGGAATGGCGCTTCAATATGTTGCTCAGGCTGGTCTTGAGCTCCTAGCCTCACATGATCCTCCAACCTCAGCCTCCCAAGTAGCTGGGATTGCAGGCTCAAGCCACCATGCCCAGCTATGCTTAGCTCACTCTAGTTCATCTTCAAGACTAACCTTAGATTCACATAGTCCAACTGAGTGCCCATAATACCCTCTAGAGCAGCATTGTCCCATAGAAATATAATGCAGGCTGTGTGCACTGGCTCTTTGAGAGGCTGAGGTGGGAGGATCTCCCAGCACTTTGAGAGGCTGAGGTGGGAGGATCGCTTGAGGCCATGAGTTCAAGACCAGCCTGGGTAACATAGCAAGACCATATCTCTATAAAAAATTTTTAAAAAATTAGCTAGGTACTTGAACACACACACACACACACACACACACACACACACACACACACACACACACACCATACACACAAAAAAAAAAGAAAAGAAAAGAAAGAAAGAAAGAAAAAAAAAGTTAGCCAGGCGTGGTGGCATATACCTATAGTCCCAGCTACTCTGAAGGCTGAGGTGGGAGGATCACTTGAGCCCAAAAGTTCGAGGTTACAGTGAGCTATGATCATCACTACTGCACTCCAGCCTGGGTGAAAGAGCAAGACCCTGTCTCAAAAAAAATAAAAAAAGCAAAAAGCAAACAACATATGTAATTAGTGCTCCCTTCTGCAGCACATAAACTAAAAAAAGAAAAAATTAGAATGATACAGAGAAGATTAGCATGACCCCTGCACAAGGATGACACACAAATTCATGAAGCATTCCATATTTAATAAATAAAAAAATTTAAAAAAGAAAAAAAAGAACATATGTAATTAAAAATTCCCTAGTAACCACATTAAAAATAAATAGGTTGGCTGGGTACAGTGCCTCTTGCCTGTAATCCTAGCACTCTGGGAGGCCAAGGTGGGAGGAACACTAGAGCTCAGGAGTTCAAGACTAGCCTGAGCAACATAGTGAGATCCCATGTTTACAAAAAATAGAAAAATTAGCCATGGGTGCTGGCATGCGCTTATAGTCCCAGCTACTTTGGAGGCTGAGATAGGAGGATTAATTGAGCCCAGGAGCTTGAGGTTACAGTGAGCTATGATGACACCATTGCACTCTAGCCAGGGCGACAGAGCAAGACTCTGCTACAAAAATAAATAATAGGGCCAGGCGTGGTGGCTCATGCCTGTAATCCTAGCACTCTGGGAGGCCGGGGCAGGCGGATTGCTCGAGGTCAGGAGTTCGAAACCAGCCTGAGCAAAAGCAAGACCCCCGTCTCTACTATAAATAGAAAGAAATTAATTGGCCAACTAATATATATAGAAAAAATTAGCCAGGCATGGTGGCGCATGCCTGTAGTCCCAGCTACTTGGGAGGCTGAGGCAGCAGGATTGCTTGAGCCCAGGAGTTTGAGGTTGCTATGAGGTAGGCCGACGCCATGGCACTCACTCTAGCCTGGGCAACAAAGTGAGACTCTGTCTCAAAAAATAAATAGATAAATAAATAATAAATAAATACATAGATAAGTTAAATTAATTTTAATAATATATTTTATTTAACCCAATAGACGTAACAAGTATAAAAAGTATTGCATATCAAGATTATTAATGGAGGCCGGGCGCGGTGGCTCACGCCTGTAATCCTAGCACTCTGGGAGGCCGAGGCGGGTGGATTGCTCAAGGTCAGGAGTTCAAAACCAGCCTGAGTGAGACCTCGTCTCTACCATAAAAATAGAAAGAAATTAATTGGCCAACTAATATATATAATATAAAAATCAGCCGGGCATGGTGGCTCGTGCCTGTAGTCCCAGCTACTCGGGAGGCTGAGGCAGGAGGATTGCTTGAGCCCAGGAGTTTGAGGTTGCTGTGAGCTAGGCTGACGCCATGATGGCACTCACTCTAGCCTAGGCAAGAAAGCGAGACTCTGTCTCAAAAAAAAAAAAAAAAAAAAAAGATTATTAATGGGATAGTCTCCATTCTTTTTTCATACAAACTATTCAAAATCTAGTGTGTATTTGATACTTACAGTAGGTCACAATTCAGACCAGCCACATTTTAAGTGCTCTCTAGACACATGTGACTAGTGGCTATTGTATGGGTCAGCACAGCTGTAGACAGCTGTCATAGAATGTACATCTGTTCTCGGATCAGCCTGTTATTAGCCAGTAAGTTTTGGGAGGGTGGGCACTGAGTCTTCCTCATCTTCATGCTCCTCTTCCTCTGCATACCTAGCATAGCGCCTTGCAGAGAGGTGCGCCACAATTTTTTGTTGAAAGGGACTGAACTCTGATTGTTGACATACTCTTCCTTATATAAAGCTGAACCTTGCCCACTGGAAAGTTCTACCCAGGGGCCCTGGCTTTGCTCCCTGGAGCCTCACATGAGAATACTCCCCTAAATTGAAGGCTCCCTAAATTTTCTCTTCCTTGAGCTAAATATCCCAGAACACTTTCCTTCTCTGATCCCCTCTTCTCTGAATGACTGTTGGACTTTCTCAGCCAGGACTCACATCTGCTTAGAAAACATTTTGTTATAGTCTTTTTTTTTTTTTTGGTAAGTTTTTTCTTTAATTTCAGAATTTTACGTGGGTATGCATGTTTTGGTTACATGATTTGCTCTTGTACAGTTTGAGTGAAAGTTATGCATGTGCCCTTCACCCAGTTAGTGGGCATTGTACCTGTTAGGTGTGAATTTACCCATCTCCTCCCCTCTGGTATAGTCTTTAGTTTTTTCCTAGTTTTTTCCTATTTCCTTTTTTCAGTGTTTTGGGCTCCCCTCCCAGACATCCCGAGGGGAGCCTGGCCTGTGTTTGCCTTTTTGGGTAACCTCTGTCGTGCCCAGCTTGGTGTTAGGCACGTATGTGTCTAGTACATCATTTCTTCCTCTGGTCAGATATCCACTGTCCTTCCCAATCTACAGAAATCACGGAAGGTTTTGGATAAAGCATGGAGACATTCCAGTTCCATCCATTCATTTCCCAGCCAAGGAAAAGGAGGAACCATGGGAGTTATTTTGCCCCATATCCCAGTGAGTGACAGAGCTGAGGACCAGAAAGAACCCAGAGTTCCAATACCGGGCAGTGTTTTACCCATTCCACCTGCCTGCCTCTGGGCTTCCTCCTGCAAGACAGGCTTGTCTCCCAGCCCTGGCTGGCCGGGGTGCCCTCTGGGGCCAGCTAACTTGCAGGGAGCTCCAGCGGGCAGCAAGGAAGGCCAGGGCCTGGGCGAAGAGCTGGTGGAGGAGAAGGGTGTTCGAGTGACTGTGGGCACCTTGGGGGTGTGGGGTGGCAGGGCAGCTGGGGGTTAAAGCTAACATCAGACAATGATGCAATCACAGAGTCCAAATTGAGTGCAGGTCGCTTTAAGAAAGGAGTAACTGTAATCTGAAGCCTGCTGGACGCTGGATTAGGCAGCAAAAAAACTCTTGTGCTTGCTGGAGCCCCCTCAGTGTGCAGGCTTGGAGGGACCCAGGCTGGGAGTGGAGCTGCGCCGACCCACAGGTATAGCAGCTCCCCGGCTGGCCTGCGTGCCAGGGGAGGCAGGAGAGGCTCCCGGGCTGGGGGGACTAGAGAGAGGCAGGGCACCCCATGGAGCAGGAAAGAGGGGTGGAAGGAAGAGGAAGTGGGGAGACAGTAGCCCCTGCAGTTTGGGCATGAAGGTGAGTGGACAAGAGAGGGCAGAGGGAATGGGGGGGTCAAGGAGATCAGGACCCAGTGATCCCCAAACCCCACCGCACCGACAGCAGAAGAGGCTGGAAAGACTTTTGAATGAAGTGAGTGGGAAACAATGGGAGTGGGGGAGTGGGGAAGAAGTGGGGAGCTGAGCTGCTGGGTCAGGTCTGAGCGCACCCCAGAGGGAAGGAGGTTCTCAGGGGCTTGCTCGCAGCAGGGGCAGTCAGGAAGCCCCTCCTGCAGCCCAGCCTGGCTTCCCTCCCTGGGCTCCCTGCTTCTTTTTCAAAATCAACCAGTGCTTATTGGGAAGGTAATTTCCCCGCACCACCAAGCAGCTGCCCTGAGAGCCCTGCGTAGGGCTGGGATGGAGTATAGCTGGGTCCTTCCATCCAGCCCCACCCATTCTCTGTAAGAGCTGGGAGACCAGTGAGGTCGTGACCTCTCAAACAATGCCCACTATTTAGCCCAGCCAGTGTGTGGGGCTTGAGGGTTCAGCCACCAGTGCTGGGGAGGAGGGCTGTCCACTCTACACCCTTTCTGCTCCCCGAGGCAAACCACAGCAAGCAGTGGGTCAGGGCCAAAGAAAAGCTGCAGGCTTCCCAGAACCCTACCACTGTCTGGTCCATGCCTGTCTACCAGCCTACCAGGAGTTCAGCCCCCAGGCAGGGGGGAGGGGGAGAAGGGGACCCAGGGAGTTCTATTCCTAGGACTGGTTTTTCTGGGCTGTGGGGAGTTGCAACTCTAGGGTGTCCTGGCCTGACCCACTCAGCTTCCAAGACTTGAGAAAGAACATTTTGCCTGGGGGCTGCTGGGGTCACCATGGATGGGCCAGAAGAGAGCCCCCCTCCCCGGATCTTCGGCCCAGAGCCCAGGGAGAGGGAGGAACCCTTCCTCGTGCTATCGACTGCCATGTGGCTTGAAGGCTGTGTGGTTCTGGGAGGAGGAGGAGGAGAAGGAGGGATGGTGTTTGTCTCATAACTGGCTTTAATCTGAAACACATGTATTGGCTTGACTTTATCCTCCTAGCTTAGAGGCAAGATCACAAAATCCCAGTTCCTGTGTCTCTTGATTTGGGCAATGTGGCAGAAAGTAGAGCCGGACCTTGGCCCAGC
Organism: Microcebus murinus; assembly: GCF_040939455.1. Lineage (NCBI taxonomy): Eukaryota > Metazoa > Chordata > Mammalia > Primates > Cheirogaleidae > Microcebus > Microcebus murinus. The sequence goes on along the minus strand of NC_134121.1, from coordinate 19,393,766 downwards.
AGGCAGGATAGCTACCTCCTCCCCATGCCCTCCCCCACCTGGTCGGACAGGAGCCTGGCTTGGATACTGCCCTTTGGACAGGATGGCATCATTGTCCCTGTGCCCCTGGCCAGCCAGTGGTAGCCAGCGCCAGCCCATGGGAGAATCACCTCGGACAGGGGGCTGCGTGTGCCTTGTGCTCTGAGGGGCCCCACGCAGACCCTTGCTGTCTGTCCTCTCGCTGCGCTTGTCGGGGGCTTTCGATGACCCCTCCCCTTCCCTCATCTCCATGGCTCAAGGTGGGGCATTCAGAGACGTGCCGTTAATACTGCGTGTCCCCGTGTCTGGCCCGGGCCAGCTTTGGACCCACGTGCCTGACCCTGCCAGCTTCCCTCACCTCACCCACCTTGCGACAATGACGACCTGATCTGGGGCTTGGCTTAGGCTCTGTGGGGACTGAGGTCCCCCACCTTCTCATGCATTTGAATCAGGAACTTACTATCCTCAAACACTGTGCCAGGATGACCCCCGTCTGTCTGCTCTCCCGACTCCCTGCCGGGCCAGAGGGACTCAAGCCAGCTGCTTTCCCTCCAGCCTCCCTCCCATGCGGCGCGGCGCGGCTCAGCGTGTTCAGTCTCCAGCAGGCCAGTCTGCAGAGGCGCGGGCGCGGCCGGCCCCGCCAGCCCTGGGTGGGGCCGCTGCGTGGACAGTGGCTGGAGGCCTGGACAGTGTCGACGTCTCTCTCTCATACTGCAGAAAGCTGTTCCTGCGGTCTCACGGGAAGCTTTCCCCGCGAGAGGCAGGGCAGCCACGCAGAAGGGCTGCTGGTGAGGGTCTGTCCGGCCCGCCCGCAGCGATGCGAGCTGCAGACCAGGGTTTAGGAAGAAGGCGGGGTTGCTCCCGCCTTAAGCTGAGCAAACTCAGGGGCAATCCTTTGTAGCCTTTCACGCTCTACAATATTGTCCAGCGGATTAGCAGCTTAATTTTAAGGACTTTTGCCAACAGTCACACACTGCGATCCCACATTTTCTAATCCAATTTGTTCTGGGAAGGCAGGAAAGTATGTGTGCCGTGTGTGGGTGGGCGTGTGTGTGTACATAGAAGCATAATGAAGGATAATGGTGTGTGCGTGTGTGTATTGCAGGGGAGGTGAGGGGCAGGGCAGACAAAGTAGTTCAGATTGTAAGTTCTAGACTGGGTGATGTGGATAGAGGGACAACAAGGACCAGCCGAAGGGCCTGGCTGCTGAGGGCTTGTCCCCCTTTCTAACCAGAAGATCTCTTGGAAGATCTTATCTGTGAAACCCCCCAGCTGCCTTCATCCCCTGCCCCCTGCCCACCCCTGACTCTCCCCCAGATCTTGACTTCAGGGTGAGCTCAGAGATGAGGCGAATGTGGGAGGGGGGGCCCTCGGCCCAGAGTTCAGGGTTCTCCCTTGTGGTCCAGATGCCAGACTAGAGCCTGGTCAGAGGAGGCCACAGCTGTGGAGGTGAAGGGCCTGGGGTGGGCTTACTGAGAAGTGGTGCTGTTTAACCTGAAGAAGGAAAGAAAGTCCCAGGGATTTAAGAGCTATTTTTGAGCCAGTAGGGGGAAGAGGCCACGCATCCGCAGGGCAGAGGTGGGGCTGTGGGATTCCAGTTGAAGGGAGACATATTTCGGTCCCGGGATCATTTTTTTGAGCTTCCGTATCTCTGGCACTATTAAGTGCTGTTAAGGCATTATCTAATTATCTAATTGAGTCCTCACAACAATAGGTAAGTACTATTTTATTTCCACATTACAAGAGAAAAACTTGTAATTTAGAGAGCCATTAACATACAGTTGAGGCAGGGACAGTGGCACGTGACCATAGTCCCAGCTACTCCAGAAGCTGAGGTTCAACTCACCTGAGCCCAGGAGTTCGAGTCCAACCTGGGCAACATAGTGAGACCCCCTCCTGCCAAAAAAAAAAAAAAAGACAGAATTGAGATTTAAACCCAGGCTTTCTGCCCCTAGCCCCTACACTCCTGACCATGAGAGGAAACATTCCTGAAATGGAACTATCTGGGAAGAGAATGAGCTTCCTTGTGAGGCCACAGGTTTGGGGCCAGAGGAATTTAAGAAGAGAGTTTGAGAATTTTGGGGGCAGAGCAGGGGCTTCACTCTCAGCATCCTGTGAGTCTAATGGGAGAGACCCGGGTCCTCTCCTCACTGTCTTAGAGACATCAACCCACATCCTATCGAGTGGGCAGGCCGGCTGCCTCCAGGGGAAAGCCTCTGCGGACGGACGTCCGTGCCGGACCGCACCCCACACAGAGGGGCCCGGCTGGGGCTTCGCAGCTCTGGAGCTCTAGGTCTGAATGTGGGTCCCCAACGCAGACAACGGGAAGAAGGCACAAGCTTGTGGTGTGACTGTGGGCCACGTGGCAGGTGGGGGAGGGGTGGGAGGACACTGCCAGGAGGGGGCATCAAGTTGGGTGCCGGCTGCCCACTTCCAGGCTGGGTGCTCTGGAGGAAAGGCTCCCAGCCCCGCCCGTCGCCTGCTCCCTGCCCAGAGTGGCCCCGAGGGGCAGGGTGGCCGGTGAGGCCTGTGCTTCGTGCTTTTCTTGTAGGCCCCAGGATGCAGGCCCTCGTGCTACTCCTCTGGACGGGAGCCCTCCTCGGGCACAGCAGCTGCCAGAACACCGCCGGCAGCCCGGAGGAGGTCAGTAGGGGTGGGCATGGGGTGGGCATCACTGTTCCCAGCCCCCCTTAGAGGGCAGCATGAGGGAACCAGGGAGCTGAGCATCCGGGTTCCAGGCCAGACTCTGGCCCTTATCTCTCCAGGGTCTTGGTTTCTCTAGCAGCAAACACAGAGCGAAAACATCTTGCCTCGCCTCTCAGTAGACAGGGGTGGGGACAAAAAAAGATCCCAAATTCTCCTGGACAATCTGATGGGTTAAAAAAAAAAAAAGATAACAGAAACAAAACAAACCCAAAGCACTTAAGTCCAGGGCTGTCCCTTCAGTAAAGACCATTTCTCATTACCTTGTCCTGCCGCACGGCCCGCTGGGTGGGTGGTGTTCTCAGACGTTTGCTCAGCTACTGGCCAAGGGCACTGCAGGGGAAGAGATGGCGGCAGACAGACCTCTCTGCTGCCCAGTGAGAGCACAGCGGGGTTGCAAAGGCGGCTGCAGGCGCGGGAAGGGAAGCCCGTGCTGATGACACGACGACGGGGGCAGGTGCCGGTCACATGAGGGACAAGGGCAGCTGAATGTATTGGCCGGAGCCCTGGGCTTTGTTGTGAGGTCCGAGTTTGAATGCTGGCTCTGCCTTTCACTAGCTTTGTGACCTTGGACAAGTCACTCTTACCGCAGTCTCTTTTCCCTTACCTATTAAATGGGACAAAAATACCCATCCTTACAGGGTCATGCGGCCATTCATTTCTTCCTCATTTATTGGACACTTGCTCTGTAGGTGCTGGGGATGGGTGGAGATACAAAAGGCTAAGTTCTTGCCTTCAAGGTACTGAATCTGAATCTTTTGAGATATTATATATCTCAATGAAATGAAGGCCGGGTGCGGTGGCTCACGCCTGTAATCCTAACACTCTGGGAGGCCGAGACGGTAGGATCGCTCAAGGTCAGGAGTTTGAGATCACCCTGAGCAAGAGTGAGACCCCGTCTCTACTAAAAATAGAAAGAAATTAATTGGCCAACTGAAAATATATAGAAAAAATTAGCCAGGCATGGTGGCACATGCCTGTAGTCCCAGCTACTTGGGAGGCTGAGGCAGTAGGATTGTTTGAGCCCAGGAGTTTGAGGTTGCTGTGAGCTAGACTGACGCCATGGCACTCCAGCCAGGGCGAGACTCTGTCTCAAAAAAAAAAGAAAAACAAAAAAACAAAACAAAAAAGCCAAGTATGAAATGAAGTAATTTATATGAAAAGAACTATCAAAGAGCCTGGATATGGTAGGTGGTTAATAAGTAAGTAGTAGCTGCTTCTGAAAGAAGCTCAGAAAAGCAAATGTTTCCTTCAGGTTAGAGTAGTCAGGGGAATCTGTGATGTATCCAGTCTGGGCAATAGCGAGACCCTCTCTCTACAGAGCAATAAGAAAAATTAGCCGGGCGTGGTGGGCACGCCTGCAGTCCCAGTTACTTGGGAGGCTTAGGTGGGAGGATAGCTTGAACCTGGGAGTTGGAGGCTGCAGTGAGCTAGGATGACACCCCTGCACTCTAGCCCAGGTGACAGAGCAAGACCCTGTTTCAAAAAAAGAAAAAAACCCCAAAAAGCTGTGACAGAGGAGGAGACATCTGACCAGCACCACGAAAGACAGGAAGGTTTGACAGGGGCGTCTAGACAGAGGCCTGGGCGTAGTAGGCAAGGTTGAGCAGACAGTACCCTGGTTTAGCCTGAGGACAGGATTTCTTGGAGGTTCCTCACCAATATTTTTAAAAATGTGTCATAGGCTTACGGCTCACAGGTCACAAGTGTTTAAACCTGGCCTGCTAATCTCTCCTCTGGGCTGCCTCTTCCCCGCAGAGAGCTCATGCATAATCGGAGTACAGACTCATTCTAACATTAGGCTGAACATACCAGAATTAGAAAGGACAGCCCCAAGGGAACGGAACGACAATCCCACGCAAAGCCATAAGGAGTGGAGTTATTCACTGCTCATCTACACCGGGCCTTGTACTCAAATCCAGGACCTCCTGTCTCCCCCAGGGCTCCCCAGACCCCGATGGCACAGGGGCACCAGTGGAGGAGGAGGACCCCTTCTTTAAGGTCCCTGTGAACAAGCTGGCAGCCGCCGTCTCCAACTTCGGCTATGACCTGTACCGTGTGCGGTCCAGCATGAGCCCCACAACCAACGTGCTCCTGTCTCCGCTCAGCGTGGCCACGGCTCTCTCTGCCCTCTCGCTGGGTGAGTGCTCAGATGCACAAAGCCCCAGACACACCTGAGGGGCCCCGTCCAGCCCCTGCACGTATGTGGCTCTCTAAGCCCTAGAGACACTGCAGCTCAGGGAGGCTGGTCCCAGGGGGTCCCAGTGCATGAACCTGGGGGCTCGAGGGCTGCACACCCATGCTTCCCTCACTCCTGGGAAGGGTGCTGAGCACCACGCATGACATGGTGACTTCAACACTCATTTATTCATTTCTTAAATGAGCTCCTGTGTGCCTGCCATTTGCCTGGGTTTGGGGGGCATAACTGCCCAGGGACAGGCATGGGCTCGCCCTCACTGGGGTCACAGCAGGGTGCACAGGGGACCCTAATAAACAAGTCACTGCAAAACAGTCTTAAGTGCTGTGATAGGAGAAGCTCAGGGACTTGTGTCCCTTACTCCTGCCCTTATCTCTTTCTAGCCTGATGCCTTGAACCTCCTTTAGGGAAATCTCCAAGGATGCAGTCACCATTTCTCCCACTGCCTTCGAATTCCTTGCCCAGGCACAATATCTCTAAAACCGGCCTGCTCAGGCCCTCAGCAGACAAAAAGAATAAGAGGATAGGGCCAGGTGTGGTGGCTCACACCTGTAATCCTAGCACTCTGGGAGGCTGAGGCGGGTGGATTGCTCGAGGTCAGGAGTTCGAAGCCAGCTTGAGCAAGAGCGAGACCCCGTCTCTACTATAAATAGAAAGAAATTAATTGGCCAACTAATATATATAGAAAAAAATTAGCCGGGCATGGTGGCACATGCCTGTGGTCCCAGTTACTTGGAAGGCTGAGACAGAAGGATTGCTTGAGCCCAGGAGTTTGAGGTTGCTGTGAGCTAGGCTGATGCAACAGCACTCACTCTAGCCTGGGAAACAAAGTGAGACTCTGTCTAAAAAAAAAAAAAAAAAAAAAAAAAGAACAAGAGGATAGTATCCCTGTCCTGGGAGAGCACCCGATTTGGGCCCTTGTGGGCAGTGACCGAGGTTCACATCCTTGTCTCCCTGGCAGGAGCTGAACAGCAAACGGAATCCGTCATTCACCGGGCTCTCTACTATGACTTGATCAACAACCCAGACATCCACGGCACCTACAAGGAACTCCTTGCAACTGTCACTGCCCCCCAGAAGAACCTCAAGAGTGCTTCCAGGATTGTTCTGGAGAAGAGTGAGTGGCCTTTCTAGCCTGCGCTGCCCAGGGAGCACAAAGGCTCCACGCTGGGGGTTTCCTTTTGAACAACAGTTTACTTGCAGCCAGGCCAGGCCTGGCCCTGGGGTGCAGGAAGAGCCTGTGAGTGCAGAGGACAAGAAAGAGGAAGTGAGTTGTAGGAGAGAGAGGGAGGGGTGGCGAGGGCAGCAATGTGAAGAGAAACAGCAATGAGCCACTTCTGTCTCGTTGCCTGTCTAGTTCCTGGGGAAGCCGGCAAGAGTCCCAGCAAGTCACGGGCAGACAGTGGGCAGGAAGTCGGGGCCCACTGAATGGCAAACCTGAAGCTAAGCCCCGCATGCTCTCCGAGAGAGGATGCGGGTTTAATTCTCGTGCACAAACTCCTCCTCCTCTGCCTCTTCTCAGAGCTGCGCATAAAATCCAGCTTTGTGGCACCGCTGGAGAAGTCGTATGGGACCAGGCCCAGAATCCTGAATGGCAACCCCCGTGTGGACCTGCAGGAGATTAATGCCTGGGTGCAGGCCCAGACGAAGGGGAAGGTCGCCAGGTCCACGAAGGAGATGCCCAGAGAAATCAGCATCCTCCTCCTCGGTGTGGCCTACTTTAAGGGTGAGGGCTTCTCCACTTGTTTTTGACCAGGGGTGGGTGGCAGGCGTCAGAGGGGGCAGCGACAGGGGAGAAGCCCAAGACCTGGCCCAGCATGAGCGCAGGGGCAGAGCCAGAGGCGGGCCTAAGAACCGGCCTTGCCTGCAGCATGTCTTCGTCACGTCCGCACGTCATCACGTCCTCACGTCATCACGTCCTCACGTCATCACGTCCGCGGCAGAGCACGAGCATCTACGGAGCGTGAGCGGCTCGTGCAGGAAGAACAGCGGAGAGGGAGCGAGCGCGAACACTGCGCCTGCGTGGGGCTGGGCGCTGTGTCCCGTTTCTGGCGTCTGAGCCAGACAAGGTTTAAATCCCAGCTCTGCACGAATTGTATAACCTTTCCGGGCCTGTTTTCTCATCTTTAAAGTGAGGCTAGTACACCTACATCATAGACACCGCGCACATGTCGTCTCTCATTTTCACAACCAGCCTAGAACTGTGAGGAGGACGCGGCCGGTGCTGCACGGCACCCTCCTCCCGGCCTGCGGTGATGTGCCCGCGACCGCTCCACGGGCCCAGAGCGAGGCCAGCCCCACTTAGATAAGGCCTTGCGGCGGGGAGGGGGTTGGGTGACCTCCCCCTTAAAACGCTCTGTAACCGTGTGTCAGGCAGCACTAAGAGCGGACTCCTAAACGCTAGGAGAAAAACCCGATGGCTTCCTGCTCCCAGCGCCGACCTCCAGCGAGTGGGAGAACAGTTGCAGATCGGCATGCTAAAGGCCGCGCTAAACTGAAGGAGCCTGGCCATCGGCTCGCTTTTGTGTGTTGGCGACTCGCTGCACCTCTTTGGGCTCAGCCCTTTTTCAGCTGTGAGAAGGGTGATCGGAGGATCTCAGAGGTCCCTTCCTGCTCTGACGTCCTTTAATTGTCTCACAGAAACCCTACGGTAGAAGCGTACAACCGTTTACTTTTCTCGTAGGCCATCCCAGAGCTTGTAAGTTCCAGAGAGTCAAATGGACAAAACCAAGTGCTTTCCATTTGAGTTTGCTTGTGGAAAGTATTCAGGGTCCTGGAACCATTGTGGTCCAATGTTTGGACCACATTGTGGTCTATTGTGGTCACATGTGCTGAGATAAAGCGATTCCCTGACATGTCAGAGCCCTTGGTGACTAAGATTCCTATGGTCAGGCGATTTTCAGTGACATGCTTTGGAGACACAGCATGGTCTACTGCCTCTCTGATCTCCTGGGGCTCATGACACTCGTTTCATTCCAGGGCCGTGGCTAACAAAGTTTGACTCCAGAAAGACTTCCCTCAAGGATTTCTACTTGGATGAAGATAGGACTGTGAGGGTCCCCATGATGTCAGACCCTCAGGCTATTTTACGCTATGGCCTGGATTCTGACCTCAACTGCAAGGTCTGTAGCGGTGGGGTGGGGGGTGGGGGGTGGGGCGGGTGGAGGGAGAGGACACAGGCAGGCAGAATGGTGTAGTGGAAATAGAATGAACTTTGAGGTCCAAAAGCTGTCTAAATTTGTCTGCTGTGTGACTTTGACCAAACGAATAACATCTCTGAGCTTTTCGTCTTTTTAAAATGGGGTGGGGAAGGCTGGATGTGGTGGCTCACACCTGTAATCCTAGCACTTTGGGAGGGAGAGGTGGGAGGATTGCTTGAGACTGGGAGTTAGAGACCAGCCTGGGCAACCTAGCAAGACTCTGTCTCTACAAAACATTTTAAAAACAGTCATGCATGGTGGTGGATGTCTCACACCTGTAGTCCCAGTGACTTGTGAGGCTGAAGTGGGAGGATCACTTGAGCCCAGGAGTTTGAGGCTACAGTGAGCTGTGACTGGCCCACTGCACTCTAGCCTGGGTGACAGAGCAAGACCCTGTCTCTTTAACAAAAAAGTGGAGTGGGTGATAGTCATTAAAACTTATCCTCAAGAAAAATAAAAAAAAAAAACAAAAAAAACCCAAAAAAATAGAAAAAAAAAACAAAAAAAAAACTTATCCTCGGCCGGGCATGGTGGCTCATGCCTGTAATCCTAGCTATCTGGGAGGCCGAGGCGGGCGGATTGCTCGAGGTCAGGAGTTCGAAACCAGCCTGAGCAAGAGCGAGACACTGTCTCTACTATAAATAGAAAGAAATTAATTGGCCAACTAATATATATAGAAAAAATCAGCCGGGCATGGTGGCGCATGCCTGTAGTCCCAGCTACTCGGGAGGCTGAGGCAGAAGGATTGCTTGAGCCCAGGAGTTTGAGGTTGCTGTGAGCTAGTCTGATGCCATGGCACTCACTCTAGCCTAGGCAACAAAGCGAGACTGTCTCAAAAAAAAACAAACCAAAAAACCAAAAAAACAACAAAAAAAAACTTATCCTCTTAGAGTTTGTTATAAGGATTAATAGGGTAATGTGAAATGGGCACTCAAATGTTGTTTTTCTCTTCTCTTTTTTGGAGACCTTTTCTTTCTAGACTTCAAAGCCAAACTTTGAAGAGCTGTCACAAACTCCAAATTGTGGGCATTCTAAGGCTTTCATATATACTCGATTTCTTTTAATTCTAAGTCGGTAGTTCTTAACCTTTTATGGGCCATGGATCTCTTTGGGACTCTGATGAAAGTGCCTGGAACAGTTAAGAGAAATGCCATGTGTGCACATGTACACATTTCTGTCCATCATCTCAGGGGGCTTTTGAGACCCCTCACACCATTCGTTCCATGGACCTTAGGTTAAGACCCTGTGTTCAAATGACCCATTTTTTATTGCTGCTTCTGCATTGCTGTGCCCGATGCTGCCGTTTCTAGTCCAGTGCTCTCTACAAATCAGACGATCAGTAAATGTTGGCAGATGGACTTTGGGAGCAAACAAAGACCTGAAGTTAATTAATTAAGGGGGTGAAGATTGAGTTTTATTATATCTATATCCATAGTATAGACAGTACCTGGTATAGCAGATGTGATTAATACAAATATGACATCTAAATGAATTATACCCACAATTTTTCCCTTTTGGGTCTGATACTCTCTTAATTTTTTTTCTTTTTAAATTTCAGAATATTATGGGGATACAAATGTTTAGGCTACATATGTTGTCTTTGCACCACCAAAGTCAGAGCTTCAAGCGTGTCCATCCCCCAGACAGTGCGCACAGCACCCATTAGGTGTGGTGTGAATATTTCCATCCCCCCTCCCCCCACCTGCCGGACACCCCATGAATGTTACTTCCGTATATGAAAGACCTGAAATTTAAATCTAGCTCCCCAGAGCCACAGGAAAACATTCAGCAGATAACTTCAGTTGGTAATGGGCTGAGGTCAGAAAAGACAACAGTCAATGTTTTGAAAGAACATCAGGAAATGACTTGTGGCTACAATGCAGTAACCTGGAGGGACAATTGTTGGATAGATTAGGGGCTGGCAGAAGGATGACACTAGGGCCCCACCATAGAAGAAGGGAAGGCAGTTCTTGGTGTATTCTATATCCCAAGGCTCTTGGGCTCCGAAGGACTAATCCATGTGTTTCCTCCCACCTTTCAGATTGGCCAGCTACCCTTGAGCGGAAGCATGAGTATCATCTTCTTCCTGCCTGTGAAAGTGACCCAGAACTTGACCCTGATAGAAGAGAGCCTCACCTCTGAGTTTGTTCAGGACATAGACCGAGAACTGAAGACTGTCCAAGCAGTCCTGACCATCCCCAAGCTGAAGCTGAGTTATGAAGGCGAAGTTACCAAGTCCTTGCAGGAGATGAGTATGTTTGCAAGACCCCTTTGCTCTTGGTGGGTGGGGTTGGGTTTTGAGCCTTCTACTTTGCTAAGCAGATCTTAAGGGCTTCATGGCCTTGTAAGGAGGCCATAGGTGATTCCTTAAGTCTAAGAGTGCTGGAGGGGAAGACTAAACTGCCTTCCTTAATAGACTTGTTCCTCAGTCCCATGAGCATACGTCCTGTAACAGGGGCTTAGAACAACTCTGTTTCACCTGAGTTCTAATGGTAACCTCACTTGCTGTGTGATCTAGGGTAAGTCACTTAACCCTCGACCAGCTCAGAGCTCTGCATATCTCACACAGGGTCAAAAGTGGTGCTCCACTCCCAGCTCGCTTTCGGTTGTATTCTCCCTTGGGGTATTGGGTAAGGCAGGATTATAATGGATGTCTCTCTCAATTTCTGCAGAGCTGCAATCCTTGTTTGATTCACCAGACTTTAGCAAGATCACAGGCAAACCTCTCAAGCTTACTCAAGTGGAACACCGGGCTGGCTTCGAGTGGAATGAGGATGGGGCAGGAACTACCCCTAGTCCAGGGCTCCAGCCTTCCCACCCTACCTTCCCCCTGGACTATCACCTTAACCAACCCTTCATCTTTGTACTGAGGGACACGGACACAGGAGCCCTTCTCTTCATAGGCAAAATTCTGGACCCCAGGGGCACTTAATCCTCCAGTTTAATGTTTCAATACCCTAGAAGAAAACCCCAGAAGGATGGCATGTTATACATTACATGAAAGCTGCCTCTATAATGTTTCATCAGTGTATACAATAAAAGAGCTTTATCCCTAACTTTTGTTACTTTCTATTCCTATTTTGAGCTATGCTAAGTTTACAGGAAGATAAATTGCCCTTTAGGAATTTGCTGGTTGTACACTTACAGCCTGGTTCTATCTAACTGCAGAAAGTCACCATTTATAAGAACTTTTAGTTATCTGTGTTGTACAGATAACGTTAGTTATCTGTGTTGTACAATGCAGGGGCTGCTTCTCTGCTCTGGGGGTGTTTATGTACTAGGATCACTAATCCTCCCACGAGGGCATTTCCTACATACTCTTAAATAAACCAAACTTCAGGTTTTTGTTTCTTTTTTTGAGATGGGGTCTCGTTCTGTTGCCTAGGCTGGAGTGCAGTGGCGTAATCATACCTCACTGCAGCTTTGAACTCCTGGGCTCAAAGTGATCCTCCTGCCTCAGTGATTTCCTGAGTAGCTGGGAGTATAGGTGTGAGCCATTGGGGCTTGTCCAGACTTTAGGTTTTAAGTGCAAGCACAGGTATTCCCCAAACTAATGTCACATGTGACAATATAGGACAACACATGGACAGATAAGGGAGGTAATTTGTAACTTCAGGAACTAATTTTATAAATCATTTAAAGAAAACTCTCAAATACACATAAAATGAGACCTGGTATGTAGGTATGTAAAGATTCTATATATATTCTTTGTAAGGAAGTATGCCCATTTTACAAAGTATAATAGAACCTTTTTTAGGAACATGAAACATGCCACATGTTTGGAATAAAATAACTATAGAATTGTTTGCAGGACTAAATTTTATATATGTATATTTTTTTTATTTCTGAATATTACGGGGGTACAAATGTTTAGGTTACACATATTGCCTTTGTTCTGTCCAAGTCAGAGTTACAAGCATTCCCATGCCCCAGACAGTGCACATTGCACCCATTAGCTGTGAATATGGCCATCCCCTCCTCCCCCCTCCTACCCGCCCAGCATCCGATGAACATTATTTCCATATGTGCACATAAGTATTGATCAATTAGTACCAATTTGATGGTGAGTGCATGTGGTGCTTGTTTTTCCATTCTTGTGATACTAAGAAGAATGGGCTCCAGCTCCACCCAGGATAATATAAGAGGTGTTAGTCCACCATTGCTTTTTGTGGCTGAGTAGTACTCCGTGGTATACATATACCACATTTTATTAATCCACTCATGTATTGATGGGCACTTAGGTTGTTTCCACATCTTTGCAATTGTGAATTGTGCTGCCATAAACATTTGGGTACAGATGTCTGTATTACACAATGTCTTTTTTCCTTTGGGTAGATGCCTAATAGTGGGACTGCTGGATCAAATGGTATTTCTACTTTTAGTTCTTTGAGGTATTTCCATATTACTTTCCATAGAGGCTGTTCTAGTTTGCAGTCCCAACCACTAACTTTTTTTTCTTGAAAAAGTTAAGTCTATTGAAAAATCTCACTGGCCACTCCTTTGCCACCATGAGTTATTAGAAAAGAGGAGAAATGAAATTTTGCCTGCCCTTCATTCGACAAATGTTTGCGTGCCAACTTTATTCCAATCAGCTTCCTAAAAAGCTACTGCCAGGGATTTTTGGGGCTATTGATTTCCTGATTATAATGCCACGGTTACCCACAGGCCCTTCTTGGGCACGGTTAGGGTGGGCAAGCTCTCCAAGCAGTGTGGACCTGGCGTTCTTTCCCACTAACACACCTGAACCACATGGTCACCAGTGGTGAAACAGCAACCCAAGTTCAAACCTAGGGAATCCTGCACCCTTCTGACCAGGATGGGGTCTGGATCACTGCTACACATCCCAGTGGAGGGGAGCAATCATCCCCACCTTCTTTCTCTTGAGTTTGAAACCACAAGCAGCAATATCCACACCCTCAGAATTTTCTTAATTCCCCTCTTCCTGGTACTCAGTCTGTAATTCATTTTTCAGCCTGGAGAGATCTGGTAGAAAAAAGCAGTTTCTTTTCAGGGTTGCTAACAAATAGAATAACTCAGAAAGGAGGCACCTGTGTTATAAAGTCATTACTACAAATTTGATTTTATTAGTAGTGTTTGATCAGTGAGTCTGCCAAGAGTATAGAATGAAAGCCAGAGAATAAGGACTGGAAAACTGGTAGAAAACAAATTTAGAGTTGTCATCCTAGGAAGAAACTGCTCAACAATAAAATGGCTCCATATTTATTTCCCTATTCACAATTCATACTCCACCAGTTTTAACAAAGGATATGTGGAAGCTGGATACCTAAAGTGGAATTGTGTGTCTCCAGAGGTAAGCTGCCTTACTGATTTCTTGCTTTATAATTATTTTTCAATTACAATACAACTACTAAGAGTTTAAGTTCCCACTGGAGTGGTACACAACATTTCATTACTGCTAGAAACCATAGGAATGTTCCAGGGAAACCGACTCTCATCATTTAGTGAGGTGGAATCTCGCCAAAATCCCAGGCTAACATCCAGATGCCTGTAGAACAGCTAAATCCTTTTAAAGGACTTGCACTCTCCAGATACTAGTTTTAAGTCTTTTCTGGGAACTGGGAGTTTTTATAGGAGGACAGTTAACTACTGCAGGAAACATTCATCAAAGTAGGTGAGTGTCTCTCTCCAACTGCAATGCTTTTGGAGTCCTCCCCGCCCCTCGTACACTAGGCTTGGGACTGTCGGGAAAGTCCTGTGTTTCCTGACGGCAGCTCAGCAGTGACAGAATCTCTTTAACTTGTCTTCTGTGGGCTCCTCTCCTGGTGAAGTCCCCTTGGGATCCTACATGGAAGGTCCCACAGGGATGGGTGGCAAGTCTAATAAGCAGGATTTCATCTTTTGGAGCTCCTGGATATCATCATGCCAAGGGCCATAGTGCACCAAGAGAACCTTTTCTGCCTTTTCTATTGTGTTCAGAGCTTCGGATATTGCAAACCTGAACCAGACAGAAGAGGACAGGAGTCGTCAGTTCACTCATTCAGTTCAGCAAACACTGATTGATACATGGGGAAGAACAATTATACAAGATCATTTCGGTCCTCAAGGACCTTATAATCTAGTTCACAAACACACTGCTAGGCAGAGTTAGAGAAAAAAGTTATAAAAAAGTATAGATTCCAGGATCCTGAGAAAAACAGGCAGATCTCAAAGCTTTCAACCGATATTTAAGGTTTACACTGCAATCTTCATCTTAGGGTAACCAAATTCACCCCTGACCTAATGAGGCAGCCCTTTTCTCTCTCTCTCTGGCCAAATGGGCTGTCTCTAAGTCTTGAGTATCAGGTCTACCCACCATTCACAATCTTGGATTTAAGCTTCAAACACTTTCTCATACCAATGTACACCAGTAGCAGTTTTACCAAGGCTAGAGGTATTCTATCCAGAAATACTGAATTAGGACTTCTCAAATGACCTCAGTAGCAAAAGTGGATAAGGCATCAGCTCATCAACCTGCTGTCCTTTCCTTTTAACCCTTAAAGGCAAGGTTTCTCAACCTTGACACAATTAACATTTTGGGCTAGGGGGGCTGTCCTGTGCATTGTAGGATGTTTAGTTGCACCTCTGGCCTCTACCCACTAGATGCCAGTAGCACTTCCCCTTCTACATCATGACAATCAAAAATATTTCCAGACAGTGTCAAATGTTATCTGGAGCCAAAATCCCTCTGGGTTGAAACAAATGCTTTAAAAGGAACAGGATGCAGACTAGGGAGGAGGCAGAGACCCTGGAGTTGGGGTGGTGGGAATGAGAGAGCCAAGGAGGTATGATTAGCCAGAGAGGAATGAGAAGGATATTCTGCTGGTGGGTGGGTGGGGCTGCCTGGCGAGTTCTCCCTGGAAACTCTCTTCAGATCTAAGAGCTTTTCCCACTCTCAGGAGGAAATTCTCAAGCTTTAACTGTCAGCAAAACAGAAGGCAAAGATCTCTCCTGAAGAGGAAATAAAAAAGTTTCAACATACTTAAAAGCACTAGAGAAAAAAGTAACACCCAGAAGCACCTGGTCAAAGAAAGAACAGTATATGCCCTGGCAAAGTGACAGGAAACAGAAAGACTTACCCACTGAAAAAGATCTGGGCCAGTTTGAAGAGCTCATGGCCCATTTCAACACTGCATGGCCCGTGGCGAACCTCAACCACCTGGAGACTCCTCTGTAGATGGGTAGCTGACTTCTGCCAGTCCCCTGTGAGAAAAGAAAAATTGTATTCAAGAAAAGAACTGCAATCACCTAAAAACGAACATTTTCAGGGTAAGCAAAGCTGAATGGCAAACAGAGCAGCCTCAGTTTAGACAGACAGATAACTAATCAGACAAGGCTGGGATTGTGACAAAACACAGGGCAGTCTTGTTCCTGACAGCAGAAAATGAAAACACGTGCCATACCTAGGGCAGCATAGGCCTGGGCCAGGTCATCCTCAATTTCTCCTACCATGGTGTGTTCTGCCGACAGGAAGCTCTCAGCATCATGCCGGCACCCCAGCAACCGCCGAATGGCTGGCTCTGTCAAGTCAAAGGAAAGATGCCTCATTGCAGACACAACCCCAGTCCTAGAAATGAGAACCCAGGTCTCAAATTCTATCTCGGTGGGGCTGAATATAGAGACTCCCCTTTCTCTCTGGCTTGTCACCAATTCACAGTGTCTGTTCCAATAAAGCTATTGTTCTCTTACGTTTTCTCTTTCAATAGAGAACGGTGCTAGGTGAGGCCTCACAACATTTACCCTGGAATTCCAACATCAGCTTTGCAACACAACCAACTCTATGTTCTACTTATGGTCAATTATTTCTCTTGACCCTGAAATCTAAGCTAAAGGTCAATTTTCATAAAGTAGGCTAAATAAATTCCCACAATGTCAAGCTCTAAGGTAGAGTTTTCAGGGACAATGGGGAATTCTACAACTCCCTTCCTGAAAAAAGCTGAATACTTACATCCGTTGGGCACATGACCAACTACTTTCTAGAAGAGACTGGCTCTGATGAGGGCAGAACCACCTTTCTAGAAGTTACGTCATTAGGCCCTGGAATTAAAATAAATGACACTGAACTTCTGGGATTGCATAAAGCTCATGGATGTCAGCGATAATCCTTGAGTGGCCAGGGGTACTTTAACTTAGTATCTGACACATAAGAAAACAACAGCTTAAATCATCTGTCCCTTTTCAAGGACAGCACAGGAACCGAGCTGGTTAGGGTTTGGTCTCATTGGCCTATATAGCCATCTTGTGGCTGGTATGGGGATAATTAAATTAAATTCTTCAATTTTTTTCAACCATTACTGAGAATCCTTGAGTCCAAGGTGTCCTCAGAATGAATAAAAGAGAAAGGGCTGGAGGACCAATGTAGGGAGCCAGTCTCACCTAGTTTACCATTTCTGAGAAGCTTCTGGGCCATGTCAACCTGCTGCTGAAGGTTCTGTAACCGAGAAACGAGGTGGTCCCTGCTCATGGATTCTGTGCAAGATCTGTTGCCACAGCTCAGCACGTCATCGCCCTGTGGAAGTCAGTTTTATCTTTATTCCTCTGTCAGAGTCAGTGCATGTGCTTATATTAAAGGATTGTGCGGTAGTTTCTGATCCCATGGGGGAAAGAGCCTCCTGCCATAAGACATACATCATAACCAGAGCCGACTAGATTTGGTTTGATAGCAGCAATTCTAATGAAGGCAGTAAGCTGATCCTGCCTGAGATTTAATTTTTTGGAATGGAAGTGGTATAGTCCACAATTTATTTCCATTTCTATAGCCCCTCTCTTTACTCTCTTTGGAGCCAGGACTTTGGATGACAAACACATTTCTAGTGATTACGAAAAAGTCATAGGAAAACAAATAGAAAAAGGTGCTAGGTGAGGTCTCCCCACATTTGACTTTGGGTTTGTGACTTCTGCTTTCTAACACAACCAGCTCTGCAGTCCACTAATGGTGTCCCTGAGAAGATTATACCCTTTGACAGAGGAGAAAAACCTATGAGGTGGACATTTGCTGTGTTTCCGATGCCAGTATCCATTTCCTCATTAGGTATCAGCAACCTAATTTCTCCTGAGGATCCTTTCTCACCCTCCCGTGGTCAGTGCCCTATAGCTGAGGGGGTGGCATGTGGCTCAGATGGCTGCAGGAAAACTGTGTGGCTCTGATTTTCCTCCAGCCAGTCAATGAAACACAGTTATCTTTTTGCCCAGACTGCTGTTAGAGTGGCACATGTCTTTACCGTCCTGGGCAGGAGGACAGGAGACAGCCATCTTGCCAGCACAGAGGGAAGTCTGTCTGAGGACGGGGCTGGCACAGAGAAAATGCAGTTGAGAGAGGCGGACAGAAAAACTGGGTCCTGGCCAGGCGAGGTAGCTCACACCTGTAATCCTAGCACTCTGGGAGGCCGAGGCGGGAGGGCTGCTTCAGCTCAGGAGTTCAAAACCAGCCTGAGCAAGAGTGAAACTCGATCTCTACTAAAAATAGAAAAAATTAGCTGGGCATGGTGGTGCATCCCTGTAGTCCCAGCTACTCAGGTGGCTGAAGCAGGAGGATCGCTTGAGCCCAGAAGTTTGAGGTTGCTGTGTGTGAGCCAGGCTGATGCCACGGCATCACCTGGACAACAGAGTGAGACTCTGTCTCAAAATAAATAAATAAATAAATAAATAAAGGGTCCTGGTGACATTATCTGAGCCCCTGGATCACGTTGCTTCTGAAGTAGCCTTACCCTGGGTCTTTTCAATGACTTACTTGAGCAAATAAAATTCAGTCTCCCCCTGACCCCCAAACCAGTTTAGGTGGGATCTTCTGTAATTTGCATGAGAAATATTAGTAAATCCTACCTTTTCCTGTGGTTCCTTTGGAGGGGTAACCAATGTGTAGGGATGACTGGCTAAAATGACAATGATATTACTGTTCTCGACACCTGTAAGTCCCTGATGGCTTCCTCCTAAAAATTTATCACCTCTGGGCTGGAAAACTGACCTCCAGAAAAAGTAGAGAAGAGGGATTTACCTGCATGGGTGCTCTGCAACTATTACAACAGAATGCTTCCCACCTGGGCCCTGCAGCCACTCTGTGTGCCTCAGTTTGACAAGCTGGACAGTTGCAGTCAAAGAAATACTGAGACCTCAGTTTCTGTTGCCTTTCGGCAACACCCATCCGGCTCTCATGAGGCCCTGGAGAGAGATCACACTCAGCTAATATTTAAAGCAAGAGAGAGTCAAACACTACTTAAAAACCTTCAGCTTAGCAGAGGGCCTGGACAATTATTTATCATGTGATAGCTTAACCTTTACTCAAACATCTGTGGAACTGGATACTAAAATAAGCTTCCAAGTTGCTGAGATAGGAAGAAAAAGAAGCCAAGAAGTTGTTCCTAGCTCATTTTCAGAATAGGAAGTTGACAGCGATTAAGCAGTGAGAGACATAATGTAGCCACAATAGGGTCCTAGTAAGAGGGTCTTTCTCTCTCTTTTTCTTTTTTTTTTTTCCGCCTAAGAATGGACTGCCTCTTCCAGGAAACAAACACTTGACAGGTGAAGTCACCTGCTCAGTGGATTGCTCATTCCTATCCACACTGCCCTTTTCTGCCCACGAAGGGCAGGACAGTAGTGACGAGAGATGGCTCACCATAACAGTGCAGAATCTCTTGCCCTTTTCCAATCTGCTGTGATGCCCGAATGGTGGCAACATTGCTAATGAAGGACACGCTGGTGTTGGGGCTGCAGGAGTGGTTCAGGAGGCTGACCACAGGGAAGATGCCGGTGGCAAGGCGCACCTGCCTGCTGTCAGTTATGATGTTCTCTTTAGATCCTGAAAGTGCAAGAGGAAAACGGAAAGATGTGTCAGGAGATGAGCTGGGCAGCTGGGCCTGAAGCCCATCTGAGTCATGGCTCCGCAGCCGGATCCAACGTAAATTAGATGGAACATGACTCACAGCAAGCTCTGGTCCCCAGGAAGCAAGGTGAATGTACACAGGAAAAGTCCACCAGAATCCTAAAACCTAACCACTGTGTCTCTATACCACAAAAAATCCAAAGATTAGAATTCATTAAAAAAACAAAAAAGAAATTATCAGCAGGGAGGTTTCTAGACAGGTAGCTTCACAGTGTTCAGGAGGGAGGACATAGAAACCACAGAAGTTGTTGAGATTATTTCCCAAAGACTTTTATGGCCCAAGTGCTTTTGTTTATCTGGTCTTTGGTTGGTTAATAGAACCAGTGACCTAGTTACTATGCCAAACTTTATATATTTAAGCGGACTTAAACACATTTTTTTTTTTATTTCGGCATATTATGGGGGTACAGATTTTAAGGTTTCAATAAATGCCCTTTCCCCCCTCCCCCCCACCTAAACACATTTTTTAAAAAAACAATACTCCTTATGTTCACCTGTTATTCTGCCCTTTGTCCCACCTTTAAGGGAAATCAATCAGCAGTTCTCACTGAAGAAAACTCTCTGGACTAGCTTTATTCAAGACAGTCTCAAGTCCCAAACAATCTCTTTGACACACAATTAGCCAGCAACTTAACTACTTGATTGAAAATTATTAGGAAGATAAAGGCCTCTAAGTAGCGATGGTTTCTGCACCCAAACTCATGCACTTACATTCATGTGTGAGTGCTTTATACCCATGTGCAGGCCTATTTGTTCTTATTTAAGACACATTTCTAACTAGCTTGGTTATTCAGTTTCTCAGGCCACAGTAGTCCAAATGCAGAGAACTAATAAGGGGAGAAGGTAAGAGACAGGTTTTTCTGACAATGGCAAAAGAGACAGGTGACAGACTGGGGAAGAAGGCAGAAAACTCATATAATAATATCAGCCTTAGGGTAAATGAAAACGCTAGTACCACTCAAGTTTTACTACACTTGCAATATTTCACTGAACCAGAGGCTCTAGACTGACAGCATGTCTGCATGGGGTTCTTTCTGAGACAGGGTCTCCCTCTGTTGCCCGGGTTAGAGTGCACTGACATCTTCATGGGTCATCATAGCTCACTACAACCTCAAACTCCTGGGTTCAAGGGATCCTCCTGTCTCAGCTGGGACCACAGGCATGTGCCATCATGCCTGGCTAACTTTTTAATTTTTTGTAGAGATGGAGTCTTGCTAGGCTGGTCTCGAACTCTAGCGATCAAGCGAACATCATGCCTCATCCTCCCAAAGTGCTGGGATTACAGGCATGAGCCACTGCTCCAGGCCTGTGTGGGTTTTTGTAATAGCCAAACATAGGAGTATGTACAGTACAGACAACCATGGACATCCAGAAAGAATAAGATTATATTTAGTAACCTCAGTTTAAGCATGAGGAAAATTGTATTTCCAACAAAATAGGCTGAAAGATGAAAGGTGTTGGTACTTAAAGGAAAACACTTAGTTATATGGAAAACTGGAAAATCATCAGATAATTATGGTATCACTGCATATATGCCAGGAATCTCAATAAACCATTCACCAAAGAAATAAGTAGTCTAGCTACAAATGTAATGAATAAAATATCATGAACTATCATGTGAAACTGTTCTATAAAGGAAAACATTAAATATAGGAATAATGTTGTCTCTCTGCAGACAATTCTATTATCTGTTGCTATGGAGGACAAGAATAGAACAAGTAAATGCAATTCACAGGGAAACCAAATGACTCAATTTTCGTCAATAATTCTACAAATTGTATTAAAATCTTTCGTCAGAGCTTCTCCTAAGTGCCTAACTGATTTTTGTTTCCTCTCCTTTCCCCCTTGTCCAATGCCTACCTTCTGGTATATGTGCTAATGAGCTGTGAAAATGCTAAAAGGTAGGCAGCAGGAAGGAGCAGTACAGGGCATGAACAATTTGTAGTCTGAATAATCAGCCTCTGCATAATTAAAAGTTGACTTGCATTCCCAACTACTGATAACTGGCAATCTATATTAGAACAGTTGCTAAAATTTTCCCAGAAAAAATTATCACAATACGGTGAGTAATGTCAGCTTTGTGAATTATTTATAGATTATCCTCTAACAGAAGCAGGCCCAGGAACTAAGTGGGGTGTTTATGTCAGAGTTGAATATCTCTCTAATTATTTCCAAAAAATTAAGTATTGATTTTTAAAACTTACTCAAATTTTGTATTAATCATCTATTAGCAGAGATAATAGAAAGTGAGAATATGTATGTACCTCATCAACCAAATTTAATGTTGACATTTGGTATTTAAAAAAAAAAAAAAGAGGGAGTGATTCTTTACCAAATGTATGCCTCAGTAATATCCCTAGTGCATTCAAAATGGGATTCAAGTAAAGAATGGGATTCAAGTAAAGAAAAGGATTCATTCACAATACTTCCAGAATATACTTACTCTGGTATGTATATTTTGTAAAATGAGACATTTGTATGTGTGTGAAGTAATCAAGGACCCAAACTAAAGGTGGATTCCTTGGTTGCTGAAAAGTGAAAGCAAAGGGCAATGAATGAACTGATGTGAAGCAACACAGAACCTTATTAAGCCTTGACATGACACATGAATCCAGAGAGAGATGAATGTGCCATCCCACTAAGATGGAACCACACATATCAAGGTCTAGGGTATCATCGGCGGCCAATTCTGTCCCTTGAGTTAAGTACCAGTGAGAGGTTTCTGAGGAACTTTGATTAAATAGGATTTATGCAAAGATAATAACATACATTTTTATAGGTTTTTGTCAAAGTTTATCCTAGTTAACACTTTAATCCTTCTTCTGTGCTACTAATGAAACAGCTGCTAATGAAATTCAATGAGAACACTAAATTGGGAGGTGTTGGAACCCCAAAGATATAATAAAAAGGAATATAACAAGATTAGAAATATGAGCAGACTAAAACAAAATTAGATTGAATTAAAAAATGAAAGTGAACATTGCTGGTGGGTATATAACTGGTACAACTTTCTTGGAGGGCAATTTTGCAAAATGTATCAAATGGCTTAAAAATGTTCACAGGAAAGTGTTCTTATCATTTGAATTAATTTCATTATTAAAAATCTAATTGAAACTACAAAAGGAATATATGGTAGTCAGAAAAACTTTAAAAGCTGAAAATTACAGAGAAAATGACAATCATTTATAACCCTACCAAGCAGATAGAACATTTTGTCTTTTACACCCTAACCTAAAACGCATATACTTAAAAAACAAACCAACAAAACAACTCTGCCAATGTGATAGGCAAAAAATGGCATTAAATTCCTAGAGAGAGGTTAGAGATCGACCATTTTTATTACTATTTTCATACAGAGCTTGGTCATGTGTACTTTTAAGAGCTTTACGGAGAAATTTAATCTACCATAAAATTCACCTTCGTTAAGTGTATAAATCAATGATTTTGGGGGGAGGAAATTTACATAGTTGGGTAACCATTACCACATCCAGTTTTAGAACATTTTCATCACTACACATATTTTTAAAAGTTGATTTTAAGACTTGTATAGTTGCTAGAGATGTTCCCTCATTTTGTCTTTCACATCTTCATTTTTGTTTATGAGGTTTTTTTTTTTTTTTTTGTGGGGGTGTTAAAACAACCACAGTTTTGTTTATTCACGACTCTGTATGCCAGCAATTTTGGCTGAGCTCAATTGAATATTTTTTTCTGCTGTTTTTTTGCCTGGGGATTACCCATGTGATTGCATTCATCTGGTACACGGTCTTTTATTATCAAGGAGGCTAGCCCAAGCCTGTTCACATGGCTGCCCTATCATTCCAAGAAGGTGACAGTGGAAGCAACTAGGGCTCTTAAAGCTGAAGTTACACAACATCACTCCTGCAGTCCATTTGTCAAAGCAAGTTACAGGGCTAGCTCAGATTCAAGGGAGGGGAAAGAGATTCCATCTCTCTTTTTTTTTTTTTTGAGACAGAGTCTCACTTTGTTGTCCAGGCTAGAGTGAGTGCCATGGCGTCAGCCTAGCTCACAGCAACCTCAAACTCCTGGGCTCAAGCGATCCTCCTGCCTCAGCCTCCCGAGTAGCTGGGACTACAGGCATGTGCCACCATGCCCGGCTAATTTTTTATATATATATATATATATCAGTTGGCCAATTAATTTCTTTCTATTTATAGTACAGGCGGGGTCTTGCTCTTGCTCAGGCTGGTTTTGAACTCCTGACCTCGAGCAATCCGCCCACCTCGGCCTCCCAGAGAGCTAGGATTACAGGCGTGAGCCACCGTGCCCAGCCAGAGATTCCATCTCTTGATGGGAGAGAAAGCAATGTCGAGTTGCAAAGAGGCAAACATATAGGGATAGGAGAAACTGTTGTGGTCATCTTTGCAAAAAGATGCTTTGAGGCTTACCCAGTCCCTCACTGTATGGATGAGAATACAGAGACACACAGTAATCACAAAATCAGGTCTTCTGCTTCCCATCCAATGTTGTCATTCTTCCAAGGACTTCTTTCACCTACATTCTCTATCTTCTTTACCCATTATGGTGCTTTTGATATTTGGTGCTTAGCTATCTTTTTTTTTTTTTTTTTTTTTTTGAGACAGAGTCTCACTTTGTTGCCCAGGCTAGAGTGAGTGCCGTGGCGTCAGCCTAGCTCACAGCAACCTCAATCTCCGGGGCTCAGCGATCCTCCTGCCTCAGCCTCCCGAGTAGCTGGGACTACAGGCATGCGCCACCATGCCCGGCTAATTTTTTGTATATATATATTTTTAGTTGGTCAATTAATTTCTTTCTATTTTTGGTAGAGACGGGGTCTCGCTCAGGCTGGTTTCGAACTCCTGACCTTGAGCAATCCACCCGCCTCAGCCTCCCAAAGTGCTAGGATTACAGGCGTGAGCCACCGCGCCCGGCCTTAGCTATCTTTTAATTAACTAAAATTTGGTATTATATAGTACTTTAAAAGGCTCTCCCACCCTAAAACTATATAAATGTTCACTTAGCTTTTTCTGGATATTTTACTTTTAATTTTTAAATATTTCACTTTTTTTTTTTTTTTTTTTTTTGAGACAGAGTCTCACTTTTGTTGCCCTGGCTAGAGTGAGTGCCGTGGCGTCAGCGTAGCTCACAGCAACCTCAAACTCCTGGGCTCAAGCAATCCTGCTGCCTCAGCCTCCCAAGTAGCTGGGACTACAGGCATGCGCCACCATGCCCGGCTAATTTTTTTTTTGTATATATATTTTTAGTTGGTCAATTAATTTCTTTCTATTTTTAGTAGAGACGGGGTCTCGCTCAGGATGGTTTCGAACTCCCAACCTCGAGCAATCCGCCCGCCTCGGCCTCCCAGAGTGCTAGGATTACAGGCTTGAGCCACCGCGCCCGGCCAAATATTTCACTTTTAATGATATGAAGAAAGAATCTAATACTTTTGGGAGGGGGGCTGCCATCAGTTCTATATTGTTTCTAATTATTGTAGCTTTAATGCTGGTATGAAATCTGATAGTATCATTACCCTTCAGTTCTCTAAAAAAACGGCTATTGTCACCCACTTATTCAAGATGAACTTTAAAACATTGTCAAGTTCCAAGAAAAACCCAATTGTGATGCTGAAATTGGATTAACGTGATTAGGTTAATGTAGGGAAACTGCCATTTTTATGGTGTTTGTTCAGTCTTTCTAATAAGAACATGGCACGGTTTGTGGTTATCTAAGCCTTTTATATGCCACCAAATTAAAATACCTTTGTATTTCTAGGAAAAACCCTACTTGGTCACATATTATTCCTTTGATAAACTGCTAGATGTAACATGGCAGTGAGTTATTTAGGGTTTCTACATCTATATTCACAAGTGAGACTGTCTATAGTCTTTTTCTTGGCTTTGTAAAATGAGTAAGAAAGAGTTCCAGGTTTCCCCATGCTGTGGAACAGTTTATACAGTATATAAACGATCTGTTCTTGAGAGAATTTTTTTCTGTTCTTTTCTTTTTTTAAATCATCGTTAAATCTGTTCAAGGTTTTAAAGAACTCACGTGGAAAAAAGTGGGTCCGGCTTGTTTTTATGGAAATATTTTGATAACTTAATTCTTCTACAATTACTGGTTTTTTGAAATGTCTTCCTCCTATTAGGACAATTTAGCAATGTGTGTTTCTAGAAAGCTGTCTATCTAATACAGTCAATTTTAATAGTCTAAAATTGCATTAATTTTTTAAAATTTAAAAATGAATTTACATTATTGGCTATATCCCCTTCATTGTTTCTAATTTTGTGGGTTTTTTTCCTAAATAGATTTAGGAAATAGATCTGTGAGGTCTTTGTCTGTATCAGGAGCCTGTAAACTGTAAACTGTGGGCGAAATCCTGCCTGCTGCCTGTTTTTGTATAAACTGTGGTCTAAGAATGGCTTTTACATTTTTATTTATTTATTTTTTTTTTGAGACAGAGTCTCACTTTGTTGCCCAGGTTAGAGTGAGTGCCGTGGCGTCAGCCTAGCTCACAGCAACCTCAAACTCCTGGGCTCAAGCAATCCTGCCTCAGCCTCCCAAGCAGCTGGGACTACAAGCATGCGCCACCATGCCCGGCTAATGTTTTCTACATATATTAGTTGGCCAATTAATTTCTTTCTATTTATGGTAGAGACGGGGTCTCGCTCTTGCTCAGGTTAGTTTCAAACTCCTGAGCTCAAACGATCCGCCCTCCTCGGCCTCGCAGAGAGCTAGGATTACAGGCGTGAGCCTCCGTGCCTGACCTGGCTTTTACATTTTTAAGTGGTTGAAAAAGAATCAAAAGAATAATTCTCATGATGTGAAAAATAAGAAATTTAAATTTCAGTGTCCATAATAAAGTTTTACTGAAATCCAGCCATGCTCATTAGTTTGTGTATTGTCTATGGCTGCTTTCATGCTACGATGGCAGAGTTGAACAGGTGCAGTAAGAGACCATATGGACTGCAAGGCCTAAATATTCACTATCTGGTTCTTCACAGAAAAAGTTTGTGAGCCCTGATCAATAGGAAACAAGTTTTGATAGGTATATCTATTAAATCCCCTAGTTTATTATGTTATCTTGGTTTTTAGATACTTAATATATTTGATGAGTCAAAGAGTGGTATATTAAAATTTCTCGCAATAATGGAGTTTTTGCCAGTTTCTCCTTGTATATGTACCCATTTTGTCTCATAGATACAATCTCATTGATATTTCTTGCCCAAATGCTGTCATTTTGTTACAGGAATCACTTTGTAAACAGAATATAGTTGGATATTAATTTTTTTATTTCATTTTTAGCAACTCTAATAGGAGGGTTTAGTCCATTTATATTTACTATTATAGACTCATTTTTATTATTCTATCTTTTGCTTTGTGAGCTGTTTTTTATAAAAAGTTTTTTTCCCTAGAGTTATGGGAAAAGTATACAACCCATTTTAAAATTTTCTTGTTTTTCTCTTTTTTCTTTGAGACAGAGTCTCGATCTGTTGCCTGGGCTAGAGTGCCGCCTCACTTTGTTGCCCAGGTTAGAGTGAGTGCCATGGCGTCAGCCTAGCTCACAGCAACCTCAAACTTCTGGGCTCAAGCAATCTTACTGACTCAATCTCTCAAGTAGCTCGGACTATAGGCATGCACCACCATGCCCAGCTAATTTTTTCTATTTTTAGCTGCTCAGCTAATATTTTTCTATTTTTAGTAGAGACAGGGTCTGGCTCTTGCTTAGGCTGGTCTCGAACTCCTGACCTCAAGTGATCTTCCTGCCTTGGCCTCTCAGAGTGCTAGGATTACAGGAGTGAGCCACTGTGTCCGGCCTAAAATTTTCTAATGTAACGTTACCACTGTGTGATTAAGTGTTTTTAATTAAAAAAATTCAGGAAAGACCGGGCACGGTGGCTCATGAGTTAGGTTGATGCCACGGCACTCTAGCCCGAGCAACAGAGTAAGACTCTGACAAAAAAAAAAAAAAATTCAGGAAAGTTCAAAGAAGAAAGTAGCAGTCACTCATATTTCCACTTTCACAATAAATCATCATTAAGATTTTTTTTTTTTTTGAGACAGGGTCTTACTCTCTCTACTGGGCTAGACGGCAGTATTGCCATCATAGCTCACTGCAACCTCAAACTCCATGGGTCAAGTGATCCTCCTGCTCCAGCCTTGCGAGTACCTGGGACTACAAGTACATGCCACCATGCCTGGCTAATTTTTACATATTTTGTAGAGATGGGGTCTCGCTCTTGCTCAGGTTGGTCTCAAACTCCTGGCCTCCAAAGTGCTAGTATCGTAGGTGTGAGCTACTGCTAAGATTTTAGTATTTTTGTTTCTACTGTTTTTTTCTGTGTATATTTTAAAAACATCATATAAATAAATTATGCATAAAATAGAACCTTATCGTTAAAGTCAAAGTCCCCAGTTCTTTTTCTATTATCCCAAGTAGTATTATGCTATGTATATCTATTCTTCTAGTTTTTTTTTTTTTTTTTTTTTTTTGAGACCGAGTCTCACTTTGTTGCCCAGGCTAGAGTGAGTGCCATGGCGTCAGCCTAGCTCACAGCAACCTCAAACTCCTGGGCTCAAGCAATCCTCCTGCCTCAGCCTCCCGAGTAGCTGGGACTACAGGCATGCGCCACCATGCCCGGCTAATTTTTTTTTTCTATATATATTACTTGGCCAATTAATTTCTTTCTATTTATAGTTGAGACGGTGTCTCCCTCTTGCTCAGGCTGGTTTTGAACTCCTGACCTGGAGCAATCCACCCGCCTCAGCCTCCCAGAGTGCTAGGATTACAGGCGTGAGCCACCGCACCTGGCCTATTCTTCTAGTTTTTATTAGCCACAGAATATACAAATATTCCTATACATACTCTTACTAACCAAAAATTTACTCTTAACAAATTGTGAAAAATTTTATTCATAATTTGCTATGAAAAATAAGAACTGATTATAATAAAATTTCATGCACATGAAGCGAAAACATTTAGGCTAATTATGATGTTTACCCACTGTTAAGGGTTAGGCCAACGGAGGAAAGTGAATGTAAAACCCCAACTTCTTTTTTTTTTTCTTAGCACACATCACACCTGGGAAAAACCCCAACTTCTTTTGACCACAGGCTCTGTCATTCTGCATCAGAAATTCAGCTTGAGTTAGTGGTCACTGCTATTATTTACTGGGACAATAGTTTCTCCAGTCTCCACAGCTACTGAGATGTCTGCATGTTTTTTAGGTGTCATATTAAGTAGTTTAAAGGCAAGACATATAATAGAATCAAGAGCTGGTAACTTTCTGTCATTTAATCTGGAAGCCCCATATATTATTTTTTTATATTGAGAAAAAACAAAATGAGTATTTTTTTAAAGCATAAGTGAATGTACCCAAGGGAAAACACAATTCTGGAAAACACTCAACAGATATATTTTAGAATGCAGCAATGGCCCAAAGAGGCAAAAGAAGGCAAGAGAAGAAAACAGAGACTAACCTGAAATGTGATTTAGTGGCATCACTGATGGAACCAGGCCAGTGCTAATTTTAGAGGTTCTGTGTGCTTTAGGGTGGGGAGGAGACTCTTGCCCCAAAACACCTCGTGAGATACCTATATACTACCATATAATCTGGCAGTTGAATTAAAGTTAACCACAAAAATACACACAAAAATAGGCTGACAAATTCCAGATTACCTAATGTGAGAAAATCAACAGGCAAATTTATATAGTTAAGCCACATTTAATATCAACCTATCTATAAATTCTAGGTTTATCCAACACCAAGTTTCCTCTCTCACTCAAGTTAACTAGAAAAACTGAGAAAAGTATAATGAATGGACTGAATTAAAAGACATTTTCTGCTAAAATGGAGATTATACAATAAAAAAACGGCAAATGCCATTTCTTTTCTAATAACAGTTGTATCTGTTGTCAGTACAGTTGTCAGTACAGTATTGTCAATATAATACTGTACCTGTTGTCAGTACAGTCATATTGGAGACGTCACTCATGATGTTGGGCATATCCAGCCTCCCTACTATCTAGCGTAAACAGCGTTATCTGCAGAACCCAGTCCAGGAAAGCAGCGCTAGGCTGGCTGATCTGTGTCTGCAGGTGGCCGCTTGACGGCTGGCCACCTGATCACAGGACAAACCATACAGAGGCTGGTCAAAAGCTTACGATGTAGTATGGTGTGAAAAGCTGTGCTGGGTCAGATTCCTCTCTTGGAAAGTTACACACAAGAAAGAGAAAAATCTGTCAACTGGAAAGAGAAGAGAGAGTAGTTGAATACGTTAAAAGTCTGATATCTTACTCAATAACTATTTTTTCTGCAGTCTGGTTTAACCATTGTTTCTACCCTTCTTAAGGGAAAAAACTACTTAGCTTTCTCTGGTTTCCTGTGCATGTATCCTTATAACAAACTTGCTGTTATTGAGATAGTTTTCCCTCACAATCACAAAACCTCTGTAATATAGATTTTAAATTTTTAAAGATTTTAAATTTTTTTTTTTTTTTGAGACAGAGTTTTGCTTTGTTGCCTAGGCTAGAGTGAGTGCCGTGGCGTCAGCCTAGCTCACAGCAACCTCAAACTCCTGGGCTCAAGCAATCCTTCTGCCTCAGCTTCCCAAGTAGCTGGGACTACAGGGATGCGCCACCATGCCCGGCTAATTTTTTTTATATGTATTAGTTGGCCAATTAATTTCTTTCTATTTATAGTAGAGACAGGGTCTCACTCTTGCTCAGGCTGGTTTCGAACTCCTGACCTTGAGCAATCCGCCCGCCTCAGCCTCCCAGAGAGCTAGGATTACAGGTGTGCGCCACCGCGCCTGGCAGATTTTAAATTTTTAAAGAACTTTTACAAACACAACTCTGTAAAGTTAGGTGGATGAAACTACCCATTTTACAGATGAGAAAACTGAGGCAAAGTGGGATCAAATAATTTACGGTTACATAGTTTTTCAGCGGCATAATAGTGATGATAGAAGAGAGCTGTGTTTTCCCATTAGCTCACCGATTTGTTTGAATGCTCCCGTTTCCCTCTGCAGTTCTTTCTCCCCAAACATCAGCTATATCAAGAACATATTGTAAAGCAGAAAAATAGGTTTCCCTCTTACCTATATGCTGTATGGTAGTTATTGCCTGGGCATTACATTGCAGCTGTAACATGTGTCGCAGCATGGCCACTCCCCAAATATCCAAATCTGAACAGAACTCAGGAGTCACCGCTGCTTTCAGCTTAGAGGATTCCAGATTTGTTGTGAGTGCCTGTAAACTGGCTGCTTCTAGCTGCCTGCACAGTGCAGAAACACTTAGAGCACAGAGGAATTTGTGCTCTGGGCTATGGTTTTCAGTATGGGGCAAAAGGTTGAAGACAGCATAATAATTGTTTTCATACTTCCCATTAACATCACATCCAGGAATTGGGGTCTGTACTATATTGCCATTTTCCTCACTCTCCCCCTGGCCATAATTAAGTGTCTTGACCATATTCTTGCTTTCAGGTAAATAGATGTCCTTGTGACTAGTCTCATCACAGAGCTTCCTTATGATCTCGCCCGCATCCTCAAATCTAGCTAAAAGAGTCAATCTCAGGGCAATGTGGCAAAAGACACCCAGTGTGAGCAGCAGTCCCCCTAGAGAACACTCTATCCTATGGTAGAGCTCCCAGGCCTGCTGCATACACTCTTGGCTGCAATACTTGGCATAGCTGCATCCATCACAAGGAACTGTGGCCAAAGTGTGCTTCAAACATTGGTGACAGTAGAGGTCCCCATTGGTAACTCTGGTGCTCCACTTGCTGTCTAAGGCCTGATGCAGTGGTTGCACTTCTCCGGGGTTAAGGACACTCACAAAAGCAGCTTCCTTTACCAGGAGTTCTCCTGGGAGAATATCTTTTGTGGCAATCAGATAGCGGCCTTTTAAAGGGTCGGTGCATAAGGTGACAGATGATGATGCGCTGGAAATTTGTTCATTCTCTTCCCTTAGGTCCATGTCCTCAAAGGCTTTAGCTAGAGCTGCTGGGAAGGTTTCTGTGAGATTCTTCTTTTCTTGTATCTTCATTTTCAGATGATGGAGGTTTCTCTGTAGACTCTGAAAGGGGGAATCTGCTAGGGCTGGTTTGGCAGTGAAGTTACTTTCTAGATCACTGATGGTCTGGCTTGCCTCCTGTAGTCTCCCCATGGTCACCAGACATTCTGCCTTACGCAGCATTATCTTGGGTTGTAATCTTTCTGGATACCCATGTGTCTGTGCTTTGATAATATCTTTAAGACATGTCTGAAAACAGAAAGGAAATCCCAAAATTACCCTCAGTCCCTACTCTTCAATGTCTACTGAAAATGTTTCCAAAAATCTACGTTAAGGAAAGTTAAGGATTATTAAAAATGGAACAAGAACAATCACATGTTCATTTAAATCATATTCTACTGTGTGATCTTTTAATTGATTAGTAATACTTGCTGAGGACATTATTTTTTTTTTTTGAGACAGAGTCTCACTTTGTTGCCCAGGCTAGAGTGAGTGCCGTGGCGTCAGCCTAGCTCACAGCAACCTCAAACTCCTGGGCTCGAGTGATCCTTCTGCCTCAGCCTCCCGAGTAGCTGGGACTACAGGCATGCGCCACCATGCCCGGCTAATTTTTTATATATATATCAGTTGGCCAATTAATTTCTTTCTATTTATAGTAGAGACGGGGTCTCGCTCTTGCTCAGGCTGGTTTTGAACTCCTGACCTTGAGCAATCCGCCCGCCTCGGCCTCCCAAGAGCTAGGATTACAGGCGTGAGCCACAGCGCCCGGCCTGAGGACATTATTTTTAATTGTTCTTATTAAATATTTCTATTTTTTGTTTTGTTTTTGAGACAAGAGTCTCGCTCTGTCGCCCTAGCTAGAGTGCAGTAGCATGATGATAACTCACTGCAACCTCAAACTCCTGAGCTCAAGCGATCCTCCTGCCTCAGCCTCCCGAGTAGCTGGTACTATAGGCATGCACCACCATGCCCGGCTAATTTTTGTATTTTTAGTAAAGATGGGGTCTTGCTCTTGGTCAGGCTGGTCTCAAACTCCTGAGCTCAACTGATCCTCCTGCCTCGGCCTCCCAGAGTGCTAGGATTATAGGCATGAGCCACCACACCCAGTCAATATTTCTATTTTTAAGGAAAAAAAGGCTTACAGATAGAAGAATTATAGTATAGTGATCAAGAGAGCCGACTTTGAAGCCAAACAGATCTGCATTCAAATACTGACTCTGCCTCTTACTAGATGCATGACCTTGTGCAAGGGACTTAATTTCTAAGTTTCTTAATTTTCTTATCTGAAAAACAGGGATGACAATACCTCAAAGACTTGTTATAAGGATGAAATAAAGTAATATATCTAGAATGCTGAAAGGAGTGCCTGGAACATAGTATGTGCTCAATGAATGGTAATTATTATAAGAAGGAAATCAGAAACAACCAATATAGGAAAGTTATTATATAACAACAATATATTATATATAGGAATCACATATATATTATACATAGGAATTATATATATATATATAAAAAATACATATATATAGGAAAGTTTTGCAAATTCTTTTAATCATTGTCCTCAGTAGTCCAACACTTTCTCACTTGGGGCCTACAGTTAGATTCTTGCGATTTGCTATTAGTCTGAAGGACAGTAAGTGTGAATCTGTTACCATTCCAGTAGTTCTTAATTCTAGGGTATAATTCTAGGGTATAATTTCTATGGAATCCTGAAATGCCATGTACCAAAATGGCATTTTAGAACTTGTCCTTTGACCTCTCTAATACAAATTTCAGATGCCTCAGAAGTATCTTCCTAAAACATTAATCTGATTTTGGTCATTTCCTATTTTAAAAACTCCAATGACACAGTTCTCAACATTTCTTCTGTTACCACAATTAGGAGATGAGAAGAATGCCACTTATAGAAAGCCTTCCTCATAGCCATACACAAGGCATTTCAGGGTACCTTTTACTTTCCCATCACTCACGATGCTTATTAGGGTGAGCTATATTATAATATTATATAGTATAGTATGGCATACTATACTATATAATATTATACTATAGTATATAGTATACTATAATATAGTATACTATAATATTATACTATATATATACACTATATATACTATATATAATACAGTATAATATAATATTATAGTATAATATACTATAATATTATACTATAATATTATAGCATAATATTGGACAAACAAACACAACACATACTCACTAATAATTGGGAGCTAAACGATGGATACACATGGGTTCAAAGGGTTGTAAAAGGACATTAATACTAAGAAGGGGGGAAGGTGGGAGGGAGGTGGGGGCTAAAAACTTACCTACTGGGTACAATGAACACTATTCTGATGATGGGCATACTAAAAGCCCCAACTCAACTATTATACAAGCTATCCATGTAACAAAAAACATCTGTATCCCCTTAATATTTTATAATAAAAAACAAACATTTCAAACACTAAAAATAATAAAAAAACAAACAAGTAAATATTCTTTGCAAACACTTGGAACCTGAAATATTATCAGCAACATATTGCACAGCTGATATCCACACTGAGCACTGCTGGCCCCCTTGGATGTAGTCCATGCCCCTGTGGAATGTACCATAGCTCTTTCTTGTCAACCAACACGACCCTGCATGGTCACCTATGATGGGTGAAATGAATCAGGATAAAGAAACAGATTTCAATGTGCTTCCAATTCACCCGGCTGCAGCATGGCCTGGGTTTAGTGTTCTAAGAAAGCAGCAGAGATGCAGGCCTAGTCCTCCAGATCCTCTCCAATCACATCAGGCATCCTGACACTCACCTCATACTGACCCAGGTGGAAGAGGGCTGCAGAGCGATTAGCGTAACACAATGAAATGTCCTCAGTGTTAGGCTTTGAATGTGATACTCCCTGCAAAACAATGAACTGGTTAAAGGTGTAAATGGAAACTAGTATCTCTAAAGTATACTTTTCAGATATAGAGGCCCTACTACTGAAGCCTGTGTGAAATTGGGAAAGTTACTGAACCTGTTCGCTTCAGCAGCTTCGGCTTCATTTTTAACTACCTTAAAGCAAAGCTGTGGAGATCAAGTGAGGAAATAAATATTCAAAGCACTTTGAAGATAGCAACATCAGACACGGCTTCAACTGTAAACAATACCGAAATGAAAAACTGAGGAAAATATTTGCAAGCATAATCCTAACTATAACAGAGGGTGAGCGGCACAAATAGAAATTCCCAAAAGAACAAACACAATTAATATGTGGAAAACAAATGTTAATCCAAACATGAATAGCCAAATATGTGAAAATAAAGCAAAAAAGGGATACTTTTTTTCTATCATCAAATAAATGGGCAAGGACTAATAATAACCATAAAGGTGGCATTTCAATTACTGGAGAAAAGATGGGGATTAATCAATGAAGAGTATTGGGATAAGTAGGCAGACACTAGGGAGAGCTGGCTCTATATATGATAAACCTTTCACTGGATAAATTCCAAATGGATCCAACTCTTAACATAAAAAAAGGAACTATAAGAGCACTGGAAGAAACTACAGAAATAGTCTAAAGCAATATTGAAGGAATCCCTAACTATGACACAAATCCTGAGGTCATAAACGGGTAATAAATATCACCACATGAAAATAAAAAATATCTTCATGGCAAAAACTAATAAAAGCAATATCAAAAGGCAAACACTGGCCTGGAAAAAACATTTGCAACTCATGATACAGGCAAAGAGCTATTAATAATTTCTTTACTTTATTAAGAGTTCCTACAGATCAATAAGATGACAACCAATAAATCAATAGGAAAATAAGCAAATGACAGGAACAGTTCTTATGAGAAATACAAATAGCTCTTAAACATATGAAAAAATGCTCAACTTCATTCATAATCAATAAAATGCAAATTAAAATTGTACTGAGATATCATTTTTTACCTCTCAGATTGACAAAAATAAAATTGATAGCACACCGAATTGGCAAAGGAGTAGAATAATGGGCACTGTCATTCTGTTAGTGGGAGTGTATGGTCTCATGATTATGGAGTGAA
Organism: Microcebus murinus; assembly: GCF_040939455.1. Taxonomy (NCBI): domain Eukaryota; kingdom Metazoa; phylum Chordata; class Mammalia; order Primates; family Cheirogaleidae; genus Microcebus; species Microcebus murinus. The sequence continues at coordinate 19,358,733 of NC_134121.1, read as the reverse complement.
ATTTAGCAACACATATCAAAATCTTATATATATATATATACATATTTTATATACATACAAAATCTCCATCGACCCAGCAGTTCCTCTTCTAGGAATTTATCCTATAGATATAATCACCCTAGAGATATGTGCAAAATGACATACATGCAAAATTTCTCATCATAGTATTATTTGAAATAGCAAAAGACAGGAAACAAACGTTGATCTATAGGACACTGGTTAAATTTTTTTTTTTTTTGAGACAGAGTCTCACTCTCTCATCTGAGCTAGAGTGTCATGGTGTCAGCCTAGCTCACAGCAACCTCAAACTCCTGGGCTCAAGCGATTCTCCTGCCTTAGCCTCCTGAATAGCTGAGATTACAGGCCCGCACTACCACACCCGGCTAATTTTTATATTTTTAGTAGATATGGGGTTTCGCTCTTGCTCAGGCTGGTCTTGAATTCCTGACCTCAAGCAATCCTCTTGCCTTGGCCTCCCAGAGTGCTAGGATTACAGGCATGAGCCACCACGCCCAGCCGATACTCGTTAAATAAATCATGATACATCTGTTTAATGGATGTATCTTTCTTTTTATGAAAAAGAATGAGGAAACTATGTATTGATGTGGAATGATCTTCAAGCTATTATTGTTAAGTGAAAAAAGTATGGGGCTAAACAGTATATAGAGAATGTTATCATTTATATAAAAAGAGGGTGTGGGCCAGGCGCGGTGGCTCACGCCTGTAATCCTAGCACTCTGGGATGCCGAGGTGGGCGGATTGCTTGAGGTCAGGAGTTCAAAACCAGCCTGAGCAAGAGAGAGACCCTGTCTCTACTATAAATAGAAAGAAATTAATTGGTTAACTAATATATATAGAAAAAATTAGCTGGGCATGGTGGCACATGCCTGTAGTCCTAGCTACTCGGGAGGCTGAGGCAGTATTGCTTGAGCCCAGGAGTTTGAGGTTGCTGTGAGCTAGGCTGATGCCACGGCACTCTAGCTTGTGCAACAAAGAGAGACTCTGTCTCAAAAAAAAAGAAAAAAAAAAAAAAAAAGAGGGTGTGAGTGCAGGAGTGGAAGATTCTTGGTATTTATTTATATATGCCTGAAATACCTCTGGAAAGACACATTTAACAGTGATAGCTTATGGGGATGGGAAATGGGGTGGCCAGGGGACTTAGTCTACACTGTATACTCTTGTAACTTCTGAAATCTAACTATGTGAACATATTTCTTTCTCAAAAGTAAATACATATAATCATAATAAAACCATGATAATAACTGGTATTGCCTAGGATATGGAGAACTGAACATTCCCATACTATGCTAACTAGTTAACTAGTTATTTCCTAGAGAACAATTGAACATCAGGTACCAAAGGCCTTAAAAAATACACTCTCTTTGACCCAGCAATTACCCTTCTAGTAATTTATCCTAAGGAATAATCAGATGTATAAAAATATTTACATAGAAAGATGCTTATTGCAGCATCATGATACCAAACAATTTGCCAACATTGAAAGATGTTAAATCAAGCACAGTTCTTCTCTGTAATGGAACACTAAGCCAGCCATAAAAAATCATGTTCTAGTCGAAAATTTAATAACATGAGAAAATGGGCACAATAAATTGTTGAGGGGAAAAAAGCAGGTTACAAGATGGTAAGTGCAGCATTATCCCAATTTTGTAAAAGAAAAACATATTTTCAGAGGAAAAAGTCTGGCTGAATGGATATAAACAAAAATGTTAACAGTGCCTATCACTGGTTATGAGATTTTTTTTTTTTACTCTTTATGCTTCTCTATGTTTTCCAAAGTAAACATATATTACTTTTACAATCAGACAAAACAACAAATATTATTTTAAAAAAGAAAGAAAATAGCAGCTTTCTAGCAAATTGCAAAGTATCATAATCACCAAAATACTAGCTTCATGAAATAGGAAGGAGCATATCCTTTCATATCCAGAGAAAATCTTAATTTTTTGGTCAGATTTCACTTTCTGTTTCACTTGTTTTCCTTGAATAACTTTCTATGTGATCACATTTATGATGCACATGTATAACAGTGAAGAGATTAGTTCTGAAAAAGAACTATTAAGCCATTTATCACTGGATCATTACATCTAATGGATTTTAATCCTTCAGCAATCACTAAAGCTTATATTATTTAGCTAAATACTTATTATAACACTACAAAGCAGGGATTTTTTTATCAGCTGTAGAAGCTGCTGTTGTAGGTGTGATCATTTCTGGAAAATTAATTCCATACTTTAAACATAAGCCTGTTAAAGATTCGGAGTAGGGGAACACCCTTCAAATTTATACTCGTTCTTTTAATACACAAGATCACAGATCTGGTGCAATGAACTGATATATTCTTGCTTTAAGCTCATGCAAATCTCTTAAAAGCTATGGAAGGAAGTCTCTCAGGGGATCTTGTTCTAGTTCCTACTACGGAAGCAGGACAGGAATAATAATAGATTGATGACTGATGAATGAGTGGTCAGTAAAAAAATAAGTAAAAATAAAAAAAGAGTAATAGATTGTTGTTGTTGTTGTTTTTTTTTGAGACAGAGTCTCACTTTGTTGCTGAGGCTAGAGTGAGTGCCGTGGCATCAGCCTAGCTCACAGCGACCTCAAACTCCTGGGCTCGAGCAATTCTGCTGCCTCAGCCTCCCGAGTAGCTGGGACTACAGGCATGCGCCACCATGCCCGGCTAATTTTTTCTATATATTTTCAGTTGGTCAATTAATTTCTTTCTATTTTTAGTAGAGACGGGGTCTTGCTCAGGCTGGTTTTGAACTCCCGACCTTGAGCAAACTGCCCGCCTCGGCCTCCCAGAGCGCTAGGATTACAGGCGTGAGCCACCACGTCCGGCCCTACTAATATTAGTATGTTCACTGACAACCTTCAAAATGAAGTTCAATAGGGCTGTGGCCAATAAGTTTATCTTCCCTTCTAATTTAATCTAAGTCATACCTGTCATAAGGTAACATTGTGGCTAACTAAAATCTAGCCGTTCTCTAAATTAGGACTATCAAACTAATGGCTTCCTCTGACAAAAACCACATACCATTCAATGAGAACCGACAGACATGGGCAAGGCAGGGTAAGGGGCCAACAAGCCAAGCCTATTGCTACAAGGTCTCTGAAGGAATATGGGAATTGAAGTTTATTGATGAAGTTCAGGACATATAAACTACCCTTTGTTTTAGAATACAACCAACAGCAGAATTCTGCCAGTTTTTTCAAATCCATTCACAAATTATAGACAAAGAGATAACACTGACTATGAAATCTAGCAATATGGCCTCTATCTCCTGAAGAAATACGCATTGTTAAATTACTGAGCTGGGAGTGTTTTACCTTAGAATATAGCACAGCAGCTCCTGCATAATCTTTCTCTTGAAATTTTTTGTTTCCTTCTTCTCTGTAGAAAAGGGGAGCTCCAGGATCCTTTCCCACCAAGTAACCTCTAGAAAGTCTTTTTAAAAATATCTCATCCTCAGGTCTTCATGAAGAAAGGAGAACACAAAAAAAGCAGAAATTTGTTATTTCAAGAAAAGCTCTAAACCATCGCATTTGAAACAAAGTATGCTTATAAAACACTGGAACAGAATGTATGTGTTGTGTCACGTGACTAGAGGAAAACTATCTCATGGTCTCAGAGACATAAGGACCAGAATCTCTATTCTGAGGACTGAGTGCTAATTTTTTTTTAATTTCAAAATATTAATGGGGGGGGCACATGTTTCTGTTACATGGATACCTTACATAATGCTTAAATCAGGGCTTTTACGGTGCCTGTCACCAGAATAGTGTTGTCATTGTACTGATTTTTTGTTCTTTTTTTTTGAAACAAAGTCTCACTCTGTTGCCCTGGCTGGAGTGCCATGGCATCAGCCTAGCTCACAGCAACCTCAAACTCCTGGGTTCAAGCGATCCTCCTACCTCAGCCTCCCAAGCAGCTGGGACTACAGGCATGCGCCACCATGCCCGGCTAATTTTTTCTATATATTTTCAGTTGGCCAATTAATTTCTTTCTATTTTTAGTAGAGATGGAGTCTCACTCTTGCTCAGGCTCATTTAGAACTCTTGACCTCGAGTGATCCGCCTGCCTTGGCCTCCCAGAGTGTTAGGATTACAAGCATGAGGCACTGCGCTCGGCCTAATTTTTTATTCTTTATCTCATAATTACTGGCCAATGTACCATCCTTTGGATCATACTTCATAAAGATATTTGGTGTGGAGAAAGACATAATACATGGAGTCCTTGCACCGAGGAGTAGTCTCCATTTAAACTGTGTTGTTGACTGAGTGGCTGACAGGGAGGAGAGAGAGACAAGAGATACTGGGAATCTGTTATAAAGTAAATGTAGTAAAATGTTAACATCTGGGGAATCTGGAAGAAGGATATGTTACATAGTAAATCTTTGTACTATTTTTTTTTTTTTTTTTTTGAGACAGAGTCTCGCTTTGTTGCACAGGCTAGAGTGAGTACCGTGGCATTAGCCTAGCTCACAGCAACCTCAAACTCCTGGGCTCAAGCGATCCTCCTGCCTCAGCCTCCCGAGTAGCTGGGACTACAGGCATGTGCCACCATGCCCGGCTAGTTTTTCCTATGTATATTAGTTGGCCAATTAATTTCTTTCTATTTATAGTAGAGACGGGGTCTCGCTCTTGCTCAGGCTGGTTTTGAACTCCCGACCTCGAGCAATCCGCCCGCCTCGGCCTCCCAGAGAGCTAAGATTACAGGCGTGAGCCACCGCACCCGGCCATCTTTGTACTATTTTTGCAAGTAAGTCTGAAATTATTTCAAACTGAAAAGTTTTAAAAAGTAAGTATACAGGCCAGAGCAGGGTGGCTCACGCCTGTAATCCTAGCACTCTGTGCATATACACACAATGACCAATCCAGCTTTCGTGATACATAATCATTGAAAGACTCAAAGTTCTGCAGCTGTTGTGCTTTGTGGCAACAAAAGTGGACGGAACATACCCCCATGTACATCCTCCTGAAAAATGTATTGCACAAAAGCAAGCATTTTTGCCTTGTTGTCAACATCAGTAGATTTGTCAACCTGGATTGTGTACCACGGTGATTCATTAATCCTCTCTAACAAGTGTGCCTCAATATCCTCTGCTATTTCAATAATTCATCTGGTTATGGTGCTAGCTGAAAGAGGAACACGTGCCACCTTTTGAACTGCAGCCTCCTAAAAGTTTACAGCAAATGTCCTTAGTAGCAGGTAGGATCAACTCTTCGCCAACAGTGAAGGGCTTCTTAGCTTTAGCATGTTGTTAGTCACTAAGAATGATGCTCTCAGTGCAGACACATTGATGAAGTGGTGGCTTTCAATAATTGCTTCTATTCTTCGTGTTCTCATTTTTTTTTTCTTTCGAGAAACTCCAAAGGCTTGTTTTTTAATTCAGAGTGCTTGATCTCCATGTGGCAAAGCAGTTTTGAAAGTCTCATGGCTTCCTTGGATAGCCAGTTGCCACGTATAATGTAGTTTTCATTTTGTTGGCAGCCTCAAGAGTCCTCTGCTGTCTCATCATTGGGTCTTTCCCCCTTTTCAAAGAAGCTCTCCAATGATGTCTGGTTTTTACCCATTTTTGCTAGGGTTAGCTTGTGGGCTTACCAAAACTGTGACTGAGACAAGTGTGCAGTGTGGGGAAAGAGGCCTGGAAGTGGTAAATAAAATAACGGGTGGGCCACACACCGACTAAAATAAGAGTCAGATTCTGCCACCAGATACAGCTGTATAATTGAAGTACATCAACTCACTTGCCACTGTAAAGCCTGCCACCAGATGCAGCTTTACAAATGAAGATGCTCACTTGCCAAAAAAAAAACCCTGCTACCAGATATAGCTTAATTGTCACTTGCTACTCACTGATAGGGTTTTGTTTTTTTTTTTTTTTTTTGAGACAGAGTCTCACTTTATTGCCCAGGCTAGAGTGAGTGCCCTGGCATCAGCCTAGCTCACAGCAACCTCAATCTCCTGGGCTCAAGCAATCCTACTGCCTCAGCCTCCCGAGTAGCTGGGACCACAGGCATGCACCACCATGCCTGGCTAATTTTTTCTATATATATATTTTTTAGTTGGTCAATTAATTTCTTTCTATTTTTAGTAGAGACGGGGTCTCACTCTTGCTCAGGCTGGTTTCAAACTCCTGACCTTGAACAATCCGCCCACCTCGGCCTCCCAGAGTGCTAGGATTACAGGCGTGAGCCACCGCGCCCAGCCTACTGATAAGGTTTTGATACGAGTCTGCAAGCAACTGATCATGGTCTCTGTGCAGTCAAACCTCTCTGCTAATGGTAATCTGTATTTGCAGCTGCTCCCCAGTGCTAGCATCTCTGCCTCAGCTCCACCTCAGACCATCAGGCATTAGACTCTCACAAGGAGCACACAACCTAAATCCTTCGCATGTGCAGTTTACAGTAGGGTTTGGGCTCCTATGAGAATCTAATGATGCTGCTGATCTGACAGTAGGTGGAGCTCAGGCAGTGATGTGAGCAATGGGGAATGGCTGTAAATACAGATGAAGCTTTGCCTACTTGTCTGCCGTTCGCCTCCTGCTGCGCAGCCCAGTTCCTAACAGGCCAGGAACGGGTACCAGTCCCCTGCCTGGGGGTTGGGGACTACAGCTGTATATAATAAAATTAATGTGGTTGATCTAATATATAAATATACAAACATAGATACATATACTCACAAAAAAGAATACACCTTTTTTCCAATAAGAGATACTATAGAATAACATAGACTATAGTCCTTGACTATAATGTCATATAAAGTAAAATATGAATAACAAAATCGGAAACAAAAATGGTATGGAAACCAAACATTCTCTTAAACAATTCTTGGGTCAAAGAAGAAATCATAATCAAAACTGCAGAATGTTTATAAGTGTTTTTCAAATTTTTGTTCATAAAGACCCACAATAATACCTTTTACATTGTGACTTGGTATGATGCTTCTGTATATGTACACATCAAAATTTTAGAAGACATTATTTATCTTTGCTATGTATAAAGTAAAAACAAAGTTAATATCAACTATGATTTTATTAGTATTTAAATATAGAAAAATCATGAATAACACAAAAAAGAAAAATTAGGAAAGATTTTATTTAATTCAAAAGGTGTGCTTGCTTATTCTAAATTTACTGCTGTCCAGAACATTTGAAGATAATACTCCACGCATATCTGGTACACCATCAAGCCTGTTCTATTTTTGTTTTGTTTTAAATTAAGTTAAACTGAAAAATCCTAGATCAGACAAAAAGGTTGTAGTGAGCAGCAATAATAGCAACTTTTCTTGCCTAAAAATAGATATTTTTTAATCTTTATCCAAAATGATGATGGACTCAATATTTTGTAATTGTTCTTCAGTGTAATTAGGAAGCTGTAATAATTCATTCTTTTTTCCATGGACCAAGTTTAATTCAGTAATTGACTTACAGAGTTTTGAAAAGCAAATGGATGTCTATTCAGTTTTTTTTGTTTCAAATTTTCTTCTGGAATCTTATGATAAAATTTGATGGCCAGGCACAGTGGCTCATGCCTGTTATCCCAGCACTTTGGGAGGCCAAGGTGGGAGGATTGCTTGAGGTGAGGAGCTCGAGACCAGTCTGGGCAACATAGTGAGACCGTGCCTCTATAAAAAAAAATAATAATTTTTCAAAAATTTAAAAAATAGGGCTGGGCATTGTGGCTCATGCTGGTTATCCCAGCACTGTGGGAGGCCAAGTGAGGAAGATTGCTTGATGACAGGAGTTCAAGACCACCCTGGACAACATTGTGAGAGCCCATCTCTACAAAAAATAAAAAAATTAGCCAGGTGTAGTGGCACATGCCTGTAGTTCTAGCTACTTGGGAGGCTGAGGTTGGAGGATCATTTGAACCCAGGAGTTGGAGGTTACTTGCAGTAAGCTATAATTATGGTACTGCACTCCAGCTTGGTAACGGAGCAAAACTCCATCTCTTTAAAAATAAATTTTTAAAAAAATATTGTAGTAAAATATATATAACATAAAATTTACCATTTTAGGCATACAGTTCAGTGGTATTAAGTCACAATACTGTGCAACTATCATTGCTATCCATTTCCAGAACTTTTTCATCATTCAAATTGAAAATCCATACCCATTAAACAATAACTCCTCACATTCCTCCACCCAGCCCATGCTAATCTCTATTCTACTTTCTGTCTCTATGAATTTGCCTATTCTAGGTACTTCATAAGTGGAATACAATATTTGTCTTTTTTTTTTTTTTTTAAAGGCAGGGTCTCACTCTGTTGCCCAGGCTGGAGTGCAGTGGCATAATCAAAGCTCACTGCAGCCTTGAATTCCTGGGCTCAAGCAATTCTCCCACCTCAGCCTCCTGAGTAGCTGGGACTACAGACGAATGTTACTGTGCTTGGCTCCCACTCCTTTTTATGCCTGAATATCCCACTGTATGTAATGCTACAGTTGATCTACCATTCATCTGTTGATGGACATTTGGATTATTTCCACATTTGGGTATCATGAATAATGCTGCTGTGAACACTGATGTGCAAATATTTACTCAAGTTCCACTTTCAATTCTTTTGGATAGAAACTCACAAGTGTGATTGCTGGATCATATAATTTCATGTTTAAACTTTTTTTTGTGTGTGTGAGACAGAGTCTCGCTTTGTTGCCCAGGCTAGAGTGAGTGCCGTGGCGTCAACCAAGCTCACAGCAACCTCAAACTCTTGGGCTCAAGCAATCCAATCCTGTCTCAGCCTCCCTAGTAGCTGGGACTACAGGCATGCGCCATCATGCCCGGCTAATTTTTCTATTTTTATATATTAGTTGGCCAATTAATTTCTTTCTATTTATAGTAGAGACGGGGTCTTGCTCAGGCTGGTTTCGAACTCCTGACCTTGAGCAATCCACCCGCCTCAGCCTCCCAGAGTGCTAGGATTACAGGCGTGAGCCACCATGCCCGACCATGTTTAAACTTTTGAGGAACCACCATGCCATTTTCCACAGTGGCTGTGCCATTTTACATTTCTACTAGCAATGCACAAAGGTTCCAATTTCTCCACATCCTCTTCAACACTGTTTTCATCTGAGTTTTTTTTTTGACAATAGCTCTCCTAATAGGTGTGAAGTGGTATCTTATTGTGGCTTTGGCGTGCATTTCCCTGATGATTAATGATGTTGGGCATCTTTTCATGTGCTTATGGGCTATTTGTATATCTCCTTTGGAGAAATGTTAATTCAAGTCCTTTGCCTACTTTTTTTTTTTTTTTTTTTTGAGACAGAGTCTCGCTTTCTTGCCTAGGCTAGAGTGAGTGCCTTGGCGTCAGCCTAGCTCACAGCAACCTCAAACTCCTGGGCTCAAGCAATCCTCCTGCCTCAGCCTCCCGAGTAGCTGGGACTACAGGCACGAGCCACCATGCCCGGCTGTGCCTACTTTTTAATTGGATTTTTTTGTTGTAGAGTTGTAGGATTTCTTTATATAATATATTCTTGGTATTAATCCCTTATCAGATGTATGATTTTCAAATATTATCAATAGTTCTTACTTTACAGGTTGTCTTTTTATTCTCTTGATAGTATCCATTTATGCATAAAAGTTTAAATTTTTTTTTTTTTTTTGAGATAGGGTCTTGCTCTGTCATCCTGGCTAGAATGCAGTGGCATCTTCATAGCTCACTGCAACTTCAAACTCCTGGGCTCAAGGAATCCTTGTGTCTCAGCCTCCCAAATAGCTGGGACTACATACATACACACACCACCACACCTGGCTAAGTTTTCTATTTTTAGTAGAGATAGGGTCTTGCTCTTGCTCAGGCTGGACTCAGACTCCTGACTTCAAGCAATCTCCCTCCTTAGCCTCTCAAAGTGCTAGGATTATATGTGTGAGCCACTGCGCCTGGCCACAAAAGTTTTTAATTTCGAAGAATAGTTTATCTATTTTTTTCTTTTGTTGCTTGTGCTTTTGGTGTCATATCCAAGAAATAATTGCTAAATCCAATGTCATGAAGATTTTCCCCTATGTTTTTAAAGAATTTCACAGTTTTAGCTCTTAACTTTAGGTCTTTGATCCATTTTCAGTTAATTTTCATATATGGTATAAATTTAAGGTCCAACTTTAGCCTTTTGCATGTAGACTGACAGAAAGAACTAATTTCCTTCTTCCTTCAACCTTGCCTTCTTTCTCTCAAGCCCTAGAGAAGTAAAGCTTCTCACAGAGTCAGTGGCAAAGGAAAAAGTCTCAGCTCCAGCCCCAAGGTAGTATGGAGAAGAGTGAGACTGGAAATAATAGCTTAATAACTGGCACATATCCATATATACACATTTTTTTTCCCTGAACCATTTAGCAATAAGTGCAGCCACCATAGAAGTTCACCATGAAATATTAACAGGCCTAAAAATAAGGATATTCTCCTATATTGCCACAGTATCATTATCACTAAGAAATTATATATATAAATTAGGGCAACTTCTTTAGCAGGGCATATACTATAAATTTATGGTAAATGTCCTCAATGGCTATCACTATTCAATACTGTATTGGAGATCTAGCTAATGCTATGAAAATTAAAAAGTAAAGTAAGCGGTACAAATACTGGAAAGGACGATTACTATTTGCAGATATAGTTACTTAAGCTCAAAAATCCAAGTGGGTTGGCACAACAACAAAATAATGTGAAAGTACAGTTAAGTGGCCAGTTACGATAAAAAATTCCTACCTTTTATTTACACCAGCAACCCTCAATTAGAGAATGTAATGGAGGGAAAAGGCTTGTTCACAATAACAACAAAAACCTTACAACAAATAAGAATAAATCTAACAGGAAATGTGTAAGACCTATATGAAGAAAACTATAAAAGTTTACTTAAGGACATAAAAGAAGCCCTAAATAAATGGGAAGACATACCCTTTACTTGGATTATGAAATTTAATCTTATAAAGATGTCAGGTCTCCCTAAATGAATCTATAAATCCAACATAATCCCAATCAAAAACTCAACAACATTTTTCATAGAACTTGACAAGCCAACTCTAAAGTTCACAAGGGGGAAATGTATACAAAAAAGTGAAGGTATTATTGAGAAAGAAGAGTGACTGTATGTGTGCGCGGGAATTTGGCCTAACCGAGAGCAAAACTTCTTTAGGATTAGAGACTTCCCTGCTTTTGAGTGCTCCTTACTCCTACTTCAGGCAATTCTCAGTGAGGAAACCATTCCTTGAGGTTGAAGTAGGGCTGACCTTAATTTCATAATAAGGTTGGTATGTGACATAGACCTGGCCAATCAGAGGAGCCCCACATTTTTGGCCGAAAAGATGTACATGTGATCCAAATTAGGCTGATCTGAGACCAACTCAGAAGTTTTCTGCTAAAACTCTCCAGAAAGATAGCCTCTTTCCCTGGGGATATTAAGCTATCAGGCTGTGCCCAGGGCTTTGAATGGGGATAGTGCCCACCAGATGGAAAGAATCTGTCTGACAGATGAAGAAATACAATCTGATGACATTCTCTGAGCCCCTGGATACAATCCAGCCTGAAAACAGATCTGCCTTTGAACATCCTGGTTTCATAGCAATACATTTCATAATTTGAGCTGGGTTTCTGTTACTTGAAATTGAAAGAGTTCTAAAATTATACCATAATGTCATAGTAATTAAAACTCTTCGGTTTTGCTACAGATAAAAGAGCTTAGAAACAAATTTATGGATAAGTAGGAATTTAATTTTAATAACTGTAGCATTTGGAGGCACTGGGAAAAGGATTGGCCATCCACTATATGCAGTAGAAAAAATTATCTGGGAAAAAAGTGAGCATACTCCCTCACATTGTACACAAAATTAATTGCAGATATGTCTGTATATCATAACATCATGTTGTACACCTTAAATATATATAATTTTTTTTTTGAGACAAGAGTCTTACTTTGTGTCCTGGCTTGAGTGTAGTGGCACAATCATAGCTCACTGCAGTCTCAAACTCCTGGGCTCAAGTGATCCTTCTGTCTCAGCCTTCTGAGTAACTGGGACTATAGGCTTGGGCAGCAATGCCCGGAAAATTTTTCTATTTTCAGTAGAGATGGGGTATGGCTCTTGCTAAGGCTGGTCTCAAACTCCTGAGCTCGAGTGATCCTCCTGCCTTGGGCTCCCAAAGTGCTAGGATTACAGGTGTGAGCTACTGTGCCTGGCCAAATATATATAATTATTTGTCAATTATACTTCAATAAAGCTGAAAAAAAAATTGCAGATGGATTAGAGAGACAAAACAGAAAACTACCAAAAAAGTCAGCAGAAATTAAAGAGTATTTTTATGAAACTGGCATAGAGTAAACCATCCGAAGCAAGACACATAACCCAGAAGCTATAAAAGAAAATGACAGATATGGCTGTATAAAAGGTAAAACAAACTGGGCCCAATGACACATTACTCAGGAGGCTGAGGCAGGAGGATGGCTTGAGCCCAGAAACTCAAGGCCAGCCTAGGAAAACAGTGAGACCCAATCTCTTATGAAAAGAAAGAAAAAATTTTAATTAAAAAAATGTGAAGTTAAAATATATACGCACAATTTATATACAATGAAAGACATTGTAAATAAGGTGAAAAAGGCAAAAAAAGATAAACAGCAGACAGGGAGAAAAATTAGTAACACATATAGCAAAGAATTACATAGCTGGACTATGAAGGTCTTCTATGAATTAATAAAAAACAGACAACCCACTAGAAAAATGGGCAAGGAACACAAATAAGCAATTCATAGAAAAAATGCAAATGGGCTGTAATGTCAGAAAAAGAGCATTACTTTACTAGTAATCAGAAAATGCAAATTAAAATGAGATTTCTTTTTGTACTTAAGGTTGGCAAAATTAATGACTATTGCTTTCTAATGTTGGTGAGGATATGGGAAAGTGATTTTCATACACTGTTCATGGTAAATTGGTAAAGCCTTTTTGGAAGGCAATTTGGCAGTGTCTATTCAATTTAAAATGCTCGTAACCATTGATGAAGCAGTTCCTGGTCTAAGAATCTTATCTTAATTTCTCAAGTGTATATTCAAAAACATATATAAAGATTGTTCATTGCAGCATTGTTTGTAACAGTAAAGAAACCCCCAAACAATTGGAAATAACTGCCCATAAGTAGGGAAAAGAATAACTAAATTGTGGCACAATTATACTAGCAATATCATGTAGTTGTTAAGATTAAGGTGTGATATTGGAAAAAATCTTAAAAAATACATATAATATAATCTAACAGAGAATAAAGAAAAAGATACATGCATATTTATATACAAACGTATGAGAATAAATAAAAAGGATTTAAAAGGTCTAAAATTGTGGTAACTTATGTGAAAGAAAGTGAGGAGAAGGGTAAAGGGGAAACTTTCATGTTTTACTACATTAAATATTGTTTCAATCTTTTACAATGAGAATGTTTTTGTATCTTATATTCATAAAAGAGAAAAATAACAAGCATAAAAAGCATAAGCCTCATTGTACCAAGTACCTGAACTGGCAAGGCTCAAAACTGAACTCGTTAGTTCAATCAACTAATAACTGAGTGTCTACTAAGTGCCAGGCACTGTGCTAGTTCCTGGCACAAAGATAAAGATGTCAACCTTGAATTTGAAAGATGTGTTTGTAAGGCCGGGCGCTGTGGCTCACGCCTGTAATCCTAGCTCTTGGGAGGCCGAGGCGGGCGGATTGCTCAAGGTCAGGAGTTCGAAACCAGCCTGAGCAAGAGCGAGACCCCGTCTCTACTATAAATAGAAAGAAATTAATTGGCCAACTGATATATATAAAAAAAATTAGCCGGGCATAGTGGCGCATGCCTGTAGTCCCAGCTACTCGGGAGGCTGAGGCAGAAGGATCACTGGAGCCCAGGAGTTGGAGGTTGCTGTGAGCTAGGCTGATACCATGGCACTCACTCTAGCCTGGACAACAAAGCGAGACTCTGTCTCAAAAAAAAAAAAAAAAAAAAAAAAAAAGATGTGTTTGTAGATCTATGTGTGTGTGTCCATACACACACACAAATATGTATACAGTTCTCATTTATGTCATATTTGAGCACTAATATGAGCCAGTCACTGAGAACTTTATATACATCACCAAACTGTCATTCAATGTTTATTGAACTCTTATTTTTTCAACTGCACTGTTTTTGTCTACAGAAGGACAAAAAAATATAGACATGGTTCCTGCCCTCATGAGATTTACAATTTAGTGGTGAAGATAGATATTAATTAGATAATTATGCAAATAAAGGAAAATTACACAGGTGTTGTAAATGTATAAAAAGTAAAGAAGACCCAGCTGAGGCTCAGGGAAAGCTTTAGTTAATCCTGAAGGATGAACAGAAGTTAATTAGTTCACAGGGCACGCTGCAGTGGATAGGAACGGGGAACAGCATTTCAGGCATTTTTCATCAAAAAGAGATATTACTTCAGAGCAAATGACAAAAGAGAACATTCTCCAGATCAAAATATCCCTGGTTGAAGCTTCCATTCACTTACTGAAGAAGCGAAGAGGAAAGGAGAAAGACATCACTCAAAGTCTTTGCTGTAGAAATTGCGAGCCGAACGGATATCGGGAGTAAAGACCACTTCTCAAGTAGGTATGATTTCCACTCATCCACAGGCAGATCCATGCCACTTTAGATCTATAAAAATGAATAAGAAAACAGGAATTCAGATTTCTACAAATGCGCAATTTTAGAAATCAAGATTTCATTCACTCAAACATGAAGCAATAAAATCAATTCTTGTAGTTTTTTTTTTCCTGTAGTTTATATGCTGAGGAAGGATCTATATTCTTTCACACCCAGTCACTCAACATCCTTTTTTAAAATTTTATTTTATTTATTTATTTTAGAGACAGAGTCTTGACAGAGTCTCACTTTGTTGCCCAGGCTAGAGCGAGTGCCGTGCCATCAGCCGAGCTCACAGCAACCTCAATCTCCTGGGCTCAAGCGATCCTCCTGCCTCAACCTCCCGAGTAGCTAGGACTACAGGCACGCGCCACCGTGCCTGGGTAATTTTTTGTATGTATAATTTTAGTTGGTCAATTAATTTCTTTCTATTTTTAGTAGAGACGGGGTCTCGCTCAGGCTGGTTTCGAACTCCTGACCTCAAGTAATCTGCCCACTTCGGCCTCTCAGAGTGCTAGGATTACAGGTGTGAGCCACCATGCCCGGCCTCAACATCTTTTCATTGAGAAATACATATTGAAAGCCTACTTTGTTCCAGGCACCATGCTAGGTAATGGTTATACAAAGATGAATCACATGAGACAGCCACCATCCCTGTCCTCTTAGACCTCCCTCTACTCCCGTTGCTCAAGTCCGAAACCAGAGACATGCCAGACTTTTCTTTTTCACGCATCCCAGCATCTATCACATTAACAAATATTTCTATCTCTTACTTAGTTCAATGTTCTCTTTCAATCTGAGGTCATTCCTTCAGTTCAAGCTGTCACCATCTCTTGTCTGGCATTTTCTTTAAGAGACAGGGTCTGTTCTGTCTCTTGGGCTGGAGTGCAGTGGCCCGATCATAGCTCAC
This sequence comes from Microcebus murinus, assembly GCF_040939455.1. Lineage (NCBI taxonomy): Eukaryota > Metazoa > Chordata > Mammalia > Primates > Cheirogaleidae > Microcebus > Microcebus murinus. The sequence goes on along the minus strand of NC_134121.1, from coordinate 19,343,182 downwards.
TATAACCTCAAACTCTGGGCTCAAGAGATCCTCCCGCCTCAGTTTCCCAAGTAGCTAGGATTACAGGCATGCACCATCACATTTGGATAATTAAAAAAAAATTTTTTTTTTTTTTTGTAGAGATGGGGTGTTGCTTTGTTGTTCAGGTTGGTCTGAACTCTTGGGTTCAAGTGATCCTCCCGCCTCCGGCTCCTAAAATGCTGGGATTACAGGTGTGAGCCATTGTGCCCGTCCTGGGATTCTTTCCAAAGTGTCTTAACTAGTCTCCATGCCCTCAGCCCCACTCCACCCTTTCTTTTTTTTCTTTTTTTTTTTGAGACATGGTCTCAATCTGTTGCGTGGGCTAGAGTACAGTGGCATCATCATAGCTTACTGCAACCTCAAACTCCAGGGCTCAAGCAATGCTCCTGTCACAGCCTCTCCAGTAGTTGGGACTACAGGTATGCGCACCCCCACCCTGAGCTATTTTTTTGTATTTTTTTTTTTTTTTTTTTTTTTTTTTTTTTTTTTTTTTGAGACAGAGTCTCGCTTTGTTGCCCAGGCTAGAGTGAGTGCCGTGGCGTCAGCCTAGCTCACAGCAACCTCAAACTCCTGGGCTCGAGTGATCCTACTGCCTCAGCCTCCCGGGTAGCTGGGACTACAGGCATGCACCACCATGCCCGGCTAATTTTTTTTTTTTTTATATATATATCAGTTGGCCAATTAATTTCTTTCTATTTATAGTAGAGACGGGGTCTCACTCTTGCTCAGGCTGGTTTCGAACTCCTGACCTTGAGCAATCCGCCCGCCTCGGCCTCCCAAGAGCTAGGATTACAGGCGTGAGCCACAGCGCCCGGCCTTTTTTGTATTTTTTTAAGAGACAGGATCTATGTCGCTCAGGACGGTCTTGAACTCCCGGCCTCAAGCAATCCTCCTGCCACCCCCTCCCAAAATGCTGGAGGGATAAGAGAGTCACCTGCACCCGGCCTCACTACCCCCTATTCTTTTAATGCACCTGACATTTCGACAGATGTCAGTCCTGTGCCTTAAAACTTCATCAATATTCCTCCTAGCATATAGGGAAGCCCAGTACAAATCCGTCATTATTTGACCCTTGGCTTAATTTTTAATTCTCAAGTCCCACTTCTTCCTCCGTATCCTAACATAGTGACTTACTCATTGCTATCCTCAGCTTGCCAGACCATTTCATCTCTTCAGTTGTTTTGGTATAGCCTATTCATGTCTCCAGGAACATCCCTACCCTCATCTGGAGTCCACCTGACAAACTTCCACACATCCTTCGACTTGGTTCAAATGGCACCTCCTCCAGGAAGCCTTACTTGATTTTCCATTTGTGATTCCAGCAGACTTGGGCCCTGTACCACGTCTACCTTGAATCAGAGCTACTTACAGCAGAAACCCCCTCGACAGACTGCGCTCTCCTCTGAGGGCGGGGACCGGGTCTTATCTGCTTTTAGAGGCCCCCGCGGTACCAAGCTCGCGGCTTGGCACGAGCAGGAGGTCAGCACAGGGTTGCTGACGGACCCAAGTCGCTGCTCGGACTATTTTTAGCAGCAGAGCTATCAGGCACACTCTCTAACCCTCGTGTGGGTTACCAGTCCGTCTCTCCGCCAAAGACCGAGCTGGATACACTCCCAGGGTCCGCACCGAAGGCTCCCGGAACTGGGCCACTGGCGCCCTCAGCCGCATCCGCTTCAGCCTCGGCGCGCCCCGCGGCTGGGCGCCCCGCCCGCCCGGCTCAGCCACCCCGTGACTAGGCCTTGAACCCCGCCTCGTGCAGGTCACGTGGGGCCTCTCGCCGCGTCTCGGCCAATGCGGTGGCTGCTCAGCTCCTAGGCCCGCCCCCCGTGCGGCGCGCACGTAAGGGGCGTGGGTGGCGCGCGCAACTGCTCGGCCAATGGTTGTGCAGCGCGCGGGACCCCGGTAGTGAAGGTTGGGCTGCCGAGGTGCCAGAGCGCGGGAGTTAGTGCGGCGGAGCCATGGTCGGCCAACTGAGCGAGGGGGCCATCGCGGTGAGGATACGCCCGAGAGTCCGGGCCGGCCGGCCAGGGTGGCAGTGGGCCCGGAGCTGTGCGGAGTGGAGAAGGGGGAGGGAGCGGGGAGAACCTAAGAGGAAGAGATGGAGGGAGGCGGTGGGGGAGCCGCTGGAGTTCTCTCTAGTTTCATCACCTTCTCCTCTTCCTAATTCCCGTGATTGTCTCTTAAACATGCTCACGTTTTTCCTACTTAAGACGACAAAACAAACGCTTCCGCTCCCCCCCCCCCCCCCCCGTCTCCCACCTGCAGCCACTCTTTGGGTCTCTTCCCTTCCCCCACGCACAGCCAAACTTCTCTAGAGTCGTCCGTTTCCAGGTATTTCATTTTCTCACCTCCCATTAACTCTTTAACCCGCTCCAATCAGGCATCCCACTGATCGCTGTAGAAAGAACTGTGGTCCAAGTTACCAGTGGCCTGCAAGTCGCTAAATCCAACAGTCACTTTTCAGTTTTAAGACATAACCTGAGTTCTCAGCAGCGTTGGAGCCTGTTGAGCATTGCCTCGTTCTGGGAACACCCTCTTCTTTTGGTTTCAGTGGCTCAGTTTCGTTGGTCTTTCCCCGTCTTCTCTGCGGGGCCCTCTTTGTAAATTTTTGTTGGCTTGAGGCTCAGCTGTAGGCCCTCTTCCCCCAAGGCAATTTCATTGTCATCTATGTCAGTTGCTCATAAATTTATTTGTTCCGAGCCACCTTTTCTCTAAAGGACAAACTTCTACAATCTGCCTGCCTACTGGATAACGTCTCAAAGGCATCTTAAATTCAACATATCCCAAAGCAAATCCGTTATCTTCCCAAGTCTTGGCTTCTTGAAGTTCTCCACCTGGATGAATGGCACCGTTATCTGTTAAGTTGTGCTAGCCAAAAATTGAGAAATCATTCTTCCTACATTCTCCATCACTCTGGGTGTCTGGTCTATCACCAAGCGAAGTATATTTTACCTCCACATGAATCTCTTAAATTCATTTACTTCTCTCCATCCACACTGGCACCTTCATTCCTTCCCTGGATAGCGCACATCTACTCACATTTACTCAGCATATGCTCCTCCTACTACTCCCATTTTAGCATATTCCCACTTGCTCTCTCCTTTTCAGCCTTTTTTTTTTTTTTTTTTTGAGACAAGAGTCTCGGTTTGTTGTCCAGGCTAGAGTGAGTGCCCTGGCGTCAGCCTAGCTCACAGCAACCTCACACTCCTGGGCTTGAGCGATCCTTCTGCCTCAGCCTCCCGAGTAGCTGGGACTACAGGCATGCGCCACCATGCCCGGCTAATTTTTTTTTTATATATATATCAGTTGGCCAATTAATTTCTTTCTATTTATAGTAGAGACGGGGTCTTGCTCTTGCTCAGGCTGGTTTTGAACTTCTGACCTTGAGCAATCCGCCCGCCTCAGCCTCCCAAGAGCTAGGATTACAGGCGTGAGCCACAGCGCCCGGCCTAGCCTTTTTTTTTAAATTTAAATTTCTGGCATCTTCCATATTCTTGCCTTCCACAGGGCCTTTTGAATATTCTTTCCCTCTGCCTGCTGCCGGAGTGGTTCTTCACTTACCCCCTCACTGGCTAACATAATTTTCAAATCTCAGCTCTTTTATTACTTCCTAAGACTTCCCTTACTAGGCTAAGCCCTTTTATTTTGATACTCTAATTCCTGTTCATTCACTTATTAGAAGTTACTTTGGGCAAGATACTAAACTCTGTTTTCTTTTGTAAAATGAGGGTAATGATACCTAGTATGTATTATGTAAGGTTAGTGGGAGGATTAAGTGAGGTATTACACTTAAAGTTCTTTATGCACTGCCTGATACATAGTAAATGCTCAGTATATGTTACCCATTGTTAATTATAGGTATAATTTTACATTTATTTGTTGTTGATTTGATTAATATCAGTTACTTTCTGTCTCCCCCACTAAATCCTAAATTCCGTTAGGCCCTCAATCTTGTGTGGGTTTTTTTCTTTGCTCAGCATAGAATCACGAATACCTGGAGCAGTGTTGGCAAATTTTAGGTGGCAAATAAACGTTTGCTAGTTGCATAAGTGAATGAGGCAGTGGGAAGAAAGGAAAAGGTGGATGGGGAAGAAAGGCAGCTTGGCGCCAAACAGGAAGGGGATGAAGAAGAGCCATTGTTGGAGACAAGTGAATGTTTAAGTTAGAAATGTATGAATGCTGAAACCTGGGAAGTGATTGCAAATTGTAGTCCTCATAGCTGCTGCCTTGCACCTTGAAAAACAAATTAGGAATGGTTCTTCACTTTAAAAAAGAATGATCTGGAGTCCACTTGCCCAAGGCCTCTTGGCAGTGGCTCCGGGTCATGGTCCTCAAATTTGGCTCAGAATAAATCTCTTTAAAATAAAATAATAATAATAATAATAATAATAATAATAATAATAAAAATAAAAAAGAATGATCGTGGGCTGGGCACTGTGGCTTATGCCTGTAATCCTAGCACTCTACCTGGCTGTGGCTGGAGGATCACTTGAGGCTAGGTGTTTGAAATCAGCCTTGGCAATAGTTGGGCCCCGTCTCCAAAAAATAAAAAAATTGGGTGTGGTGGCAAGTGCCTGTAGTCCCAGCTACTAGGAAGGCTGAGGCAGGAGAATCACTTAAGCCTAGGAGTTTGAGGTTGCACTGAGCCATGATAAGCCACTGCATTAGGCTGAGTGACAGAGCGAGACCCTGTCTCCAAAAACACCCAAACAAACAAAAAAGATCATGGAGTTATTTAAATAATTTTATAAGTCAGTTTTCCCTGTTTCCAAAATTTTAGAAACCTATTTCCAGTGTAAGTGAAGTATTAGTTGTGTTTTGTTCATAAATTAAAAAGGAAATTTTCATGTGTGTGGTGAGTGAGTGTAAAGGACCTTTGTTGGGCTTTGATTATCAGCTAAACTGAGTGTCATCTTATTAATAGTTCAAAAGACACAGGCCCCAAAGGATAAGTAAATACTACACAAATAGTGGAGGCGTTTTGGGCAAGAGCTAACATCATAAAATAAGAGATTATGCATGGAACTATTGTGGTAAATAGAATAAATAGCATTTGTATCCTAAGTAGTTGGATTATAGAAAGAAAGGGGAGGGGAAAGGAAAGGAACTAATACTTTTGACCATTTCCAATGTGACTGATACTTTACAATAGTATTTAAGTAACCCTATAATGAAGATTTTTATTGTTACCCCCACTTTACAGGTGAAGAAATTAAAGTGCAGAGAGGCTAAGTAATTTGTCCCTAAGGTGAAGATTTGAATGCATGTGTGTGCCCTTGACTAGTATATTCTGTTGCCTTGTATTTTTATTAGTAACGTTAATTTGGAAAATTTAAGGCAACTTTATCTTGATTGTATATGCCATGCTATCTGTCCCAGAACATATTAATCTTACAATTAAATTAGTATTTGTGATGAAACATTTTAAATTAAAAAGATTAATTGATACATGCATGTGGTTTTAAAATCAAATAGAACAGAAAGGAGTTTAATGTAATTATTGACCTTCTGCCCTACCTTGCCTAGTTCTGTTCCCAAGAAACAACTGTTTTTTTTTTTTTTTTTTTTTTGAGACAGAGTCTCGCTTTGTTGCCCAGGCTAGAGTGAGTGCCGTGGCGTCAGCCTAGCTCACAGCAACCTCAAACTCCTGGGCTCCAGTGATCCTTCTGCCTCAGCCTCCCGGGTAGCTGGGACTACAGGCATGCGCCACCATGCCCGGCTAATTTTTTATATATATATCAGTTGGCCAATTAATTTCTTTCTATTTATAGTAGAGACGGGGTCTCGCTCTTGCTCAGGCTGATTTCGAACTCCTGACCTTGAGCAATCCGCCCGCCTCGGCCTCCCAAGAGCTAGGATTACAGGCGTGAGCCACAGCGCCCGGCCTAACAACTGTTTTTATTTTTTTAGATCACCTTCATTGAAGTTCCTTTTACACATAATAAAATACACCTTTTTTAGGCATACAGTTTGATGAGTTTTTACAAATGCATGCACTCCTGTAATCACATCACTGCAGTCAAGATACAGAACATTTACATGAACCCACATAGTTTTCCTCCTGTTCCTTCCCCACCCCCTACACTTAGCCTAGGTAACCCCTGTTCTGGTTTCTGTAACTATAGGTTAGTTTTGACTGTTCTAAAACTTCATATAAATGGAATAGAATAATAATTACCCTTTTGTGTGTGTCTTAGCAAAATGGTATTTTAGATTTATCCATGTTTCAGTAGTGTGCACCTTTTTGTTGCTGAGTATTCTTTTGTATGATTATAACACAATTCGTTTATTGGATGTTCAGGTTATTTTCATTTTTTGGCTATTATGAGTGGAAATGCTATGAACATTTATGTATAAATCTTTTTATGGGAATAATGTTTTCGTTCTTCTGGGGTAGATATCTAGGAGAGCAGTTGCTGGATCATATGGTATCTGAATGTTTTACTTTATAAGAAATTGACAAACTGTTTTCTAGAGTGATGATGAGAGTTCTAGTTGTTCCATATCCTTGTCAACATCCATCATCCATCCATCAGTCAATATCCTTAGTATACATCAGTCTTTATGTTCTTTCTCTTTTCTTTTTCTTAGAGGCAGGGCTGCTTAGGCTGGAGTGTGCAGTGGTGCAGTCAGCTCACTTTAACCTTGGCCTCCTGGGCTCAAGCAGTTCTGCCTCAGTCTCCTGAGTAGCTAAGACTACAGGTGTGCATGCCCAGCTAATTTTTAAAAATTTTTGTAGAGACGGAGTCTCACAATGTTGCTCAGACTGGTCTCAAATTCCTGAGCTCAAGTGATCCTCCCACCTAGTGAACCATCACACCCAGGCTTCATCAGTCTTTTTTTGGAGACAGAGTCTCACTCTGTTGCCCGGGCTAGAGTGCCGTGGCGTCAGCCTACCTCACAGCAACCTCAAACTCCTGGGCTCAAGCAATCCTGTTGCCTCAGCCTCCTGAGTAGCTGGGACTACAGGCATGCACCACCATGCCTGGCTAATTTTTTCTGTATAGATTTTTAGTTGTCCAGCTAATTTCTTTCTATTTTTTTTTAGTAGAGATGGGAGTCTCGCTCTTGCTCAGGCTGGTCTCGAAATCCTGAGCTCAAGTGATCTTCCTGCCTTGGCTTCCTAGAGTGCTAGGATTACAGGCGTGAGCCACTGCGCCCGGCCCATTGCTCTTTTTGATTTTGACTATTCTAGTGATTGTGTCAAGGTATCTCACTGTGGTTTTAATTTATATTTTCCTGGTGACTCATGATCTTAGGCATCTTTTCATGTGCCTATTGGCCATTTGTATCTCTTTTTTTGTGAAGTGTCTGTTCAGACCTTTTGTCCATTTAAAAATTTGAATTATGTTCCTACTAATGAGATATAAGAGTTCCTTATTCTGGATATGTGGTTTTTTGGCTTTGTTTTGTTTTTTTGAGACAGAGTCTCACTCTGTTGCGTGGGATAGCATGCAGTAGCATTATCATAGCTTACAATAACCTCAAACCTGGGTTCAAGTGATCCTCCTGCCTTGCCCTCTTGAATAGCTGGGGCTACTGGTGCACATTGCCATGCCTGGCTAATTTTTCTATTTTTTATTAAGGCTCTTGCTCTGCCTTGTCTCGAACTCCTGGCCTCAAGCAATCCTCCTGCTTCAGCCTTCCTGGATACGTCTTTTTTTAAATATAAATATTACATATATTTTGTCCAATCTGTGGCTTGCCTTTTCATTTCATTTATTTATTTTTTGAGACAGGGTCTCAGTCTTGTCCAGGCTGTATTGCAGTAGTGTGACCATAGCTTACTGTAGCCTCAGACTCGTGGGCTCAAGTGATCCTCTTGCCTCAGTAGCTGGGACTACAGGCACATGCTACCTTGCTGCCACACCCAGCCAATTTTTCTATTTTTTTTTTATAGAGATGGGGTCTTGCTATGTTGCCCAGGCTGGTCTGGAACTCCTGACCTCTAGCGATCTTCCCAGCCCATCTCCCAAATGCTAGGATTACAGACGTGAGCCACGACACCCAGTCTACAAATTCAGTTTCTTTAATGGATATAGGACTATATAGATTTTTTGCTTTTTGTGTCAATTTTGATAATTTGTGTTTTTTGAGTGATTTATCTATTTTATCTAAGTTGTTTCATAAAGTCCCTTATCTTCCCTTATTATCTTTTTAATATATGTAGGATTTATTTATCCAATTCCTTGTTAATCAACACCATAGGGAAATTAGCATGCTCTTATGAGTAATGAGTACATACGCAATACCAGTTTTTAGATGTAGTATGCATATTCTTGTTGGTAAGCATGTATCTCACTTTTATGGTTTTATGATTTGTCCAGAGTGATAAACTAGACTTTTCAGATGACAGGCTCTTAATAGGCCCTTTTAACAATGTTATCTGTACTTTAGTTCAAGTATCAAACTGTATAACATGTAAACTTTTAATCACAATTTGAGAGTGTATCTCACAAGAATTTGTTTTTACTCTTTCAGGCCATAATGCAACAAGGAGATACATCCATAAAACCCATCCTCCAAGTCATTGTAAGTACCTACATATGTTTTATGTCAAATATTTTTTAGACTCATATAATTATAAATTATATTTGATGAAGGACAATTGGATTTGTTCACTTTAGAAAATCTTCCTCATCAGTACCAGAAGTAGGCCAGTCCACACTGTAACCCCTAGAGAGGACCCAGGCCTTTTTTCATTTTTAAATACTATGTTAGCTAAGGTTTTACCTTTGGAGGTTCAGATTTGAGGCTTTGCCTCTGTGTTCTTTTTCACAGTTGGTAGATGACTACAGTGCCATGTGTCATTACAACTGCTTCCTTACTTGCCTTCTTACCCTTAGGTGCGTCTGGCTCAGATCTGCCTTACATATGTCCTACAGAGAGATGTATCTAAAATGAACTTGTCTGTTTAAAATTCTTCAATTAATACATCATTCATTTAAGGGGTCCTCAAACTTTATTGGGGATTTCAAAAATCAATAGAAGCAGAATTCTAGATCACACCTGCAGGTTTTGTAGATCTGATGCTTTTCCCTGCTCCTCCCCTACTAGCTGCCAGTCAGCTTAAGGGTCTATGTCTGGATTTCACTTCTTCCGAAAAGCTGCCTCTAATTTCCTTCAAGTTGGGATAAATGTCTCAACTCTGTCCCCATATCGTTATGTGCACATGTCACTTACGCCTCTCCCTCCATCTACACCCCAATTGTAAGCCCCTTCAGGGCAAGGATTCTTTTTTCCTTTTATATTTTTAGCATATTTCCTGCACTGTACTGTGTGTGCATTAGGTGCCTTGTTATGTGTTTTTTTGGTTGTTAATTGATTTTCAGCCAATTTTGAGATAGGGGTGAGAGAACACAAAAGTATTAGCAGCTTATTTTCTTTTCTCTACATTGTGTTTAATAATGTTGGTAGAGAGAGGTTGGTTGGAGAATCGTCAACTCCAATTTTCTTTTACTTGGATTTAGGTGTCAAGAGAATGGGCAAGCAGTTCAGTTTGTGTTGAACTAATGGCAAACCGGCTCTCCTGCCACTTAGGTTTACTTATTCCTGGGGCTGGGCGGACAACCTGGCTAATGAATCAAGTTTTTTATCCTAGAACATTCGTCCCATTACAACAGGGAATAGTCCACCCCGCTATCGACTACTTATGAGTGATGGATTGAACACTTTATCCTGTGAGTATGGGGTATAAATTTAAGAATTTATGAGTACTTAAATAATAAAAGCACACCCAACACTTTCATTGCAATAATTTGGGGCATTCCTGAAGTGCACATTTGCTTGGCTATGCGTTTCATTTGGACAGAATTGCAACTGTCAGAGAGCATTCTAACGATAGACTGATATAGTGGAAAGCTGCCACCTGCCTTAATTAATTTTTTCTAACGAGTGCTCTATATTTTCTTTGATTAATTTCCCTGAGGATGATATTGACAAACAGTGAATATGATGGGTTAGCTGTCCTATACTTGCCTTTTTTGGGATTTTATTTCTGTGTTGGAAGCTTTAAAAAGGAGAAAGGATCTTTGCTGTGATGCTTTTGTTTTATAAAAAATAAATAAAAGAGAGAAAGGAGAGAATTTATGGAGTATGTGCTTGCCTTCTAGTTATAATGTGAAGGACCTAGAAAAGATTTTTTAATCTTTGTCATGAAACCCGAATGATGGAAAAAATTATTTGGGACACTTTAACAAATATGTACATTTAAGAGTAGCAGCAGATGTTTAACATGCAGCAAATTATACAGTTTTTCACCATCAAGATTCTGACTAGTTTAATTTCAGGAACATATTTAAGGCATTATTTTTCTTTGCTAGCACAGTTGTGATTAGCTTTCAGATTCTTAAGACTAAAATATTTTAGAGGCTAAAGTAATCTCTGTGTTTTTCAGCTTTCATGTTGGCAACACAGTTGAACCCTCTTGTTGAGCAAGAACAGTTGTCCAGCAACTGTGTTTGCCAGGTTAACCGATTTATTGTTAACACTCTGAAAGATGGAAGGTATGTAATTTGTTTTTCTCTGTTTTATCATGATGTAGAATGGGAACTAACTTTTGAACAGAGAAGTGTATTGGATGCCCAAATTCAATGAGGGATTTAAAAAACGCAACAAGAGTACAGCTATTCAGTTTGGAACTCAGGTGGCTAAAATATGGCACCAAAGAAAGAAAAATATGGAAACTAATTGGACATTTCAGACCAGAAAATTAAAGCAGAATGCAGAACTCTTCTTATTTCTAATTTCTTCAGCAGCACTGTTTTTAGGATTCCCTCCTAAAGTATCTTTTCATTTAAAAAGGTTACTTAGTACAGCAAAAAATATATAATTAATTATGTAATGTTGCCCTTTTTTTTATACTCTTGAATTGTTTTCATAGTAAACACTATATTTAGCCAATGTAGAATATATTGAGCACCTACAAGATGCTAAATGCTAGAGATACAACAGTGAACAGACTGTTATTCCCATTGCTAAAAAATGACTTATTTTGTTGGGGAGAGCTTTTGTTTTTTTAGAGATAGGGTTTCACTCTGTTGCCCAGGCTAGAGTGCTGTGGCAAGACTATAGCTCATTGCAACCTTGAACTCCTAGGCTCAAGTGATCCTCCCACCTCAGTTTCTTAAGTTAAGCTAGTACCACAGGTAGGTGCCACCATGCCCAGCTAATTAATTTTTTTGTAGTGATGAGGTCTCACTGTGTTGCTCAGGCTGGTCTTGAGTTCCTGGGCTCAAGTGATCCCCTTGCCTTGGCCTCTCAAAGCACTGGGATTATAGGTATGAGCCATCACACCTGGCCTCTGAAGTTTTTATTTTCAATTACAAAACACAAGAAGCAAATATGGCAAGTGTTCTCATATTAGTAAGGGTATATCAATGTATGTTATATCATTATCTGTGCATTTCCAAACAACTTTTTCTGTTTATATTTTTGGTGTATCTTTATTCTTCTTTTAACTTTTAGCCTTTTTAAAATTAATTGTACATGTCTTTTATAAATACCACATAGTTATAAAATTCAGGTAGGGCGCTGTGGCTCACGCCTGTAATCCTGGCACTCTGGAAGGCCGAGGTGGGCGGATCTCTCAAGGTCAGGAGTTCGAAACCAGCCTGAGCAATGGCAAGACCCTGTCTCTACTAAAAATAGAAAGAAATTAATTGGCCAACTAAAAAAAATATATAGAGAAAAAATTAGCTGGGCATGGTGGCCATGCCTGTAGTTCCAGCTACTCGGGAGGCTGAGACAGAAGGATTACTTGAGCCCAGGAGTTTGAGGTTGCTGTGAGCTAGGCTGATGCCACAGCACTCTAGCCCAGGCAATACAGTGAGACTCGGTCTCAAAAAAAAAAAAAAATTTCAATTTGAGATTTAATTGGACATTTTATTCTGTTTAATTTATTATTGATTCTTTTTTCTTAATTTTGTGTTTTGATTGTGTTCTTGCTTTCTTTTTTCTCTTTTCCTGTCTTTAATTGATTGTATTCTTTTTTTCTCCTACTGATTTGGAAGTTATATATTCTATTTCTGTCTTCATGGTAATTCTCCCTCTCTCTCTTTTTTTTTTTTTTTTGGTAGAGACAGTTTTGCTCTGTCACCTAGGCTGGAGTGCAGTGATATGCATAACTCACTGAAACTTTGAACTCCTGGGCTCAAGCGATCCTCCTGCCTCAGCTTCTCAAATAGGACTATAGGAGCATGCTACCATACCCAGCCAGTTTTTTTTTCTTTTTTAGACAGAGTCTTGCTCTTTTACCTCAGTTAGAGTGCAGTGGTGTCGTCATAGCTCACTGCAACCTCAAACTTCTGGGCTCAAGTGATACTCCTGCCTTAGCCTCCTAGGTAGCTGGGACTACAGGCGTACCACCATGCTGGCTAAATTTTCTATTTTTTGTATAGACAAGGTCTCACTCTTGCTTAGGCTGATCTCAAACTCCTGAGCTCAAGCAGTCTCCCGCCTTGATCTTCCAGCGTGCTAGAATTACAGGCATGAACCTCAGCACCTGGCCACCCAACTAATTTTTTTTTAATTATTTTTTTAGAGATAGGGTCTTGCTACGTTGCCCAGGCTGGTCTCAAACTCTTAGGCTCAAGCAAGCCTCCTGCCTCAGCTTCCCAAAGTGCTGGGATTGTAGGTGTGAGCCACCATCCCTGGCCTGTAATTCTTAAAAAAGAAACTCCATATTTGAGTTAGCAAATACGCTAAAATAGATCAATATTTTTAAATTCTTGTAACTAAAACCAAAATCTTAAAATGATCTCGTATTTCACCTTTGTTTTTATTTGCTCCAATTAGTTTATTCAGTTGTATGATAAGTGGTTTGTTTACCCGTAGTTTGTTAGCTCACTTTTGCCTCTTTAATCATACTTCTTCTTTCTTGGTTCAATTTCCATTTTCCTAAAATAAAATCTTTTAGCAACTTTTTTTTTTTTTTAGACAAGAGTCTCACTTTGTTGCCCAGGCTAGAGTGAGTGCCATTCCATCAGCTTAGCTCACAGCAACCTCAATCTCCTGGGCTGAAGCAATCCTACTGCCTCAGCCTCCTGAGTAGCTGGGACTACAGGCATGCGCCACCATGCCCGGCTAATTTTTTCTATATATATCAGTTGACTAATTTTTTCTATATATGTTTTTAGTTGGTCAATTAATTTCTTTCTATTTTTAGTAGAGATGGGGTCTTGCACAGGCTCAGGCTGGTTTCAAACTCCTGACCTTGAGCAATGAGCCCAACTTGGCCTCCCAGAGTGCTAGGATTACAGGCATGAGCCCTTTTAGCAACTCTCATAGGGAGAGTTTGTGAATGGTAAAAATGTCTATAATCTAAAAATGTGTACATTTTGACTCTTAACTATGTTTAACTGGGCTGGCTTGGTGGCTCACACCTATAATCCCAGCACTTTGGAAGGCTGAGGCTTTAGGATCCCTTGAGCCCAGGAGTTCGAGACCAGCCTGGGCAACATAACAAGATTTCATCTCTATGAAAAATAAAAATTAGCCATACGTGGTGGTGCGTGCCTGTAGTTCCAATTACTTGGGAGGCTCAGGCGGAAGCATCACTTGAGCTTACAAGGTTGAACCTAGTGAGCTATAATTGCACCTGCACTCTAGGCTGGGTGACAGAGTAAGACCTTGTCTTTAAAATAATAATAATAATAATAATAATAATAAATTAGTTTAATACTTTTGTTACACAAGTAATATATACATAAATTACAAAACTCACATAAAGAGAAAAATAACTATAATCCTACTAGGTTAACATTTTGTTGTACCAATATCCTTCCAGATTTTTCTATGAATATAAATACTTATAAATACATGTTTTCTTTAAGAAGAACTTCATAATAAAGAATGTTTTCTAATATCCCTTTTTAGCTTTATTGTGATCATTTTTACATGTCCCTACATATATGTCTCTGTCGTATATTACTTAGTATGCCATTGTGTGGGTTTACCCTAATTTATTTTATTTTTTTAGTGTAATTTAGTTAATATTTAAATTGTATGTAATAGTTAACTATTTTATTTATTTATTTATTTATTTATTTATTTATTTATTTATTTATTTATTTATTTTTATTTTTTATTTTTTTGAGACAGAGTCTCGCTTTGTTGCCCAGGCTAGAGTGAGTGCCATGGCATCAGCCTGGCTCACAGCAACCTCAGTCTCCGGGGCTCAGCGATCCTACTGCCTCAGCCTCCCGAGTAGCTGGGACTACAGGCATGCGCCACCATGCCCGGCTAATTTTTTGTATATATATTTTTAGTTGGTCAATTAATTTATTTCTATTTTTTGGTAGAGACGGGGGTCTCGCTCAGGCTGGTTTCGAACTCCTGACCTTGAGCAATCCGCCCGCCTCGGCCTCCCAAAGTGCTAGGATTACAGGCGTGAGCCACCACGCCCGGCTATTTTTATTTTTTGAGACAGAGTCTCACTTTGTTGCCCAGGCTAGAGTGAGTGCCATGGTGTCAGTCTAGCTCACAGCAACCTCAAACTTTTGGGCTCAGGCAATCCTACTGCCTCAGCCTCCCATGTAGCTGGGACTACAGGCATGTGCCACCATGCCCGCCTTATTTTTTCTATATAATTAGTTGGCCAATTAATTTTTTTATTTATAGTAGAGATGGGGTCTCGCTCTTGCTCAGGCTGGTTTTGAACTCCTGACCTTGAGCTATCCGCCCACCTCGGCCTCCCAGAGTGCTAGGATTACAGACGTGAGCTACTGCACCCAGCCAATATTTAACTATTTTAATATTATCACCAGTGTTTCTTTGACTATATCTGTACTCTATTTTTACTTTTACATAGTGTACATTCAATTTTTTTAGAGAATATGATTATTTTATTTAAAATGATACATAGTATAATCATTTCAAATGCCAAAAAAATTGGAAGGAATAAAATTGTCCAAAATTCATATAACCCAGAAATAACCAATATTATTTGTTGAACATCATTGCAGATATCTCTCTGTGCATATTTATAAATGATTAGTGGATAGAAATAATTTTGATTGTACATGATAATGCAAGTGCTGTTTTTGCTTGCTTTCTTCGTGAATAATTCAATCCAAAAACCACTAGGTGGGGCTAAGCAAAGTAGGTGTCCACAGGGGAGAAGGTGGTGGTGGTGGTGATGGCCTGGAACCCATCTGAGGTATCAGAGCCCAAGTGAGGTGGGGAGGATGTCTGTGCAGGGAGTGGCAACAGGTGAGCGTGAGGTGTTAGAACCCAAGTGAGGAGAGGAGGGTGTTTGCAGTGGGGTGAAGATTGCCTGCGCATTGTGAGGAGGGGTCTGTGCATGCAGCAGTCAGGGTGCTGATAGGAGATTGGATACATATGGGGGGAATGACCTAATAAATAAACACAGTTGTCCCTCTTTTTTTCTTTTTTTCTTCTTATACTTAAAGTTGAATACAGTTGACCTTCAAATCACGTGGGGGTTAAGTGCGCTGACCTTCGTGCAGTTGAAAAATCCACGTATAATTTTTTTTTTTTGAGAGTGAATCTTGCTGTGTCGACCTGGGTGGAGTGCAGTAGCATCATCGTAGCTCACTGCAACCTCAAACTCCTGGGCTCAAGTGATCCTCCTGCCTCAGCCTCCCACCTCGCCTTCCCGAGTAGCTGGAACTACAGGCACGAGCCACCACGCCTGGCCTAAAGTTGGTGATTTAAAACAGCAGAAATTAGCCGGGCGCAGTGGCTCACACCTGTAATCCTAGCACTCTGGGAGGCCGAGGCGGGCAGATTGCTCAAGGTCAGGAGTTTGAAACCAAACTGAGCAAGAGCAAGACCCCGTCTCTACTATAAATAGAAAGGAATTAATTGGACAACTAAAAATATATAGAAAAAATTAGCCAGGCATGGTGGCACATGCCTGTAGTCCCAGCTTACTCGGGAGGCTGAGGCAGTGGGATTCCTTGAGCCCAGGAATATGTGGTTGCTGTGAGCTAGGCTGACGCCATGGCACTGTAGCCTGCGTAACAGAGTGAGACTTTATCTCAACAACAACAAAAAAAAGCAGAAATTTTTTATCTCTGGAGGCCAGAAGTTGAAACCAATTTTACTGGGCTGAAATCATGGTGTCAGCAGGGCTGTGTCCCTGTCTGGAAGCTCTAGGCAAATTGCTTCTTACAGCCTCTCGTAGCTGCTGGCATCCTTGGTTTATGGCTGCATCGTACCTGTGTCTTCCTCCATGGTCACGTTGCCTTCTCCATTGTGTCTGTCAAATCTGCCTCAGCTTCCTTCTTATAAGGATATATGTGATTGCATTCATGGCCCATCTAGAGTGATCTCCCCATTTCAATCCCAGTGTAATCACATGTGCAGAACGTCTTTTTGCCATATAAGGTAACATCCTCAAGTTACAGGGATTAGCATGTGGATCCTTTTTTGCAGGGGTGTCATTATTCAGCCTACCACAGGTGCTGAAACAGACAGGTGAAAGTTTGATGAGAAGTTATTTATAGGGCTAAAGAACCTCCCCAACAACATAATTATTAATTGTAAAATAGGTAATTTTACCGTGGAGAAACCTGGCAAATGCACCTTATTCCAATGATCAGTGTTCACATTACCAATATTGGGTAATGGAAATTGTGTATCATCTGATAGACTACAATGAGAAGAACATAGCGTTACTTTTGTTGTATTCTTGCTAAAGATGTGTAGTCCATATCCAGTCATGAGGAAGCCTCTGGCAAACTGGGGGACATTCTGCAAAATACCTGCCTTTGATCTTCAAAATTTCCAAACATGAAAGTAAAGGAAAGACTGAGAAACTTCTGGGTTGACTGAGTCTAAAGAGATGATGGACTGGATCCTTTGCTATGAAGGGAATCTTTGAAATAATTGATGAAACTTGAGTGGGTTCTATGGATTAGATGGAAGGATTGTATCAGTGTTAATTTCCTAATTTAGATGATCGTATTGTGGTTAGGAAGGAAAATACCTTTTTTTTTTTTTCCTTTCAAAGGAAAATATCTTGAAATTATAAAGTATCATGTTGGCAAGTTACTCTCAAGTGGTTCAGGAAACAAAAGTACTATTTTTGCCACTTTTCTGTAAACTTTTCTAAATTTTTTTTAATTAAACAATTTTAAATAAATTTAATTTTTAAACCTTTAAGTGACTTAACACAAACTAAAGGAATAACTGGATTTAATCAGATAATTTTTTTCACCATAAGAGCAGTTTCTGTAAGTTTCCAGTAAGATTTAAAAAAGATAGAAAACTACAAACAATACTAAGAGGTTTAAGTAATTAGTGTTTTGTTTTTGTTTTTTGTGAGACAGAGTCTCACTCTGTTGCCTGGGCTAGAGTGCAGTGGTGTCACCATAGCTCACTGCAGCCTCAAACTCCTGGGCTCAACTGACCCTGGTGTCTCGGTCTCCTGAGTAGCTGGGACTAGAGGTGTGTACCACCACACCTGGCCAATTTTTTAATTTTTTTGTAGAAATGGGGTTTCACCGTGTTGCCCAAGCTAGACTCAAGTGATCCTCCCACCTCAGCCTCCCAAAGTGCTCGGATTCCAGGTGTGAGCTACCACGCCCAGCCTAGGGTTACTTTTATTCTCATTTTTTCCTTAGCTTTTCAAGCTCCCTTTCCTCTCAATCTCTTATTTTAGCTCATCTTTTGGCTGTTGTTTCATTGAATTCGTAGTCTTATTTGTTTTGCAAATCATTTTAGGGAAGTAGTGTTCCCTTTCTTGGCTTGTGTGTGCCTCTAGACAGGGATCTTTAATTGTTTTTCCCTCCCCTGCTCCTTTCATCCTTATATACTGTTAGGTATTGCGTTGTTGCTATGCCATTTCTTTTTATTTTGTTCACGCTCAATGTGGGCAATTCTGTCCAGACTTTCTGTTTGCTCTGACATAGTCTAGGCTAGGTACATCTTGCCAACCTTCTCATGTGGGACCTGTTGTCTTCCACTCGACACTGTCTTTGAGTGCTTAAGTGCTTTCTATCCACTTTTCTGTCCTCCAGGGCACAGTTGTGGGAGAGGGTGGAGAGCTTTACTAGGGTAGAACATAGTCCTTGCTGGGAAATTCTTCAAAGCCCATCCTCTCCAGTCAAGGATATAGTTCCCCTCCCGTGGGCTTTGCCTTATTTCACCCCCCTCAGCGTGGTGGCATGTTTTATATTCCTTCCTACTTCTGCTGAGAGCCTGTATACATGTCTGAGTATTTACTCCTTACCTTTTTGGTGGTCATTTGGGTTTATTCTAAACAGGGCTTAGCAATCATCCTTGTACATTTATCTTTATGTGTTCATGCTTTTATTTCTCAAGGGTATATTACCAGAATTAGTATTGTGTCAAGAAACATTTGTTTGTAGAAAGTGTACTAAGTATACTTATGAATGTGTGAGGGTGTCTATCTCTGAATGGGCAAATCCATAGAAACAGAAATATTTTAGTGGTTCCCAGGGGTGGGAGAATGTGAAGTGACTGCCATTGGGCACAGGGTTTCTTTTTGAGATGATAAACATGTTCTGAAGTTAGGCAGTTGTGATGCTTGTGCAACTCTGAGTATACAAAATCCATGGAATTGTGTACTTTGAAAGGGTGAATTCTATGGCATGTGAATTATATCTCAATAAAGAAGTTATTTTTTAAAAACCAAACCTGTTTCCCTGTGAACATACTGGGTATTATTAATTTTTAAAAATAATTACCAGCCATCATTATTTTAATTTAAATTTCCCTGTTAGTGAGGTCAAGTGTTTTCTCATCTATTTATTGGCTATTTATAGTTCCCGGAATAGCTTTTTATTATATACTTTGTCCATTTTTTTCTCTCTTTTTTTTCTGTTATCTTGTGGGAGCTCTTTTTAAACTGGGGTATTGATTAACTCTTTGTCTTCTGTTTCACATGTTTTATCCAACTATCATAGTCTGTTTATAATGTCTCGTATAATGAAATTAAAGAATTTTTTAAAAATCTAGACAAATTTGTCCATTTTTTCCTTTATGTCTTCTGGATTTTTATCTTGCTTAGGAAGCTTACTGATCAGGTTATAAAAATATGTTTTAGTTCTTTAGAAACTTCTGTGAATTCTTTAAATAGACTTTAGTTCATCTGAGGTTTAGTTTTACATAGGATTTGAGGAAGGAATCTAGCTTATTTTTTTTTTTTTCAGATGGGTAGCACATATCACAGAGAGCCTATAGACTGCAGTAAGAAGTTTAGATTTTATTCTGAGTGTGAGGGAAAAGCCATCCGTGCAGGAGGGGAACCTGTGGCCTTCTGATATCAAGATTGTTCTTTTTTAAGCACCAGAGGAGGGAAGAAAAGTTTCATCTTTCTCTGCTGTGCCCCTTTTAATAAAAGGATTTGTTCTGTTCTGTAAAATTTGGATTCATTCAAAAGGTCACACTCAAGTATCCAGAAGGCCACCTGTGGCCCCAAGGCTGCAGGTTCCCCACTCGTGATGGGGGAGTAGTGGTATGATCTAACTTTTTATAAGTTTCCAAAAGATTGTTCTGAGAGCTATGTAGAGAACTGATGGTTGGTAGAAAAAGTAGATGCAGAGAGACTGGTATCTATTCTGAGTTTGCCATTTTTTCATTGATCTGCTTGTCTGTTCCTGTCAGTCCCACATTTGTGTTTTGTGGAATAGGGGTTTGGTAACAGCTTTATTGAGATATACTCCACATACCATACAATTCATCCACTTAAAATATAATATGGTTTTTATTATACTCACAGAATTGTGCAGCCATTATCACAATTCATTTTAGAACATTTTATCATCCCTCCCCAAAACTCCTGTACCCTTTAGCTATCATCCCCAAATCCTCTTTTTTCCTCATCCTTCCTCATCTTCCCCATCAGCAACTGCTAATCTACTTTCTTTCGGTGCACCTGTTTTAGACATTTCATATGAATGGAATCATATAACACGTGGTCCTTTGTGACTGCCCTCTTTCACTTAGCACAATGTTTTTAAGGTTCATCTAAGTTGTAGCATGTATCACTACTTCAGTCCTTTTTGTGGCTGAGTAATAGTCTGTTGTATGGATATACACATTTTGTATCCATTCATCAGTTGATGGACATTTGGGTTTCCATGTTTTTGCTGTTAGAAATAATGCTATTTGTGTACAAATGTTTGCATTTCTTTTGTATCTGTCTAGGAGTGGAATTGCTAGGTCAGATGATAACTTTATGATTAACTTTGTGGGAAACTACTAGACTATTTTCCAAAGAAGCTACATCAATTTACCTTCCTGCTAGCAGTGTGTGTGAGTGGAGTTTTTCCACATCCTCTCCAACACTTGTAATTATGTGTATAGAGTTTCACTTTAAGTATTATCTGGGGCCCAGTGGCTCATGCCTATAATTCCAGCACTTTGGGAGGCCAAGACGGGAGGATCACTTGAGGCCAGGAGTTCAAGACCAGCCTGTGCAACATAGTAAGACCCTATCTCTACAAAAAAATAAACTAGTCAGGTGTAGTGGTGCTTGCCTATAGCCCCAGCTGCTTGGGAGGCTCATGGGGGAGAATCTCTTGAGCTCAGGAGTTTGAGACTGCAGTGAACTATAATCATGCCACTGTACTCCAGCCTGGGTGACACAGTGAGACCCTGTCTCCAAAAAAAAATATATATATATATAGAATATTTAGTAACTTTTAGGCAGTGTCACCTTTTACTTTTTTCCTCCCAAAATTTTCTTGACAGTTCTCATGTTTATTCTTCAATGTAAATTTTAGAGTTATATTATCAAGTTCCAAAAACAAGCAAAAGTTTTGTTGAAATGGAAATAATAGTATTAAATTTATATAATATTTGCTATTAAGTCTTTTCATCCAAGAAAACATTATGTGTCCGTTTAAAGTCTCTTGGATTTTCTAGATACACATGGTGTATCTGTGTAATACACATTGTATTATACCCTTATTTTAATATTTTTGTCCTTTATTTTGGCTTTTGGGGTTTTTTTTTACTCTTACTGCTGTGTTCAAAACATTGTTGGACAATGTCAGCAGGTATCTTGTTTATAGTTAAGTATCTTTGCATGTAAAAATCCAAAATACAGCAATCAGACCATTTAAAGAATAAAACATGATGAAATTGGTTTTATTATGGCTTAAATATTGCTTCAAACCATCCACTTTTTTACCCTGATTTTAATGGAAATGCTTTTAGTTTCAGTGCTCAACATAGTGTTTATCATGTAAATATATGCACTTTTTCATGAAAGTTTTCAGAAAGTTTTTTAGGTCCTTCTGTTACTCCAGATTTTTTTTTTTGGAGACAGAGTCTCACTCTCTTGCCTGGGCTAGAATGCTGTGGCATCAGCCTAGCTCACAGCAACCTCAAATTCCTGGGCTCAAGTGATCCTCCTGCCTCAGCCTCCCAGGTAGCTAGGACTACAGGCATATGCCACTGTGCTGGCTAATTTTTTCTATTTTTAGTTGTTTGGCTAATTTCTTTCTATTTATAGTAGAAACAGGGTCTCTCTTGCTCAGGCTGGTCTCGAACTCCTGAGCTCAAGCAATCCTCCTGCCTTGGCCTCCCAGAGTGCTAGGATTTACAGGCGTGAACCACCGCGCCTGGCCTGTTATTCCAGATTTTATCAGGAATGGCTCTTAAATTTTTTCAAAAGTTTTTATACTACATCTTGATATAATCATTGATTTTAATCCTTTAACATAATGAATTATTTTAATACATTATGTAATACTGAACTATTCTTTCCTTCCTGTAATACTGCATTAAAAAAATAATCCTCTTAGCTTGCTTTCTTTTTTATTTCATTTTATTTATTTATTTTTTTATTTATTTTCTTTTTGAGACAGAGTCTTGCTGTGTTGCCTGGGCTAGAGTGCTGTGGCGTCAGCCTAGCTCACAGCAACCTCAAACTCCTGGACTCAAGTGATCCTTCTTGCCTCAGCCTCCCGAGTAGCTAGGACTACAGGCATTCACCGCCACGCCCAGCTAATTTTTTCTGTATATTTGTAGATGGTCAATTTCTTTCTATTTTTAGTAGAGACGGGGTCTTGCTCTTACTTAGGCTGGTTTTGAACTCCTGACCTTGAGCGATCCTTCTGCCTCTGCCTCCCAGAGTGCTAGGATTACAGGCGTGAGCCAACGCACCCGCACCTGGCTTCTTTCTTTCTTTTTTTTTTTTTTTTGTATATATATTTTTAGTTCGTCAATTAATTTATTTCTATTTTTGGTAGAGACGGGGTCTCACTCAGGCTGGTTTCGAACTCCAGACCTTGAGCAATCCGCCCGCCTCGGCCTCCCAAAGTGCTAGGATTACAGGCGTGAGCCACCACGCCCGGCCCTTTCTTTTTTTTTAATCTGGTTTTTATTCTGGGTAATTTTAAACATCTACAAAAGTAGACAGAATATACAATAGTATAATGAGTCTCCATACAGTCCATCATTCAGCTCCAAATTATCACCTAGTATTCAGTCTTGCTGTATCTGTATCCTTTCCACGTCTACTTTCCTCTGTGATTTTGAAGTATATCTCAGACATCATATTATTTTATCCATAAATATTTTAGTATATATTTTTAAAAGATAGGGACTGTCTTTTTTTTTTTTTTTTTTTTTAAACACATTCTTGCTCTGCTGCCTGGGCTAGAGTGCCATGGCGTCAGCCTAGCTCACAGCAACTTCAAACTCCTGGGCTCAAGCCATCCTCCTGCCTCAGCCTCCCAAGTAGCTGGGCCTGCAGGTACGTGCCACCAGGCCCAGCTAATTTTTTCTATTTTAGTTGTCTGGCTAATTTTTTTCTATTTTTAGTAGAGAGGGGGTCTCTCGCTGAGGCTGATCTCTAGCTCCTGACCTCAAGCAGTCTTCCGACCTCAGCCTCCCAGAGTTCTAGGATTATAGGCATGAGCCACCATGCCTTGCCAAAAGATAGGTACTTTTTAAAAAAATTTTTAATTTTTTTTTTGAGACAGAGTCTTACTCTGTTGCCCAGGCTAGAGTGCCATGGCATCAGCCTAGCTCACAGCAACCTCAAACTCCTAGGCTCAAGCAATCCTTCTGCCACAGCCTCCTGAGTAGCTGGGACTATAGGCATGCACCACCATGCCTGGCTAATTTTTTCTATGTATTTTTTAGTTGTCCAGCTAATTTTCTTTCTATTTTTAGTAAAGATGGGGTCTCGATCTTGCTCAGGCTGGTCTCGAACCCCTGACCTTGAGTGATCCTCCCTCCTCGGCCTCCCAGAGTGCTAGGATTATAGGCGTGAGCCACCATGCCTGGCCAAAAGATAGGTACTTTAAAAAAAAAACAAAAAACAACCCCACAATGCCATTTTACACCTGAAATAACTAGTATCCTGTCAGTGT